>NC_081148.1:3656757-4019926 GCF_958295425.1 Solea solea | reverse complement strand
TGTGTATTCATTCATCTCATACTCACCATCATTTTCTTGTGTATTTACATCCACATATCCTGGAATTTATGTTGAAGCGCAAGAAACCATGGAAACGCAACACTGCCTTAAAGTTTCCTGTAAAAAGGAAATAGGAACAATGTTAGATGTAAAGCTGCAAATTCCCCCAATCTTTTCTTACCAGTGACAGAAATCGAACAAACAGTCGTCGTTTCAGACACGAGTTTCAAAACCAGAAATGAAATACGTCTATACAGACGCAGACTATTGATTAATGATTATTCAATAATAATAATTGTTGCTTGAGAACACAGTCAGTGCATGTTTTTCATTGCAGTAAAACACCATATGAAATGGGTGTAACAGCAGTGTGTGATTTGATCTTGTGTTAATTATCACCTTTGTTCTGCCTGCACCTGAAACCTGTGGTCCAGAGCCCAGACCTTTTTACACATTGTAGGTATAACTAGGTATAACCGCCTGTCCCTCTGACCACACAGCCCTGCCTGTGTTCACCTGCTTCTTCATTTTCTGACCCTACCTGAGAGAGACGACGACGCCCACACACACACACACACACACACACACACACACCATCTCACACCTCAGGAATCCAAAGCTTCTGCCAGCTTTGGAATGTGAACATCCAAACCAGTCAGGTGGGATGCATTCTGACTGACGTGTCACACAGCTCAGCATGCACACGCACACACACACACATAGCCCCCCTTCAGCCACACCCCAGCACCTTTACATGTAAATCTCTTGCAGCATAGTTGCATACAGATGAGCTCGTCTTCCACTCAGATCCAAACTGTGCCCTAATGCTAAAATAACACACACCTAACGTTAATCAGCCAACACCTCCTCAGTGTTAAAGCCATGAACAGACACTCCCAAAGATTATTTGGGTTTTAAAGTGCAACAACAACAACAAAGCTGCAGCAGTAAGAGTCACACAGTTCAGAAAAAAACAACTGCGCAACAACCTATTCCAAACAGACATGCACAATGCATGTATTCATTTAAATATACAGAGAGAAAGAGAGAGAGCTGTGTTATCACATCACTGGTATTTCCGAGGACGTGGTGTCACTGCTGCTGCACACGCATCCTTGCTTTCTAAAGAAATGGAAACGAGTCACATGACTGCGTGGGGACGCCAGGCTCTGTGCTGCAGCAAAGCAGAAATGAACAGCGAGTGACAAACAACCAAAATATTTTAAAAAAATAATAATGAATTAGAGCCGTGTGGCGAATACATGTATGTATGGGTGTATCCTGCTACACAGGGTGTGAGTCTCATGACAGGGTTTGTTTTCACAGCGCCCAGTTGGGACAGCAGTGACACCTCTGCTCATTAGCAATATGTGAAATACATTGTCATGTCCCTTTTTTAATTTTTTGTTTGAATTTTCCTTATTTTGTTCAAGGCCAGAAAGTTGGGCCACAAATTATATAAAAAAGCATACTGTTTATGTTAAGATGGGACTTCACATAAACATAATGGAAGAGGGAGATCTATGTCTGGTTTGTTCAGGTCTCCATCGAGGTCCATATTTGGTTTTCGGCCAAAGCAGTAATTCAAAGTATAAAATTAATGTAATTTGGTTATTATGACTGACCCAAAAACAGACTTAAAATCCACAATATATTCAGATTCAGATGTGCAGCTTCCTTGTCCATACACACATATGCAGGTTCTACAAACACCACACAAACAGAAAAAGTGCTTAAATGTCAAGAGACAAGTCACATCAATAAACCAATAAACAATAATAACCCAATAAATAAAAGATTCCAAATGTTAAAATATTGAAGTTGACCATTATTTAAAAGAAGTACACAGACCTTATTTCATATGAAGGAACAAGAGGACATGTGCGTTTGATGGACACCAGCGCCTAAGAAAAGCCCAGGCAGAGACGTCTCCTCCTCACTGACTCTCTTCAGCTGTGTCAGGCTCGATGAGATGGATCTGCCTGTTAAACACCTGTAAACCTGGAGACAGCCAGGAGAACAGGTTAGGCCACATCAGCACCGCCTCTCTGAGTGCCAACTTTTCTCCTCACAACAAGACACACACACACACACACACACACCTTGACCAACCACAAAATGTGTCACATTGAGCACCCGAAACTTGACAAGGAGAGAGAGAGAGAGGGAGAGAGCGAGAGGGAGAGACATAGCAGAGAGAAACACACCACTCCTTAACAGGACTAACCAGGTTTACAAAGAAACAAATGCGTAGCAACAATGTCTCACACAAAAAAACTCATCCCTTACATTAACTCAACATGACAGGCCGTGGTACATGACCTTCAGTTTATTTTGTCACCGCTGTGAGATTACAGGACCACAGATTTGCCTGATTTGCTCGTTTAAATTCATAAAAGGATTTAATATTTTTGATATTCCACTAGTTTCTCACTAGTTTATATTCATTTGTGGATTTTTAGTCAGTCTGTCCTGCAAATCAATCACCACAGTTAAACAATAAAGTTAGACATGATAATCATGGTTCATGTTTCTGCCACTGAGATGGCCTGTACCTCAGTGGTGGGGGGGTCAGTCAACAGCTTTGGAATCAAGTCTGAGCTTTCTAGTGAGAACAATCCTGCTGTAAATGGTCTGTATTTTGTATGTAGAGATTTTCTCACTCAAAGCTGCTTTACACAACAGTTTGTCTTTCGTACGCATTGACAAGCTGCTGGCACAGCTGTCAGGAGCACTGTGGGGTTAAGTGTCTTGCCCAAGGACACATTGGCATGCAGTACCACTGAGCCACCACTGCAAATCATTCAACACCAAAGTTATGACAACAATAAAGTCAGACATGATAATCATGGTTCATGTATCTACCCCTGAGATTTTCATACCTCAGTGATGTTGGTGTCAGTCAACAGCTTGGGAATCAAGAAGCTATAAAAGTGTGGACCTGTCACAATCAATCAGGTAAAATACAGTGACTGTGGCATGGGCAAGAGGAGAAGGATCCACAGAAACTTTAGATGACAAAATGTGCTTCTATGATCCCTGACAAACACACTGGTTTCATACAGATGACACAAGGCAATCTCTCCAATCTGCTCATTTACGGACATTTATTTTATTGTGTAGATTCTCCAACTTTGCTTTGTTAGGTTTCTTTGCAGAGTAAGTTGTTGCTTGTGCATGAGTAGCTGAAGCAGGGGTCTCAAACCCAGGTGACCTGGGGGTCAATGAACTTCTACTCTGGTCAGGAGGGGAACGGTCAAGTGAAAAAAGTCCAACAATCCACATGAGGATCATGGAGCCTCTGGAGCCAATCCCAGCGTACACCCTCACATTCACACCTCCCTTCAGTTAGAGTATCCAGTTCACCTCTGCATGTTTTTGGATTGTGGGAGGAAATGGGAGAATGCAGAGAAATCCCACTCACACATTCAAACTCCACACAGAAAAGCCCTTGGTGGGACTGGGTCATAAACCTTGGGCTTCCTGCTGTCAGGCAGCAGTGCTAGCCACTACTCCACCATGTGGCCCGGATATCATGATATTCCACCATCACAGTAACAATATTCATGGTGATATGAAGTAAAAGTGTTTCTTCTGATGATGATAGTTGACAGTAAAACATATCTGTGATGCAAACTGATTCCATAAGTGACAGAAAGAGAATATAAAGAATATAACCAAAAATTAAATTAAATTTACAGAGCGAGTCCTCTTTCCACTGGAAGTTTCCTTTTTAAAATTTGTAATTTGTATGTCCTCTTTTTTTTAAATCACATCCGTTACTGAGTAAAAAAAATCTTGGCCTGAATTAAAGGTGAATTGGCACTAATTAAGGTCCCTGAGTGAGTGACATTTGTGACCTTTGACCCATTTTGACTGACACATTGTCAGTCAGTCATCATCTACCGCTTTATCCTCTGCCAGAGGGTAGCGGGGGATGCTGTGCCAATCTCAGCTACATCGGGCGATAGGCGGGGTCACACACAGATAGAGACAAACAACCATTCACTCTCACACTCACTCCTAAGGTCAATTTGGAGTGTCCAATTTACCTATCCCCACATTGCATGTTTTTGGACTGTGGGAGGAAGCCGGAGAACCCGGAGAGAACCCACGCACACACGGGGAGAACATGCAAACTCCATGCAGAAAGGCCCTTGTTCCAACCGGGGCTCGAACCCGGGTCTTCTCGCTGCAAGGCGAGAGTGCTAACCACTACAGCACCGTGTGGCCCCCTGACACATTGTGTGTTTACATATTTTATTTTGTCAGCACTTTCATTTGTAAAGGTTTGCCTTTAATTAAAAACAATTCCTGTGAGGTTTGTGTCCCCTTGTCCTTTTTGCACGACACAAGAAAGAACCCCAACCTTGTTAAAAAAGTAACTAAGTAACTTGTGCACTCTCTCTCTCTCTCTCTGTCTCTCTCTCTGCGCTGTGATTGCTTTCAGTCTCACAGGTTTATGCTCTCTTAAACAAATCATGCAAAAAACAAGTATTCTGCATGCTTTCATTTTAAAATGGCCTTTAACAGAAAACAAACAAGCCCTTGTCTGCAGTCAGTGTTGGAGTCTGAGTCACCAGTGGCCACGCTGAGTCACTTGTGTATTTAAATGACATGCTGATTCATACGTCACCACATTCCTGCATTTATATGACAGCTGCTTACACAGGTTTTAAATGGCTCGGATTTGACTAACATATGTTGACGGTACAGTGTGGAACCTGGAACCTAGCAACGCTCCACCAACCAAAACATCAAATTCTTCCTTCTTCCCATTTCACCGATTAAAGTCTAGTGTACTGTCGCGATGTGTGAGGTCTAATTTGTGTGGTCTGTGATTTAACAGTGTTTCGGTTTCATGTAAACAAGAACATAACAGGAGGTGGGGATACAATTATACAAACACTGGGCTCTTTAATGGAGCACAATATGGCAGTAATGCAATAAATACTACCTCTGCGAGGTAAACAAGCATTTGCACTGTGTCAGAGATGTGTTGCTTTAACCCTATGGTAAGACTCTAATGTATAGTGTTGGTGAACTGAATTCTCTTATAAGGCATCTCAGTTATTTGGGAGATGTCAGACACTCTGCATACCAGGCTATGTGTCACGACCCAACCCATCCCACCAATTAATACAATGTGAGGGTGATACAGGAGTGATTGGGGAGGGTGTTGTCAGTGAACAACAATGGCTTAACAATGAGCAACAGAAACTACACTCAAAGTTTTCAGAATGAGGAGAAGCGATTCAATTCTCGTCTGCTTTTACGTAGATGTGCTGATTTCCAGCATGAAGCAGGCAACAGAGCTCTGTACTGATATTTCAGCAACTGAATAGTCAAACATGGCCCCTCCAAAAGTAACAAGAGACAAATCAATAATACTGTCAAAGTCCCATTTATCATTTTTGGAATGTAGTTCAAAGGGATGTGGTTCAAATCTAGCACGCAATGGCACACCCATCATGTAAAATGACGCAACATGTTTCTGTCAGATTCAACATACAACACATCGCTTTGGAATACCAGTGGACCAGTTTATGGTATTTACAATAGATTGAAAACAAGTTTGGTTAGCATAGCTGCACCCATGCTAGCTTTATAGGGGTAACATTAGTTTCTTTGGATTCAGGTAACCTTTAAAATTGTCTTTGTTTGACGTGTGCGCCTGTAAAATCTCCAGTTTAACGGCCAGATAACGCTTAACTTTGACTCTACCCCTCTACCTCAGCAAGTACACCAGGCACACTACACCAGTCTTGTATAAAGTACTCGAAAGCGATACTTGAGCAAAAGTACAAGTATCTTACCAGAAAATGTCTTTGGTAGAAGTTAAACTCACCGTTTACAATATTACTTGAGTAAAAGTCTTAAAGTACCTGACATTTACTGTACTTAAGTATCAAAAGTAATTTTCTGATATGAAATGAACTTAAGTATTAAAAGTAAAAGTTAACAAAGTGAGCAATTACAACCCATTAATTGTGGCTTCTTAACAATAAAAGCATAATAATAGGTACAGGAGAACAACTTCAAACAAATGAATGGCGACAAACTTTCTCTCTCTCAACCTCCCTGTGTCTGCTTGTATTTTCAAAACTTTTGTAGAGTTTGTGGAGGTTTTGGAGTCTCTGGAGCTTCTAGACGTCCAGAGTGTACAACAGAAACCCAGAGACCCGCAGACCAGAACCTCGGTGTCAGACACGATAAACAACAAGTCGCTGGTGTGTTTTAAGTCCACTTGGAGCCGAAATCTGCGGCTAGCAGCTGAGCGGCTAACAGCTGGTGCTGCTAAAAACAACTAGCGACAACAAACTGGCATTACATCATCAACTCAACTTTTATTTTGTAGTAACGAAGATGGTTAAGGAAATGTATCGGAGTAAAAGTACACATTTTATTTTGGAAATGTAGTGGAGTAAAAGTAAACGTCAGAAATATAAATAACGAAGTAAAGTACAGATATGTGAAAATTCTACTTAAGTACAGTAACAAAGTATTTGTACTTCGTTACATTACAGCACTGCACTACACGTAAATGTGAATGCACAAAATGGAGGGGTAGAGCTCGTGGTGCGTTCCATTTGTAGTCGGAATTTGGAATCTCTAGGGTTATGTGTAAGGAGCGGCCCCTGAACTCAGATTTCCAGCATAGTTGTCATATTTGTTTCACAGAAAATCGGTCATACACATAGTACTGTTGAATGTTTTTATCTGTAACCATGTAGAGCAGGGCTCTTCAACGTCTCTCAGGCCAAGGAACCAACACTGATGGAGAGATGGAGCAGGGACCAGCTACTATATGGTATAAAATTGTTTTTTTAACTAAACTGGGCCTAGTGTCATGTGTAAACATACCTTGGTGACATGATACCAATGCTAATATCAACAATGTCTGTCAATTGTCATTTGCGTCTCAACTAAAACCCTATACTGTACACTCCCACTTCCAGCTTCCTAGTTCCAATGTAAATGGGACAGTTTCCCCTTAACCTTGGCCCTTAACCTTAGCCCTACCCCTCTACCTCAACAAGAATCAAGGACACACTACACCTTCACTTGAGCACACAAGATAGAGGTAGGTCTATGTGGTACAGGCTCCGGAGGAAATGAAATGGAAATGATCAGAAAGTCTTACAACCTGATGACATCAAATCTACACTAGACACTAAGTGTACACTATCTACACTATATTTTGATGAGTTTGTTTTACTTTGAAAACTGCTCACTCTCACACACCAAAGTCCATTGAGAATATTGCTGGCAGAGAAAAAATAAATACTCTTCATAATGATTATGTATGAAATTAATTTACAAAGACAAAGACTAAGCATATTTTCACTACAGTTTTAGTTTATTTAGTTTTATAAACACACAATTCAGTTTCAGTTAACGAAAATGTTTAGTCAGTTTTGGTTATTTTGTCAGTTTTGGTTCACTATAATGACCTCGGAGCATGCATGACAGGTTCCAAGCACAGAGGCCGTGCACAGGACGGTCAGTTCTGACTCCTCAACAAACCTGAGCTATCACTGTAACCCTACAAAGCTCAACATCACTGTTGCACCACCAACCCCACCCCCCACCCCCACCCCCAGGCTGCAGCCTCACAGAGAGAGACAACTCTGTAGGAATCCTATTGATATGTATGTTTCCACATGTCCAATGATAGGTAAATGAATTCGGACAATTTGTGGGTACAGTTTCTGTCCTGCCAGTTCTGTTGGCAGATGGTTTTAGTTGACGTGGAAGAATGTACCGTCATAACCTCACTGACTGCTTCATGTAGCATTTGCAGGACCGATTGTAAGTAGGGGAAATATCTGTGATATAATGTGGCCTTCATACACCTTTATTCTCTTTATTCTCTCTGACCTTCCATCACATCCTCAGGACAAAGTATTAGATCAGTTTTCCCAAACATACAGTGATAATTACGTGGTGAAATGTTGAGTCTGTCAAGACTGATCCAAATATCACCTATCAACCCCGAGGACAACACAGGATAAGACTTGACTTCATTAAATAACGTTTAACATGATTTAATTCCATGTTTTCTGTGGTAGAGCGAGTCGTCTTTCAACTGGAAGGTCATTGGTTCAATTCCCAGCTCCACTAGCATTTTTTCCAGATACTGACTCTCTCCAACACATGCAGATAGGTTTATTGGACTCAAAATTGATTGTAGGCGTGAATGTTAGTGTGAATGATTGTTTGTTTCCGGACAGTCAAACTGTGATAGGCTGGTCCAGAATTTTAACTAATTCAGTCACAAATAACCTAATTCAGAGGTGGGTTGAGGACACATGTAACCACATTCCTGAGCATGAATGCAATTCATCCTCAGTTAACATCCTTAGCTAACGGCCTTAGCTAACATCCTCAGCTAACATCCTCAGCTAACGTACTTAGCTAAAGTCCTCAGCTAACGTCCTCAGTTAACGTCCTCAGCTAACGTCCTTATCTAACGTCCTCAGCTAACGTCCTTATCTAACGTCCTCAGCTTACGTCCTCAGCTAACGTTTTCAGCTAACGTCCTCAGCTAACGTCCTTAGCTAACGTCCTTAGCTAAAGTCCTCATCTAACGTCCTCTGACCCTCAGTTTTTATTTTTCACTATACATTTATTTATTTACAGCTACCAATACAACATTAGCAGCGGTCATCCTATAGTTTCACTTTCTTAAGAAAATCTTATTTCAAGTTACAGCAGCATATAGAGCTTTGTGTCGCTCAGTTTCCTCTCATCACTTTTATATCTCTCTTTCTCACTCACACACACATGCCGACATGAGTCAGACTTGTTAAAAGCCTAATTTAGTTCTCACACAGTGACATGACACATAAATTACATAAATAATGGGCTGGGGAAGCCAGATCCAGTGTCATGTGGTCACAGGAGATACATCCAGGATGCATTTAAATGTCAGATGTGAACAGTCATGGATTTCCACATGTGTTTGGTTTAGTGAGGGTGTTAACGTTCTTTTGCTAAAACATGTACTGTGTTATGAATGTGAAACTAAAGCCACTGAATCTAAATTAGTTGAATGGAAGGACGTATTGGGCAGGAGGATTTAACTTCATGTGCATCAGTCCAGTTAATTCTGAATATCTAAACTTTGGAAACTACTCATTTAAAAAAGGAACTCATGACTACTGGAGCTAAAAAGACTAAACTGGTGAATTGTAATCCAAAAATCAGAAAAAAGGACATTTAGCAACGTGTTACCATTCACCAGTGTGTACTGTGCTCACTGCAACAAACAATACCAACAGCTGTGAGAGAAAACATCAGCGATAGAGATACGTCTGCCCTGCCCTAATAATAAAATGTTAGGTTAACTTCAAAGGATCATTGAACTTTCTGCCTCACAGGCACAATCTGAACAGAACGACTTAGAAATGATCAAATGAGTTTACATAATGAAAATCTGTAAAATATAACTTTTATTAGGGCATAATTCTCATAAGACAAGTCACAGACAACACTTATGTAATGAGTAGTACAGACATCTTACTTAGAAACATCAAATGTAGATATACAGGCCTACATGTAATCTAATGTTGATGGGCATAAATTGTGTTCTTGTGCCCCAAGAATGATTAAAAAACAAGACACAAAAAAAGGTCAGATATATATATATGCATATATGCAACATGTCAACAAGAACAGAGGCCTGACATGAACTCTCTCTGGAATAATTTGCTCTCAGCTCCTATGGTTCTTTTTTATGATAAATAGATCCTGCCTACTGCAGCAGTAATATTTGGTGGTCAAAGGTCATTGTGTCTTCATCGAATATGTATTATAATGTTGTTGGACATAGATTGTGTTCTGTTACTGTGATAATGACAAAAAACTAATACACAAAAAGGTCAGATGTGGAACCCATATGTGCATATTGTCTCCTTGTTGCATTTACTGTTATCTGAAATGACCGGGGCTTAGCTGATATCTTTAAATAAAATGTTTATTTCCCAGGATTCCTGGGAAAATTGTCTCATTTTCCTAATTTTTGGGAAAATATTGATCCCTAATCAGGACCCAAGGGCACAGGAATAAAGGATGGAATGAGTTAAAGTGACTCATTCAAACAGTTGCATGTACCAGTTTTATTAGTTAATTAGAAACATTGTGATTTAAATGATATTGCAGTGTCATCTGCATAGCAACATTTTGACCAAACCCAGTATGAAGCACAAGTACAGACACTTCTTGCAGGTGTAAATAGAGACAAAGGTGTGATAGAAGCTGATGAAGGAGTGGCCCTGAGACTGTTGCAGACGCCCTGCACCGCTCTGTCTGCTGCCTGCAGTTCACAGAAATCAGCCAGGTGTTCGCGCTGCGAGCCAGAGGTTGCAGGTGATTTTTGTTCATACACGTCTGTTAGCCGAGGGCAGCCATTTCTACAATCAGAGAGAAAACTCTCCGATTTATGTTTCATTTACTGCCTCCGCATCACGTCTCAACTTGTGCCTTTTAATGAATACCTGTGAAACTGTATCGGGCTCCGTCGCATACACACACACACACACACACACACACCTGCTCCACTGTTACAACAGCACACATGTTGTTCGCATGAGTCAACTTTGCTGGTATGTTGTGGCTTTTGCAGCAGAGGATGTTATTGTCCAGCCATTGAGCCTCCTCCTCCTCCTACTCCTCCTCCTCCTCCTAACAAAGCTGCTTAAACTGAAATACGTTGTTTATCCACAGTGACCTGCAGCCTCTTGTTTACTCCATACTTGTCTTGTGCACTTGTCTCTGTTGATGGGTGAGCGCTCAGACGCCGTCTTTCCAGTTGTTGCGTCGCAGTGGTCCTCGCCGTGAGGAAAGGCATGTGGAGCATGTGGAGGAAAGAGAGCTTTCAAGCACTGAAACTGTCGCCGCTTCATTCATCCCTTCATTCAGGCCCTGAAAGTGTGCCAAGGGTCACATGCCTCCTGTTTGGTTTTCTTGTGACTAATTCTGAAACGCAGCAGTGCATCTAACACACTGCTGTGCACAGGAAACACGTGGGGGATATTTCAGTGTGTTTCTGATGCTGTGGTGATGATATCGTGGTGCTCTTACTCAGTAACATGGGCCCAAACACAGGTGGGGCCACCATGGAAACACAATAAGACTCATACTGTCAACACATGTGTGAAATACAGTTCAGTCAATCAAAAAACAGTCTGTGAGTCTGTGTGTTCACACTGATCATAATTCAGATATGTTGCCTGACCAAATTACACGCAATGCAAGGAATGCAAAGGTGTGCTACACGCGATAGATGCTGTGAACACCCAATAAAACAGTCAGAGCGATGAACATCAGTCAGAGTGTCGGAGATGGTGAGGCTGCCTGAAACAAGAAGAGGAGATAAAACACAAAGATGGGCTATTTTTGTAGTTATTGTTGAGGGAATCGTTGCTACTAAGGTTCTGTAGAACAGTGAAGAAGGCCCTGGAATCTGTGACAATGGAAAAGACAGACAGACAGACATTTGGAAAGGCTGGGGCGGTTCGTCCATAGAGGGCGCTAGGGCGAAGAAGAAGATAGGAATCATCTAAACATTTAAATAAACAAGCTACACATTATACAGTCCTCCCGACTACCGTGTGTAATCTGCATTTAAATGTAGTTTAAAAACGTTCTCTCACTCATTTCTTACTCTCACAAATCTTTACCATAGACTCTCACTTTAGTGGTGCATGCACACAGGAACGCCCTTCCAATGCAAAAGATAGTGCTCCAAAGAGTTTTAGAGGCCACATATGAATGGCAGCCAGTCGTGCACTGTTTTTACCACATCACTCACCACAGGTCTGTGATGACTTTGTCAAGGGGAACAGAGGCAACCTCAAGACTAAAGACCTTTAATGATATTTCATCAGAATCATCTGATTGACTGAATAATCTGCTCTCAGCGTAAACATTGTGGTTTTACACCAGAATCTGATTTGCTTCTTACTGGCAAGAAATGAACACAATAGTTCTGTGGCTCTGTGTTTATAATAAATAACATTCAATATTCAAATTCATTGTGTCTTCATAAAGCGTCTCGTTTTTAATAAATCATGTGTTAATGTGCAAATGATGGCAAATTTTCAAACATGAAACAAATTTGTTTTTAAATGTGTAACTACCACTTATTTCTAATGCGATTTCCAGTTAATAATAATGTTATAGTGTGGTAATAAGGAGATGACATTACCATCATTCCATGTTGTTTCCAAAGTAAGACCCAGGTAATATTCACTTGGCACATAGCATTATTATAAACTACCATTATTGTCATATTTTCACACGAAAATGTTTAGGATCAAAATATGGAAATGACCATTTTATATTTTATTTTAAGGTAAATATTGATATTATGTTTAATACAAGAACTTGTTACCTGGTTGTTAAGTTTCTGTTTTAAAGTTTAAAGTTGTGTCATCATAAATACTAGATTCCCTCCAAAGTCATACATGGCCTTGATGTTTTACATTAAATCCATCACAATGCAAATGCCACCGTATATACTGTATATACTGTATATACTGTGCAGTGACAACGTTTTGAACAAGGTACATACATATGTGACCAGCTCCACAGAAAAGACCTGTAGCTACCAGGACAGGAAAGGCAACATGTGTAGACAGACAGCAGAGATAACAGCTGAGAGATTGGACAGGCAGATGACAGAAGAATTTACAATGATCACTTTGTCTCATAAAGACATAAGGAAATTTGTTTTGTAACACATATTTTCAGTTCATTAAAAAAAAAAAAAAATGAATTTGTCAGTTGAAGACACAGAGAGCAGCTGTCGACTCAATTCTGAGAAGTTATGAAGTCAAAAAATAACATTTAAAATACAAAATAATCTGAGCTGACATAGGGCGATAGGCGGGGTCACACCCTGGACAGTGCACCTTTCTACATGTGTATGTATATACGTATATATATATATGTATATATATATATATATACATATGCATGAAAAATATATTAATCTTAATTGTGAGTATGATGTTTGGTTTATTTTAATAAATAACTTTTTTTTTTAAAAAGAGTAGATAGAGTAAATATTTGTGAAAACATTTGTTTATTTATAGAAATTATGTTAATGTTATTACCAGAGCTGAATCAGTATCACCAGTCGCTGAAAGGGTAATTCCAACACGCAGAATTCTGCTAAATATTTTTTATATAATCTACTCAATCTTAAACACCCATGATCTTCTGTGGAAAGGAAATTCCACCTGTGGCCTGGTTGGTTAAATGAACCACAACCTGAACTCACACACTAACACACACACACACACCTACACACACACACACACACACATACACACAGTGTTGCTCAACAGCTTGATCAGCAAACCCTGATGAAGATGATTATTCCTACAGTGAGTTGTGTGAGGGATATTCATGACTCTTGGTCAGTTTTCATTCAGTCATATTTATCATAATCATAGAGCCATTGCTTGTTGTTGTTCAGACTGAGCTGGTGTCGTAATATATATTAATAATAATAATAATAATTGTGTTCATTCCTTGCCAGTAAGCAGCCAATCAGAGCCTGGTGTGAACCACCAGAGCAGATTATTGCAGAGATCATTTCTGTCATTCATGATTTACCGCTTTATCCACATGGGCACATACCATCCATCCACTCTCACACCTGTGTAAAAAAAATAGTGTGAATGTGTGAACATTCACCATCACCATGTGTGTGTGTGTGTGTGAAAAAATGACTACTTCCTAAGAAATGAGAGACGGAACTTCAATTGTGAAACCTCCAAAATGGCAATTTTGCAACCGTACACTCAGAAGCGTCACCTGCAACCAGGCTCTTATTGGACAACACCAGCTGTCAATCACAGGCGCATCATTTACAAAGTTGACATCATCTGTTGAAGAAAACCTGGAGCTAACAACTGACAGCTTTAGATTATCATGTTTAAGCTCATTTTCCAGTAGATGTCCATTCAAGCTGACTTTTGTTTGCAACCAGTGCAGTTGACCCCTAGTGGCTATTCAATGAATTGTGGCATGTGGCATGTGGCATGTGCATGGATGTATAACCAGGGCCTTAAGGCACAACCTATCCCTGCACACATGAGTGTAAGTACAGAGGAGCTGTGGAACAATGTGGCAAAACAGCTGTTCGGGTTACAGTTCCATAGAGCTGTCTGTCAGCATAGTAGTGACCAGTGAAAGTATTACACAAGTGAATTGTAAGAAATGTAAGAATTTATTTGTTACTTCATATAACAATCCTGAAGTATTCCTTTAAAATGTCCCTTATGGAGAAGCTTTATTACAGAAACTCTGGTAGGAAAAAAAATCCCGAAGAGCGATACTGTGAGAGATTCTTTTTGGATCGTCTTCAATGTGACATTGTTTTAACGAAACCAAAAAAAAGAAAAGCTTCAGTCGGAGCGACTGTTCTCTGCCATGTGATCATGTCATATGTTCAGAGAGGGGAATGTTGTGGAGCCGCATTCTTGGCACGCTGTTGTGCAGAGCACAGATTTCATGTCGTACTGTTCACACAGACCTTTAAAGGGCTAGTATGTGATGGAGCAGGATTTAATCAGGGTCACAGAGTCACTTACACCTCAGAGGGTTTACAGTGGACAAATCTTACAAGAAATCAATCCCCATCTTCCTGTGTCATGTGACTTCGCCATGGAAGAATTGTTATGTATTGTTGTTGTTGTGGCGTTATAATTTCATAATAACCTTTCAACATAATGTTGATCAAATTAACTTGAGACAGAGAGGGAAAGACAACTTGTCTGGGCGCCGTGGTACAACTGCACACAGGTCCCTGTGCCACGTCTGTGGAAAGTAGCTTTGCGTACATGTCAACAGGGGTTTGTGTGTTCATGTGTGTCATTGTGTATTGTCTGTGCAGACTCACAATAGCAGTGTGGACCACAGTGGAAACTGGCAAATGACCAAATTTACGTTACCCAAACCCTATTGGACAGGAAGAGTATGACGTGGCCCTCAGGTGGACACATCACTATAGCACCAGCTATACAACTGCTTATGCTGCAAAGAAACCCCTCTTCAGTAATGGCCTAGATTCCTGCGTACTGCTGCTTTAATTGCAGTCAAGCAATTAATTGTGGAACACAACAGTCAACCATTGCCAAAAATAACTGTCATGTCTTTAATTATCAAAGATCTTTTTTCTCACTGGTCTGAAGAGGCTGGGAATCGTCTCGCTTATAATGTTGAATATCATCTTCATACACATGCCTGGTCTGTCACTGTTATATTTCTTTATTTCACAAGATCGAATAATAAATGAAGCAGATAATCATGTCATTGTCTCTTCAATGAAGAAACATACCTGTGCCATTACCATAGCAGCCAGTGAGGCCACTGCCCCTTGAGCAATAATGAGGCAGTGTGTTTGAAAAGTGACTTAGGTATTTCTGGTATCTGGATCAGCTCAGGTATTCTGGCCCACAGCGACATTGTGCAACAATCACAGGAATACAATTCCCAACATAACACTTCCATCTTCTTTGAGGACACATGTAGACTGGGGCAATTATCACTGTCATTAAATATAGAACCAGAGGAAGCACTTCCATTGAAGTTCAACATTCATTCTATTGCAAAATAGACAATCATGTTTCTGGATTACTGTAAAATATCATATCTTCTGTATCCAGGTTGAGGCAGTGAGTCATTGTGCTCTCCTTATGGATCAATCATAACAGAGACCTTCATTGTCTGAGTCTTTATATTTATTTAATTTGAGTTAATGATGTCAAACCTCTGCCAAGGTTGCTCTGGTTCCCACAGTCAGGTTATCAATTGTTCTGAATGCTCATCAATCTTTTTTTCCTTGGGCCATAACCTACAGTTCATCTTCAGAAAATGTCATCAAAATCATTCAATGATTACATTTGTGTACTTTAATAATTCCTGTATGGCAGTGGTCAGCAATTGGTGGTCCACGGACCAAAACTGGTCGGTCAGCATCAGTATTTGGCCTTGGAGATGATTTCACAGTTCTGATTATTTAAAAGGTTTCACACAGAATTCAGAGCTGTCATTCTCCAAAAAAAAAGAACTATAACAAGTTGGTAATTGAAGACAATGTCCACATTATTACCAGGTGACTATTGTTAATTAAGACAGCTCACCAAAATGGGTTTTTGTCTTGTTATTTTGTCTTTCTTATTTTAGAAGGAAAAAAGTTCTGTAGGAAAATGTCTGGTTTTGTCTGATGAATATTGATGATATATTTTGTCCTGATATTCAAAGGTTTAGAAAACATTTGTCCCTAGGTCAAACATAGTTGTCGACCCCTGTTGTAGGGACATTCCTCTCTGCATTCAACCATCCTCTACTAGGAACCTTCCTAGAATTAGGAGCAGTGGGGGACTGGATACCTTGCTCAGGGGTATCCTGTTTGGTCACTGCAGCAATGACAAAAATGTGACTGTGGATACATAATAATGATGTAACTTTTTGTTATGAACATTCAATATATATTGTATATATTAAAAAAAGAAATAATGGATAGAGGCTTCTGTAGTGCTGTCAAACGATTAAAATATTAATCGCATTAATGTCATAGTTAACTCGCAATTAATCGCACATTTGTATCTATTGATTTATTTTTTGTCCCATTATTTTTTTCTCATTTTAATGCTTTAGTTCTTCCTCTTATTGTGAGAGCCGCACAATAATAAGAGAGGCTGTGTATCACCTGCAGTGTGAATAAAGAGC
Source organism: Solea solea (assembly GCF_958295425.1). Lineage (NCBI taxonomy): Eukaryota > Metazoa > Chordata > Actinopteri > Pleuronectiformes > Soleidae > Solea > Solea solea. Next base: position 4,003,180 of record NC_081148.1, on the reverse strand, counting down.
CGTTCTTCAACGCAGAAGAGTCCCGTGGTCTAATGTGTCCACTCAAAACCTCAAAAACGTTAGCCTACGACTCTCTCAGGCGGGCTCGCGTGCCTGTTGTTTTGTTTCCCGTCTAGATAGATCCAGTGTGGTGTTGTAGTTTTTCTTACGTTACTAGTTGTTGCAACAGCATATGAAAAAACGACAAAGTTTGCTAGGCCAAAAAGAACATTAATCTTGTGATAAAAAAATGTACGCCAATAAAATGGGTTTGTGTTTACGCCGTTAATAACGCGTTTAACTGACAGCACGGATTCTTCTTGAATACAATGTTCTTGTAAATGTTCAATCATAAATGCATATAATAATAAGGGTAGGTGTCCCCACACAGGACAGCTCTGCCGAGTGTGCTTCCATTCCCTTTGCATTTGACCAGTTCATTATTTAAAGAAAATGTCAGTTTAGACAGACATTTCCAACAAGAAAAGGAAGTGTGTATACCACTTCCTGTCCTGCACCAAAGTCCATAAAGAAGTAGAAGTGTGTCATGTGTCCCTGTGAGCGAAAATCACTGATTTTTCTCTATGGACCTTTGGTGTGGGGGAGTGAGCAGTTTACTTGAGATTCAAGTCAGAAAAAGGCTCAGATAAAGTTTCAGACATATTCAGAGACTTTTTATTATTATTTTATTGTTGAGTTGTTGATTTTCATTGTGTCCCCACTGGCAGCCATGTTGTCAGTCTGTCTGAAGGGGGCACTCACGCTTCATTTCATTCAGCCTCACTTCAAAAAAATACTGTGTAATACCTTTAATACTGTTAAAATGGCACTACTTAAGATTGTCCTCAGAGCGATTTAAGATAATGATCGGTGAAATCTTATCAGTTGACATTAAAAAGCCTTTGCTCACCACGACAAAGATATTCATCGCAACAAGCCGTCAGTCTTCTGTTCACATTCCTCCGCTCGCATGCAGGTCGTGCTTTTTAAGTAAACACTCAAGCATGCATTGCACATTCTTTGTTGCATTACACTACGTGACATGAAGCCAAACAATGTACAAAGTTACACAAACACACACACACACACACACACTTGTGTGTAATATAGTAAACCAGAGACTGAACGGCGGTGACACTCGGATCAGACGACAGGTGACTTTATTTAAAAATAACACATTAAGAAACAAAAGTGGATGAGAAATCTGTCGACATACATGGTATGTTAAAAAGCTTCACTCCCACACAGACAGTTGTGTGAAACATTCAAAGAATCCATCAGCAGCTGCTGATTAAGTTCATGTCTGTTGTTGCGCTGACCAGCATGTCTTTGACTGGAGACATGGGCTTTGGCGTTCCTTCCTTACAGCTCGTTATCTTGTGGTTATCTCTGAAAAACAAAGGATCAACAAATGTTTCATCAACACTGAGTTTACATAAGCATACAGGTCCTGGTTTGATTGAGTCTATATCTTTAAATGGTTGCTGTCAATACAAAAACAGCTCATAATCAACTTTCAGTATAGAAATAAACAGTATTCACACCAGCCCTTCGAAATTTAATCCTATTCCGTTTGCTCGGAAAGTCCGGTTCATTTGGGGAGGTGTGACTGTGCAACTGAACTCTGATCTGCACCAAAGAAGTGAACTCTGGTCCGTCTGAAAACATAGGAAAACGTGCGTGTGTGTGGAATGAAAGCTGGGAGAAATGTGTGAGTCCATTGTTGCAGTGTATATGTGTCGTATGTTCACATAAAACGATAGGATTTGCTGTAGCTCCATGTTTTCCTCTTATGTGGAGGAAACAGAAGTTGTCCTGCATTAACCGACAGACGAGCGAGTTTTCTTGTTTGTTGTCGTATTGTCTTCTCCTTCAGTAATTCTTGATGCAGCGCCGCCTCAGGCGAGGAGGGGAATACGTTATTCAAAAGGTTTGGGTTGCATCACTGAAGTATGAAAGCAAACACTGAATGTTGTAACCCCCGAGTCCCCAATCGTACCGAGTCCAGCGGAGACAAATAGGTGTGAAAACGACCTAAGTGTGCCTGAAGACCTGCGCTGGTCATTATAATGATGTACTTCTTGGATTTGTTTTGTGTAAGTTAAGTGTTTTTTGTTCTCTTGTACTTTTTGAAGCTGAAGTTCTTCCAGAGGCCGCTGATGGTGGACTGGACACAAGGGCTGTTCTCATTATTAGGGGAGGAGACCTTCTTCCCTGATCCCACAGATTTCTTCCTCAGCCCGCTGGCTCTGGCTGGACCCAACGTCAACACCTTTGCTGCTCGGTCTTGGCTCTTGGACTCTAGTTTGGACAGACCAGAAACCTCCAGGCACAAAGAAAATGTTTGGATTAAACCACATATGAGTCATATGAACTTCATTCATAATCAACTGTAATTCTGACCTCTGTGTGTCTAGTGCATTAGGATCAAACTATGAAAATGTCAGTAAATATAAATTGAGTAAGAATGTAAGTTTACAAATTATTGTTCTCAGAAACTTAGGCTTTGTGTTACTATATTTTGGCTATTAACCGACTGCCCAGGTGTGCGGGCGTGTGTGTGTGTGTGAGGTTTATATTAGGTATCTAAACCCAGATAAATCCCCACGTCTGATTGGCTGTGACTCACCTTTGATCCTAGACTGGCAGCTCTTTTATCCAAGTGTGTGGGACGACTCTGCTGTGCCTCAGAATTCATTTCCTGAGGAAGCACAGGAAACACACACATGTAAGAACACAAAGCCAAGCTGCCTAAACGGCTTTCTGCACACATACTCATAAACAATGAATCTCTGAGGATAATGATGATGTATGTGTGTGTGTATGTGAAGGCTGATATGACTACATGAGCATGTATTTATAAACATAAGGGAGATGTGTACACACGGATGTGAGGTCTTTCTTCTGGGAGGAGGGGAAGCTATAGGTGGAAACTTCCTCCTCTTGGTAGGACGAGTCATATGGTTGGGACTGGGAGAAGTAGGCACTGTCCTGAGAAGGAGGGGAGTCTGGAAGGTTGTCCTGCGAGTTTCCATTAGTGGTGGATGGACATGAGGGTGTGTGCGTCTTTGGAGAGGAGGGAAAACTCTCTTTTTTATACTGAAATTGTTGGAGGGCAAAGAGTCCTGAGGTTGACTTGGGCGTGTTTGATCGTTCTGTAGAAGCAGAGCTGCTGGAACAGTGGAACAATCTGAGGCCCCGACTGGCTGAACCTGGGGACGTGCGGGGTGATGGAGGGGGGCTGGGGGTTTCCACAGATGGAAGATCAGGACCATCACTGTCATTGTTCGGAGTGCTGGGAGAGTTCTTATCCTCCGTGGTACTGACAGATGTGGACTCTACACCGTGACTCAAGTCCTCCTGAGCACAAGCCTTAGTGCTCTGACTGGCTGACGAGCCGGAGCTGCTGAAGAATCTACATGTGGGGACAAACACAGCTATTAGCCTTAATAATAGCGTGAGCCTTAAAACGATAGGTCAGGTTCTTTGACGTGTGGTTGTAGTAGTAGGTACTGACATATACAGTATGACGCTTTTCCAATATACAGTTCTAGCACTACTCGGCTCGACTCGTCTCAACTGTGACTTCCGACACAAGAATCAAACCGAACTGAAGATCAGTTAAAAAGAGTTAAAAATCACGCAAACATGCGTTCATCGAGTGCGGCGTATTTAGCGGCAGCATTGCCCGAAAGCCAGCGATCGTGAGCCAAATCACAACCCGTTCAGTCGTATTTCAGATCAGTGACTGTGTCAGACGGAGTCTGTGCTCCGGTCACGCAGGAAGTACTGAACGGTTTTGTGAACACATCAACAAATCTATTATGTTTATCTATGGTGACCCTGCCCACTTTGAGGAGGTACTATGAAATTATGGAAAAAGATGAGCAGTGCTAAAACTGTATAATGGAAAAGGGCCAACAGTGCTAAGTATGTACTGAGAACCAGCCTGAGACATTGAGGCTTGTAAAAATATAAAAATGTAACCAAGTACAAAAAAAACCAACAAATGACTGGAACTTCACAAAAGACTCACATAAAAGACACATACAAGCTTATGTCGAGGATATTTTAAGAATATGTGTAGTGCTTTATTTCACGGCTAGACGGTATTTTCCAATAACACATTTGCAAATCGCTCACTTCCTGCACCAAAGCCCACAGAGAAAATCAGCAATTTAACGTCATAGCACACAGAAGTGGTTGATCAACTGCTGCCTCCATCATTAAGTTCAAATGTGTTATTTTGTGATTTCTGTGTTAAAACTCACAAACTAAAACTGCTGATTTTCTCTATGGACTTTGGTCCTGGAGGGTGAGCAATATAGTATTACAAACTTAAGCGGGCACCGTTCTTATAAGTTGAGCCTTTTTATAAAAGTGGCTAAAATCATTTTTATTTTAACAGTCATGTTTTCAGAGAGAGCGATTATTCGTGTCTTGGTCTGGTTCTCAGTGCAGGGGGCTCACACCGCTGAGCAGGGCATTCAACCACACTTTAAAACCACCACTACCTCTGTGGTGACCACGGGGTGAAGAAAAACAAGCATTAGATGGTGGTTGAATGTGTGCAATGTCACCTGCTACATGTGGCCTGGTCGTCCTCCTCGGCTTCCTGGTTCCTCCTCTGCAGCAGCGTGGCAAAGCGGTTGCGTGGTTTGGAGTGACAGGTTACTTTGGCTCTGTTAGGCTGCTGGTCAGTCTTAAATCGTTTCTGTGAGGATGAAGACGATGAGGAGGAGGAGGAGGAGGAGTACTGCTGCAACATGTTCAGCTCTGATACACCAGGGTCTATGGGAGAAAAGTACAGTGTGCTAATGATTAAAAAAAAAATAAACATACGCACATTATAATATTGTATGTTTATTTCTTTTTGGCATAAAAGGTTTTTTTCATGATATGTTAAACATACTGTAGCTACATTCTCTAAAATTGTTCTGTATTATCCACCTCAGGGTTCAACAAATGATCAATTAAAACAACTTTCAATCCAATACTCCTTTATTTACGTAATCAATTCATTGGTTTATATTTTGTTTTATTTATCAGCTTCTTAAGTCAAATCAAGTCAACTTTATTGTCAATTTCTGCTGTACATTCATGCCATACAGAGGAATCAAAATAGCTACAGTGTTGTACAACAACGTAGAAAAATAAACAGTATGTACATTATAAACATTATGGACATTATCTTGTGGAATATATATGCATAGAGCAGCAGTATATCAGAATCTTTTTTTTACTTTTCTGCAAAACAGAAAGCATTTTCATTTACAGTTAATTGTTTTTTTAAGAAACATATTGACTGATTAACCAATAGCTGCTATAATCCTAATAGAATTAGTCATTTTGTGACTTCAGTTTTTGAAATCTTTCATTCACATTTACACAAGTCAGTGGTTCTTTTCAAACTTTTTTCTGAAGGTCTTTACAAGCCACTGGCACACACATGCCCCCGTCTCCCAACAAGTTTATGTGTAATTCTGCTAATAATTACTAACCAACCAACAAATATATAGGACTGAAACACAACCTCATTGGTGGTTGTGTCAAATATTAAAGTAATATTTAAAATATTATTTGATAAAATCTTTCAAAGCAAAAGTAAAATCTAGTTACATAAAAAAAAGACATGTTTTCAGTTTTCTTGATTAGTTGTGTGGTCGATAACATTTTGAAAAATATTGATCAGTGTTTCCCAAACCTGGAGATGATTTTACCAAATGTTTTACGTTCACAAATCATAATTAATTAGCTTTCATTATTTCTTTGTTATACAGAGCAAAGAAATTTTTTTTAAGCAAAAAAAACCCAGAACAAATCTGGGATTCATTTAATAGTCGATTAGTTTTTGCAGCCTTAGTTTGTGGTGTGTTTATTATCTACTGAGAAGGTAAAACTGTGCGTGTGTGTGTGTGTGTGTGTGTGTGTGTGTGTGTGTGTGTGTGTGTATCAGATTACATTACAGATGACATGAGCTCACCTTCTCTTGCTCTTTTCACCTGCAGCTCTCTGCAGGGCAGCCTCAGACCTTCCAGGCTGACGACTCTCTCCTTCCCCCTGGTGGTGGATGGTCTGTCTGGAGACTCATGAGAACAGGACGGGGCAGCAGGGGCCGGTTTGGAGCCGACACGCCAGATACTTGGCGCAGATGGCGCAGATGACGCTGGTGAATCATTCCAGCCCCGACTGCGATGCTTAGACTGCTGACAAGAACATCATTGTAAATAAATGCAAAAATTATTTGGATCACTGGGATTCTTTTAAGTGCTTATGAATGGTCACCTGTGGAATAGGTTTGTCTGGGTTGAAGTTGTCAATCCTCTCCATCGTGTTGATGTCAAGGTTTCCCAAGGCCATCTGAAAGCCTTTGTCATCTCCAACATTACTGAGTTCAACACAGTCAAGGGTAGAACTGCGATACATAGATCTTGAACAGGACAGTTAGGGTTTTTTTGTGTGGTTGAATGAGGTACTGACACATAGCTGGCAACTTGTGTTGTCCTCCGTCGGTGACAACACAAGGAAAAACTGATTTTAGCCACAAAAGCCACAAAAAGGTTAACTTAACAAAAGTGCTTACATAAAAAATTATGCTGGCTTACGTCAACGATATCTAGAGAATACATTTACTGCTTTATCACACTGTTGGAGGCCTTTTCAACAAGAAAGTGAAGTTTTTGTCTCTTTGACTCCCTGCACCAAAATACATAAAATGACTTATCAAACTTAAGCTTCCAATCAGAAAAGACCATCTAACGTTGAGATAGAGTAGCAAATACTGCATGGTCTTAAAATAACGACTTAATCTGTCTTAGATTTTATTAAGCAAGCTTTTTGTTTTTAAGTGGCTAAAGTCTCTTTTGCTTTGTGCAGCCATGTTTTCACTGAGAGTGTGCCTGCCTGTGCCGGGTTGGTTCTCGGTGCAGGGGGCACACACAGAGCAGGTAGCTCCCACTATGTGTCAGTACCTCAACACAACCCCACTACACTAAAAAACACCAGATGTGGGGTTCTACATTTTGCTAATTTTAAAATCAGAGGTGACAGTCACACTTTATCAGGTGTGACTCAGATCAGGAGGATACAGTCCAGCATAGGTGAGAGTAGCCGGGTCAATGTGCTCCGCGTACGGGTTGAGGGGTACGACCTTCCTCCTGATGGGATCGAAGACCAGCTGGTAGAGGAAGGTGTTGTTGGCTCGTATGAAGCCTTCAATGTAATCTTCAGGAATGACTAGGTTTGATTTCAGGTACTGACCCATTTTTCTGATCACCTGACACAGAGAATTTTAAAAATTCAGAAACACTTACGTGTGGTTTTAAATACATACCTACTGTATACATTCATAGCATTTTTTAATATTGTTTATTACCTGTACTGTCTTTGCTGTTGTGACAACATAAATGTCACCACTGTGGGACTAATAAGGAGCATCTTGTCTATAAAGATTTAAAATGAATGCACATTTGGTTTCTAAAACAACAACATTTGTCCATTTATCTTTAATTGCACCACACATGACACACATGCTGACACACAAACACAGAGACATCCAGTCAGACTGGTTAAAAACATTTGGTCTTTGCAGACAGAATTGTTGTTCCTGTGTACAAATGAATTTTAATTATGAATGGCTCTATTGCCATGTTGTTTGATCCCACCGTTTGAAGCACCTGTAGAAGTCAAAGGACAAAAAAGGATTATCCTCAGTTGGTCTCACCTTGAGGATATCAGGGTCTGTGGCGAGCCGAAGCAGCTTGCAGGCCTTTCCTAGGCCGATGCCGTACAGGGAGGCCAGATAGTCGCAGCCAGAGAGGATGCACATGTATCGAAACTTCTCCTCTGTGAAGATGTTCCCCAGGCTGCGACAGCGGCCCAGGTTACTTTGGTCTATTTCCAAACCATTGCCCTGCTTGTCCATTTTGAGGATCACCTATGATTGTGATACAAACAGATGAGTTGGGTAAATGATTTTTGTTTGTTTAACACATGGTTTGCTGCATATCAGTGACTATAATTAACCATGTTTCTCTCACTCCCGCTGATTCACCAGCAACCAAGTAACACCACTCTTCTATACACAACCTATGCAATCATGTTTCCCCTCTGTCCAGTCCAGGCTGTAAGTAATTAGACCTTCTTCACATATCTTTGGACCTCATGTTGAGATTTTCAGTGAAAAGCCACAGTTTGAGCCACTGAAAATAAACAATAATGTATAAAAATGCTCATAATTCCTCAGTGGTCAATGCGATTCTTCAATTACTCAAGTTAAAGCTGAAAGTCCACGCTTCGTCACATCTTGTTTCATTTCAAATTCATTGTGGTGGTGTACAGAGACAAAATGACATGTGTGTCTTAGTCAGCTCCCACTCCAGTCATTTCATTAGGTGTTCTGTGTAAAATGGCTGCATAAAGACATACAACTTAAATAATCTGATTTAAATAAAGACAAGTGTCCATTATTTTGAGTCAATTTGAATGAAGCTCAGAGCTCGTAGAACAAAATCACTGCAACTGTCCAAGTACTTACGCTGTGAAATGTACGTATAGTTAATACTGACAGTACTGTGTATATTGAGCAGGAAGTGTACTGTGTATGTGGGTCTGAGGATTCCTACCTTTTTACAGCCAAACGCCAACAGGTCAGAATCTTCCGTGATGACAGCCTGTGCTAAACCAGATTTGGTGAGGTAAGCTAACTGAGCATCAGCTTCATATGGAGCCACCAGGCAGTCCACGCCCTTAGCCCTGGCAGTCTGGTGTGAAACGTAAACAAATAACAACAAGGCAATCAGAGAGGGCAGACTTCACACACACACACGCAGACACAGACAGAGCCACGAAAAACAATACTTCATTCCCACCCCGTGTGTTGAAGTAAAGTAAGCAAGTGTCACACATACACACCTCACACATAACTGTGTATTCACTTACTGTATTAAAACCGTGAGTGAGTGAGTGAGTGAGTGAGTTGGTCTCAGATCCAGGTAAAAATGACAAACAGCATTGAGGCTCACCTTAATGAGATTATGAGCCATGGCTGGTGTGATGTTCACACATCGGTTAAAACAGTCTCTGGCCTCTGATAATTTGCCTTCCCGCAGCAGCTGTCTGCCTTTTTGGAGGTTAGTTTCTCTGCGCCTGAAAGGAAGAAGAGAATTATCGTGTGTTCCATTTGTAGTTGGAGGTTTCCACGGTAAAAGGTACTGAGCATGGATTTCCCTGTCAGGCTTATCCTGTAATTCTGATACAAGCTGCTTCTATTCCATTGCAATATACTTCTTACTATGAGGAGTTACCATCCCATGACTGTGAATTTTGAGATCAGCTTAGCTTTTCCTCTACAGTTTCCCAGCTTAAAGCTCTTTCCTGAACAGGAATGCACCTTGAACTCCAGATTTCTAACTCAAACACGTTGAACCGTTTCCCAAAGACATGTTTCCACGCAGTTTGTGTGTGCAAAATACCACGTAGAGCATTGTACTTCTAACAATGGCTAGCCCCACATACGTTTCTGTTTCCGACTTCTCAACTGGAACACAGTAAACTCCAACACACGTGGAACATAGCATTAATAAAACAGTCAGTCAAAAACAAACAAGGAGAGACAAATAATTGGCAACACAGTTAGCAGCAAATAGAAGATCAGGACAACTCTGATGCTGTTGTTGAGAATTATTAAATGCCTTAGGGTCATTAGTGTTGACTATGATGGAGGTTTGTGGGACAGTGTTTTGCCTTGTTCTTTTTTTTAATCTCACCTGTCTGCACGTCTGTACTTCCTCTCTACACCTTCATACTCACAGTGTTGTTTTGCTGCTGTTTAGGAATGCGGTACTTCAAAACAATCCAAGCATTGTCTGAGCGTGTTTCTGACCAGGTATGAAACACACTGGCTTATTGTGTTTGCCGCAGCCTCGAAGGATTGCTCGTAAATTAATCATAATGTAGCTGCACTTTCTCTGCTGCTGCAACAATCTGCAGACATTTATTTATTTTCATTATCCTTTTCCTCAATGGTGGCTCCAAGTGCTTATCAAGAACAAGATCAAAGATTCCTTTAGTGTTACATGTCATTAGGCTTGGACAGAAGAATAACATTCTTGAGCTCGGAGCCAAGTTTCAGCTCCTCGTCACAGCAGCAATGACAGGGTTTCTGCAGGTTTCTACAGGTTCAAGTTAAAGAGATAGTTCAGGTTTTTTTGTGGTGTGGTTGTGTGGGGTACTGACACATTACCATTCTGGCCATAACTGAGAAGCCTTTTGTTGTGTTTATATATAAACACAACTTATAACTTGAAAATGTAAACAATGTGAGACTCACATTTTATATGCCATACTATCTGCATTTAGTAAAACAATGTGAGACTGCATTTCATATGTATATTAATCTAGATTATCCCCAGAACAAGTGAATTTAGAATATGAGGACATTTTTATATTCATGTTTGAGGCCCCGCCTGCAACACCTCTAATGCCCACTTTTTATGACGCACTGGTCTATTCGGTTTTCTCTAGACTTGTAGAAACACAACACAGTATACCACACATGCTATACAGTGGGTATTTAGTGCTGGTTTGAGAAATCCCATTCTGTGCTGACATCCTTGATTTATATCATGACATATATCGACATCAGATTCTATAAAAAAAGCATATTGTGATTTTTTTGTCCCGTATCGCTTCTAGGATATGTTGGGTCAAAATGTCCAAAGCATGTCATGTAGAAGTACTCACTCTCTGCGAGACTTTTCCACTTCTTTTTTAGACGGTAGGTTGCGGCCGTCAAACACCAGCACTGGTTTGACTCCAAAAGCCAACAGCATGTCCACTAATTTCATGCAGTACCACACATACCTGGGTTTGGGAAGAATTATAATTTCCAGTATCAGATGGGGACATTCATAGACTCAGATTACAGGACAGAAACATATCTTCTCATTCATTTAAAATAATGAACATGCTCACTGGTCAGTTGGTTCCCCTTTGGCGAGTTTCTCAGCACAGGAAAAAGCTCCTTTGTGCAGCCAACAGTATGTGTCCACAGCCACTGTCTGGCCTCTGAACTTTTTCACACTGATGGGCTCTGATGCATCTTTAAGGAACTGAAGAAGTCCAGAGATTCCCATTTCAGCTGCAGCTCCAGATAACACCACACCTGTGAAAGAATTAAGAAAATAAGACTAATTTTAAGAACATATAATAATCACAATTCTTATATTGACTTAAATTTGCATTAAAATATACAGCAGGTACAAAAAACTGAGCTAAAGAACTACAGAAGTGTGACAAACATAAAGTTAAGACTGAAATTACATGACAAGTAAATAAATCATGCTAATATCTATTTCTTTGCTCAGTATAACAAATAAATCATTAAAACTGATTAATTTTGAAAACTAAAGATTTGGGAACATCATCATTTCCACGTTTGGTAAACACTGATCAACATTTAGACAAAACTACGCAAGAGAAAATAATGCCAGATTCGTCGATTATGAAATGAATCGTTAGTTGCAGCTCTAAAATAAAAATAAAAATAATGACAGCTAATTCCTTAAATGTCTGGGTACACGTTGGTTCACAGGAAGAGATCAATCATCGTTCTTATCAGTAACCCCTGGAATGAAACAGAAAACAAAGGTATGTATCCGGCTGTAATGTAATGATGTAATCATATATGCTGTAAAAAACAAAACCCGGCAATGAGTGTTTAGGCTAGTTTAAGGCTACAATGTGGATGTGAAAGCAGCTCTTCGTTGTTAATGGACAGTTGTCACACTCATTAATAAGACCGAATAAGAATTCATTAAATTGAATTAGATACACTTTATTTGCGTCTGGCACAAGACAGGCCCAACATCTAACCGCTAACAGTTGTCTACAGTTAAGATTTTTCTGAAACTAAATTAATTATTGGGGAACAACTTACGCCGAATTTACTATTTAACCTTAATTGAGATGTCAAAATCATCTACTTGGATTTCAAGCCTTTTAACGTTAATTACCAAGCAGTTTGATGTTAAATTGTTATGTTTCAATATAGGATTCTGTATGTAGAATAGATACAGAGGTACCCGTATCGACAGCTTACACTAATGTTTTTTTACAGTGGAATACACAATTTCGTACTCTTATAAACAGCTATCAGCTAAAGCAGCTTCTATATGACAGACTTCGACTGTAGAAAGAACACCGTCTTCTTTCGTGTAACGCAAAGAAACGAAAGCTGCACACAGTGGTTGTAATATAGGTCACTTTACAGAGGCAACATAGCAAACGTCAAAAAACACACAAAGTGAGTCAAAACTTACGTATTTTACCCACGTTGATTTATCCACACTGCGGGGAAATTGCCAACAAAAATGCTGCAGTACATTTAGATTTAGCGGCAAACGGAGTGATTCAGTATAACCTGCTGGTATTGGTCAACTTGGCAGAGGGGGCGGGATTAAGTAGTCTTCTTCTACTGTCGTTTTGTGTTGCTGGCACAAAAACAACTTTTAAAAGAATTGCTGCCACCTACTGGAAGGAAGAGACGGCAGCGGAGGGGGAATGGACAGGATTCAAAATTCAAGATTTCTTTATTGTCATGTGCTAAATAACAATGAAACATACCAGTAATAAAAACATTTTTTTGAATGTGTTCATTTATACTTAATAGTGAAAATCAATCCTATTAATAGTGGAACACAAATCAGAGATTTAGGCAAAAAGTAGGCAGAAGTATGGGAAGATTTTAGCGCACATTGTACGCTGTGGGGGAAAAAAGACACAGATGTAAATGGGTTGGTGGTGGAAGAAGTCGTTGAGAGCGAGGGTCTACCTAATTACCTAAATGAAACAGTAGGTATTAGCATTTTCTGATCTAGTCAACATTTGGGAGTGATCACTATCCCATAATAATCTAAGTAGGTAAAATACAGGTGTCAGGATCCCACGATGGAAATTAGGCAAATAAATAGCACTTTATAATAAGGATACATTAATTAACATTTGTATATAATGTTAATGTGGTTAATTCATGTTTAAATCAAACATTTAATTGGGTTATTCAGGTTAAATAATGTATGAATTCATACACTATTTAAGGATTTTTAAAGCTACTGGTAACATCAGTTTACACAGTAACCGTTAACTGTTTAAGGTAAGTACTGAATAAGCATTACTTAATTATAACTAAGCATTTATTAACTATTGTTAACCTTTATTAATGCTCCTTGCGACCCTTATTGTAAAGTGGCTGGGTAACCATTAATCATGTTTGTTTGTAAGTCTATTTTTATCCTCTCTGTCAGGATCCACTCCATAGACTTTCTGTCAAACCTACATTATTAATTGTAATAAATGCAAAGAACAAAGAAAATAATTAAGAAAACCTTCATGTCACTTTGTAAATATTCTGTGTCAGACATCAGAGGAAGTTCAGAGACAGTTTAAAAATCCAATCCAATCCAATCCACTTTGTTTATAGAGCACATTTAAGAACAACACAGTTGCCCAAGATACTGTACAATAACATTAAAATGACACAAAACACAGGTAAAAATTAATAAACAGCTGATAATTGTATTTATTGGTAAGTACAAAAGAACAAACATAGTGGTTTCAAAAACAACACAACAAATATAACATCCATAGAGGGTTATTGTGTTACAAAGTTGTAGAATTGTAATAAATTAATTGTTTTAAATTTTTTTCTTAGGGCTTCTTAATTTTGAGATTGTGTTGAGGTATACGACGTCCTGATGAGATTTTTTAAAAGTGCTATGTCTGGGCAATGTCTTTGAATAAGCAAATGAATTGTTTATTATTCGATAGTTTACCTACTAATGTATTTGCCAGATTTGTATTGCGAAATAAAGTTATTTCAAAAACTACTGGCCACAGAACCCGGAATTAAACACGGAAGCTGGACGCGTCGGCAGACATTTTTCCCTTCAGTATCCTGTTGTTATTATCCACCCATGGCAGCAGCAGCAGCAGCAGACGGAATGACAACACAATGACAGTTTGAAGTGCTTGTTTTAATGCAATTTCTCTCTGGACCCGAGGCAGTGACAGTAGATTAAGAATGCAGTTCCCTCCCAACAATGGAGACTTCACGTTCGTCTCCTCGACAGAGGCTGAAGGTAGGCTAAAACAATGCTAATGCTAAGACAACACCGCAGCTAGCAGGCCTGAAAGCAGCTAAACACGGTTTACGTGTCTGCTTTTGAGTCATGATGGAGCTCGAAGGTTTCAGGATATAAACACAGTCGGTCAGCAAGAATAACACTACTTAGTGTTGTTATTCAAAGCAGCCGTGGTGTGTGTTATTATAGAAATCACATATTAATAGCCAACATGTTTGACTTGATATTGTGACGAGGTGCTTTAATAGTAAAATAGAAAAGTTTATTTTTTTTTAGTAGTTTAGTAGTTTAGTAGTGTGTTTCATAGGGCATTTTATAAACAGTCTTTTATTAGTACAGATAAGGTTAAAAACAGACGTGGCACAGTTTTATTTACATATTTACGCGAACAGGCAAAGGTCATGAGATGTGTACCAATGTTTAAAGTAAACATGATTGATATGGGAAAACATCAACAATCAACAAACAATCGTTCTTTGTGTTCCTTTTAATGTGATTCAGAATAGCTGAAAAAGAAGATTAGCAAAATCGTGTTTAAAAAGTTTACACAGCAATAGTTCATTATTTTGTTTTGCCTCCCTCTGCATCAGTAACAGCTTTCAGTCTTTGGGGAACTACAATCAACATTCTGACATTTTTGGGCCAAACAACTATTGATTTAATTGAGAAAATAGTCAAGAGATTAATGGTCGTAAAAAGAATTAGTTACTTAAAGTTTGTAGCCAGATTTTTAATAAAGAGAAGTATCTATTTATTGTGGTCTATTAAAGTCAGGGCCAATTATCTATGATTGAGTCTGACTTTTAGGAATTAAGTTTGGTTCAATTTCAGTTGCACTAACTTGTTTACATTTATTTTAAAAGTCTGGTTTAAGTCAGACCAACACAATCATTTATTTTTTCTAATTTCATGTACATATTAAACATGGTAATGTCAAATGACCTCACACAATGCTGCTTAAGCTTATCTAGCTCCACATGACTTTCTCTGTGTTTCTCAGTACAGTTGTCTTTTTATCCCTTGTCACCTTCTAACATTCCTGAGCTGCACACAGGAAACACAGCCAGAATACGGACTAAAGTGCAGATAAATTATTAAAATGTGATGAATGAATTTTCTTTACAGAACTCAGCGGCACCATATCGGCCCCAGACATCAAACTAAACATGCAAAGTGATGGCAGTAAAGACCCATATGCCACCACTTTCCTGAGGCAACGAGGCTATGGATGGCTGCTGGAGGTGGAGGAGGACGACAGCGAGGAGATCAAACCTCTTCTGTGAGTCAGTGTTCCAGAGCTTTGGTTTTTCTTTACAAACCTGACTTGGTTTGTTGTTTCATGTAACTAAGGATGTTTAGAATAATTTTTTGAAATAGAAAAATCCATGTCTTCTTCTTTTGTGTAAGAAAAGCTACCATTATTTGCTGTGTATTAATGGGAGTCTCTCCTCCTGTGAGCTTATTGAGCACCAAATTTAATTTAAGTATGGTTATAATTAATATAATATAATATATATACTGTATTCATGTAGTGTTTCCTGTAGGATGTTTTTAGCAGTGGGGACAGGACTGAAAAAAGTTTGTTTATTCACATCAGGCATGATGTGAATAGGCAATATGAATGGGGGAGGGTCTTAAAATAATAATAACATTGGGTCTTAAATAATAATAACATTGTGGTCATAACATCCATAACCTTCTCTGAGGCCAGTCCATCTTATTTTTTAGGTGTGATTGAGCACAGGTATTTATCAGTGATGTAGTGTTGTCTACTGTAGTGAGTATGCCGCCCCCTAGTTACCTAGTTACACTTTAATAGCCTAGCTGTTTAAAAGTTGAGAAAAAGACTATCAAACTGATGTCGGTATCAGTAGATGCTCAAGGTTGTGATACATGTATAGGTCAGGACAAGACAAATGGTATCGCATCATCCCTAATTCATGCAAAAGGTCTAAACAGTTGTGTTGGGAATGTTATGGACATTTCTTTCAGAAGAGAATATGATGCAGAAAATTGAATTCTTCTTGTTGCTGTTTTATACAGCTCTTATGTAAAAATGATTTAAATCCAACCAGTCTGTATGTAAGACTTTAGTCATCATCATAGCATATGTGTGTGTTGGAGCAGGGAGGAGTTGGACATCGACCTGAAGGACATCTACTACAAGATCCGCTGTGTGCTGATGCCAGTGCCATCACTGGGCTATAACCGGCAGGTGGTCAGAGACAACCCAGACTTCTGGGGCCCACTGGCCGTAGTGCTGCTCTTCTCCATGATATCCATCTATGGCCAGTTCAGGGTGAGCAGAACCTAAAAAAGTATAGCTGTGTTTTCAAAATTGCCATTAACAATACTAAATATCAGGACTCTTCAGAATGAAGTCATGCATCCAACTGTGCTGCAAATGTTTCATAATAAAAGGCAAGGCAAGTTTATTTTTATAGTGCCATTCTTACACAAGGCAATTCATTGTGCTTTACAGAAGCAAGTAAATACATTGGAAATTAAAACAAAATCAATAAAAAAAAAAAATCAAGTATAGAAATAAAAAAAATGTAAAACATTAAAAAAATTGAAATCAAGCACAAGAATTTTTCATCTGTTCTGTGTTTGCCCTCCCTTATTTGTCCTTGATGTGGTCACGGGCAGGCCAAGTGGAAAGGGAACTTGGCTTGTAGCTTGGCCGGTTCAAGTCCCCACCAGGTCAAAAGGGTAACCCAAGGTACCCAACCCCATTGCTATCGGGTGCAACTCAGTGTGGCTGCCCACTGCTCCTAATTTTAGGATGGGTCAAATGCAGAGAAATAATAATTTCCCTAAGGGGATTAATAAAGTATATGTGAAAAGGAAATAAGTCACAGGGCTTACACTCCCTCTCAGCTCAAGACTCGACAAGTGCTCTTAACCTGTACTTCCCATTTCATCTAATCAGTGCACCTTTAAGTCAGAGAAACACTGAAAAGACAAAGCATCATAAAAGCCTTTTAGACAAAAATAAATGGATTCAGGAAAGTGAAACTGAAACACAGTGCTTTTGCTTTGAAATGGCTACTGTTGGTGACACTGGATACAGATACAGTGGTCCAAAATAATTGTTTCCTGCTCAGGCAAACCGTGAAACCCTGCATTCCATTTATTTATTTATTTTTATTTATTTTTATTTTGGAGCTCTCTGTATACATACATACATACATACATACATACATACATATCAAAAGAAATATATGGGTTCAAAACTTGCATTAATTTTTATCTAAAAAAAAAAAGTCTCTTTCGAGAGCTGTCCCTTTCATTTTACCTGAAGTGATAAACTGAACAAACAAAACAATGTCACACATATTTATTCATCTTTGAAGATACTTTTCTTATATATACACTTCTTATACATACAGTTTCTGTAAGAGGTGACTAGTAATGATGGTAACATCAAATTGGGTCTCCGTGTCTGATTGAATAAAAATAAATCTCAACTGTTCACATGATAGATGATATTGATGGTATACGTTTATCACAGTTGATGCTGGACTTATTTTTCAGGTTGTGTCTTGGATTATCACCATCTGGATATTTGGCTCACTGACCATCTTCCTGCTGGCCCGTGTTCTTGGTGGTGAGGTAAGTGCAGCCTCTCTAAATATCCTCACACCTGACTGTTAACATGTTATTGTACAACATCAACATTTTTTGTTTTTTCTTTTTTGTCAGGTGTCATACGGCCAGGTTCTTGGAGTGATTGGATATTCCCTTCTTCCTCTCATCGTCATAGCTCCTCTGCTTTTGGTGATCAGGGTGTTTGAAATTGTCTCTACACTAATCAAAGTGAGTCAAAGACCACACAGTAGTAGTGAAGAGAGATAATGATGTTGATGAATGATGTTGATGGGATGGCTCATTTGCCCTATTGTTGTAAATGCTAGTGTGACATGGAGCTTCCCTCCTGTCTGCCAGTTGTTAGCTGAAGAGCAGAGGAGGTTGCAACCAGAAGCAAAGCTTCCTTCGATCTTGGATTTTTTTTCTGTGTGTTCCACAACTGAATCAAACCAGAAAACACTTAAATCAATTATAAACGTCTTAATATGTATTTGTCTATGATATAAATAGTAAATTGTAGTCCTATGTGTTGCTCCTTCACCCCCCTCTCCATATATCCACTAAATGTGGTTTTTCTGTTTTTTTTTTTCCCCCCCAAATACTTTAAAGTGTAACTAAACCCTAAACCACCTTTTTCATATGTAGACCAGTGTATTTAGTGTAAAGTATCGAAATTACAAATCATAAAATTGAATCATTCAGATATTGCCATTGGCTTTCTTTGTCTACTCTTTCATCACATTTTTATCTAATCAGCACCAGGCTTGTTGTCCCAGGCTCCTCCCCCTTCATAAATGCCCGAACCTGTTGCTTCGATTGAGAGGCTGGTCTCACTGAGCATCTCATGCAGCTGCAACTCAGTGTCAGATTTCACTACCAGACCACACCCCCTGCACTTCTCCCCCCCTCTCTCCCTCCCTCTCTCAGCCCATTTTTGACATTTTTCAAAATCAGGTATTTGGTGGAGTTAGCCTCAGAAGATGGGTTTTAAGTTTAAATGTGTTATTTTGTGACGCTGCTGTGTGAAATTCTTTCTTTGATTTTCTTTAAGGACAGGAGACAAAACCTTACAAACTTTATTTTACAGTTATATTGGCTGTTTAACAGATAAAGCAGGGAACTTGTGCATAAAATGGTGTAGACTGAAGCTAACAGTACATTGTCTTGCTTTTATGTTGCAGCTGTTGGGAGTCTTCTGGGCTGCTTACAGCGCTGCGTCACTGCTTGTCGGAGATGAGTTCAAAACCAAGAAGCCTCTTCTCATATACCCAATTTTCCTTTTGTACATCTACTTCCTTTCACTTTATACCGGTGTGTGACTGGATGAATTGGAACTGTGGACCTTCAAATGGACAGTGACTCTGGGACATTGGGGTAAAATGTCAAACAATGGAACCGGGATTTTTAAAAAACAAACAAACCTTTATTTCCTTCTTTTTTTAAATTCCAGATGACGGGGTGCTGGGAATATATATAATATATATATATCAATGTATATAGATTTGTCCCTTTTTGTCTTTGGTCAATAAAATGCTTATGTTATTACAGCATCAACTTTGGTATGCTAATCTCTCACTCATCTCTGTCCTGCATTTGTTTTAGTAGTTGTAAAACTGAAAATAATCACAGAGCTACGTATTAATGTCATGGTTTATTGTTTGCTTTCTCACAGTCATGTTGCCAAATATTTATGTTTATGTTCATGATAAAGAAAGAGAATGTGAACAAAGGCAGAACTACATGCACAGATTGTTGAGGATAATGTTCTTTACTGTTACGTGTACTGTAATGAACCATTAATGAGAAATGTCCATCAATGCTTTTCTTTCTTAATTTTCCTAATTCAGAAGCCGATGAACTGGGGCAGTTAGAGTGACATGAACTAGGGATGCACGATATCAGTATTGGCTGATAATGGTTTTGAAATATGTTATCAGACATCCGCAAGCACGCCATGCTCCCCGATTTGAATAATGACAAAAGCAGTAGGCTGAAAAAGCTCCTCCCTTCTTGACTTCTATGCTGGCGCCCTCTACAGTTATTATTTTTTGTGTTTATTTATCTTGCACAAGAAAGAAAAATGTATTTCAACATCTGCTGTGACGTGAGCATGCAAAATATGGTGTTAATTTCACAACGGAACAGACTAAATGACCTCGTATACTGTATATCGGTATTGGTTATCAGTCCAAGCACTCCCAATATGTCAGATATTGGCAAAAAGTCCAATATCGTGCATCACTAATTTATGAACCAACCATCTGCTAAATGTGGTACCTTGTTTCCCTAATTCTTGTTTGTCTCTGGTTCCATCTAGAAGTATATAATCAGTTGTTCAAAAATGACAGTAAATGTGTAGTCTGGTATTTACTGACTCATTCCTGCAACACAGATACACATGCTAACACTGTGTTGAGAAAGTGTTGAGTTGGTCTCAGTCGGCTGGATTCACTCAGAATGTCATTAAAAATAATGTTTTGCACACACACACACACATACTGTCTATAGTTTTGGCGCTAATGCTCAGTAATAGCATGTAGCATTAGCATGCTTCATGGAAATGCTGTGTATGTTTTAATTCTCTCATGCTGATTTCAACTTTCAGTGTATACAGCTATGTGAAATACAAATGTTAGCATACCAACATGGTTATTAGTCATAATTTGAACCTGTTATATTAATAACACTTAAATATGGAGTTCTGTATTTTCCAAGGCTGCTTTAAATGTAGATTGTTCCTCATGCTAGGTTTGTTTAGCCAAGAAATTACTATAAGGAAATGGATATACTATAAGTTTAGAGGTGTCCAAGAAAAAAATATAGCTTTGACAGTTTTATCAATAGCACCAACATGTCAAGATGGAAGGATGAAGAGTGACTTATAACCACACAGTTCAACCGCAGTTCACTATGCATCACACGAGAAGTAGCAAAAAAACACAAGATATGAAGTGAATATATCAAATCACTCACAACAAAAATTAAAAGTTACAATGCTCTTTAAGCAGCTTATGTAGGGTCTTTTTAGATTTGACTTATTAATATGGAACAAAAACGGTTGCACTTCTAGATCCTGTCAACAACCTTCATTGGCGATAAGGGGCCTAGAGTCCAAAACCTGATTGAAACACCTGAATTCAATGACAGGTGTGGACAAATAGTCTATGTTCAATTAATGAATCACATCTTGTTTAAACATAAAAATGTACTGAGTGCTTGAAACCTGAAATGATGACAGTGTGAGAGGCTGAAAGAAGATGCAAATTAAAGGTTTTTTTTGTCACCTATTAAGGATTTACGGTAAGTAGTAAACTATGGATATCACTATTGAAGGTTGAGTTGACTTTTGCTTCGTTCCATTCACATTGGAAGTCAGAGGTCGGAAGTGGGAGTGAGGTCACCCCCGAGTTCACCGTGTTTCGATTGAGATTTTGGAAAGAAACGTATGGATGCCAATACCAGTCAATAACAACCCTCTTTGTGGTGTTTTGTGCATAAACAGTGTAGCAACATGTCTATGGTTAAGAATTAAGCAGCCGTTTTTGAATCCTATGATGGGTTTGTTGAGGTTGCTCCAAGTTTTGGAGTTCGAAATCCGAGTTAAGGGGGCGTTCCTGTTAAAGAAACACCCCCTGACCCCCTGAATTCCAGGTTCTGGCTACAACTGGAAATCACCAGTGGTGTGCACAGACATTTGGAAGGGCAGGGGCAAAAATGAAAAGGGCACTTATGGCGCACCAGTGGGACAGGCACCACTAGTACAGTATATCATTTCCCACATTCTCACACAGATCTACAGGGACATCATCACTGAGGTGGTCATTTTCTATACAGCACTGAGTATAATTTCCTCTAAGGAAATCCATTGGGACACTGTCATGTCAGGAGCAGAAGTTGTGATCCTCACTGTGCATGCCACTGGATCTCTATTTCCTGTGTCACCTCTAATCCAAGAAGTCTCTAATCCAAGAAAGTCTACAGTGACATTTGGAGAACAATGACGTGTATGAATGACAATCTACACACACTTTAACAACAGATGATGATGCATTCAAAGTATGTCTTTGAGTTCCTCCTTTGAGTTTTGGCGCTGTATCACCGCCCACAGTTAACTTTCTCCACCTGTGACCTAAGGCTTCATTCCCTTTGTGTGCTGCATGGGAGAAGAGTGTGATGCAACAGAGGAAGATATGTGTTTGGTATGCAGACTGTCAGGTCTGAGCAGACTTGATTTTCTCAGGTGGATGTGATAACACAGCTGGAATTAGGGATGGGCATGCTATTTGAATATTGTAGAGAATATTTGTCAAAAAATATGGTTTGACAAATAAGCACTAGTGAAAGTAATGCAGGGTTCACTGTATGTTGAGCTATGTGGAGCAGTTAATGAGATGCATTCAAAGACCCTGGTCAATTCCCTCACTTCTGCAAAGACACATGCAGTCAGTCCATTGATGAAATTCTTGCTTCTGCTGCCTCCTTGTGGTAGTAGATGAACCACAAATTAGGAAGTCACTGGAATGCACTGAAAAAAATTGGAAAGAAATTTCCAGTGCATTTTTAATATAATAACACAATCGCATGATCAACTTTTTCGCAATCAAACAAATAATTGAGTATTCTTGCTCAATTTAGGCCGAGGCTAAAAACCAGGGGTGGCCGCGCTTACACCGTCAGAGCGCCTCGGCTTTGGAACGGCCTGCCCGAGGACATAAGGCTTGCGAACTCAGTATCATCTTTTAAATCTCTTCTTAAAACTCATTTTTATAGACTTGCTTTTATGTGATGCCGTCTTTATCTTTTGATCTCTTTTTATTTATCTCTTTTTATCTAGAGTGTTAACCAGTGTTTATCCTTTCATCTCACTGCTTTCTTCCTTTCTGTGTATTTTTATTATGTATGTAAAAGCACTTTGTATATTGCTGTTTTTAAAGGTGTTATACAAATAAAGCTTTACTTACTTACTACTACTACTTACTTACTTACTTATTCTACCTGGAATATGAACTACTTACTATATAAGTACTTATATTTATATACATAAAACACCTTATTTATTTTTTTTATTAATCATAGTTAGTCAAAAAGTTGGATACATGTATAGACATTTACAGTAAGATAAAAGACATTTCCCATCAAAAACTCATAAGTGACAAAAATTCAATGCTATGTGTTGGTTTATTATCTGCTGCCAAGCAACGAAATTTCGTTGCCAGTTTTCACTGCTGTGTATTCTGTGCAATGACAATAAAAGGAAGTCTAAGTCTAAGTCTAAGTCTAACTAGCATGTAGTATGTACCCACAGAGCAATTCTGTTCTCCTGGGACTAAGAGAGGAACTGAGAGACCACATATCACATATTCATTACATCTGCCACAAACATTCCCTCAGACTCATGGATGCCCTGATTACAAACTGGATTTTAACCTTGTGAGATAGGGGAGAGTACTAACACTGAGCAGCCTTGACAGAGGTCTACTTTCTCTATTTGATCAATAATTTCATAATAACCTCTCAGCATAACGTCAACAGAGTGATCTGTGAGAGAGACCGACACTTGTGTAACTCCTCTGGTTTGTGTTTACGGCCTTTGCTCATTCTGTTCCATCATGCGAGGCTGTGACCAATCACAGTGCAGTTCAGAGAAAGACGGGGTGCTCCTATTGGCTGTTCCACTGCATCTGCTTTGCATACAGATCTCTTTGTGCAATAATGAGCTTTCCATTTAAGTGTGATTAACAGTGTTTGTATGTGGCACCACTCATCTTGGAATCCCATGTCAGGGTTGATGAGGTTGCTTTGAGTTCCCGAGATAGTAATCCATTTCAATTTCATAATTATTTGGAATTATTTATGATTGACAGAGGTTTCCTTTATGTGTCTGCATTTTGATGGGGGCGCCCCCTATTGACGAGCTGCCACTGGTAAACTCACCTAACAGCACACGCTACAGTGATGTAACCAGTGTATTCTTCTATAACCTTTTCACAATTGTTTACAAAAACATCATCTTTCTAACAGATATTTTCTCCTCTGGTTAAACACATGTATTACAACCATTGAGAAACAGCACAATGAAAGCTACCGTGTGTGAAAAACACTTAATATATCAACAGTTTATACAGTTAGAAATGCCATTTATCCCAAACTACAGGCATATACTGTAGTGGCTTTATTATGTACAAGTGAATCTGTGTATCATTCGTTCAGTCGATTTTCATAATGAAAGGAAACATGAAAAAATGGTTCGTGAGAAAGGTGTTTCCATAAAACATCTTGTGCAATTTAAGATTTCAGACTTCAGACTTAAGGGGACCTGTTGCAGTGAGAATCTGAGATAAAGAGATTGCCTGAGGTCATTTGTGATATAATACTGGAGAACCTGCTGATTACGCTGTCTGAGACCTCACAGGAAGTAACAATAGAGGTTTCATGATTATTTCCTTTTAATGTCAGAAAAAAGCATGAACTCATCACACACTGCAATACTAGATGTTTGAAAACACTGCCACCTTATGGACAGAGCTAGAAATAACAAGACTAGTTCACTCACTAACTCACTCACTCACTCACTCACTCACTCACTCACTCACTCACTCATCTTCTACTGCTTTATCCTCCACATGGGGGTTGAGGGGGACGCAGGTGCCAATCTCAGTTGACATAGGGCAAAGGGCCAAGTGTCCAATTTACCACTATTGCACAAACTATTAAGAAAAGCAAAACAACTTTTTTTGTTTGTTGTTGTTTTAAATATTTTTTTAATTAAATGAGTAATTAATATTAAGTTCATTTGAACAATGCATGTGTGTGTGTGTGTGTTCTTTTGATTGAGGACATTTTGGGAAAGTGAGGACATTTTTGCTGGTTGTCATATCTTTAAAGGGCTTTTTCAGGGTTAATTCGGTTTAGGTTGATTTAAAGGTTAGGATTAGGCTAAGATTTAGCAGAAGACACTTAGTTGTGAGGATTGAGGTTAGAGGAAGAGTTGAAACCATTAGTTTACAAACACTATATAAAAAGACACATATGCTTTTTTTCTCACTGTCTGACATGAAATCAGACAATCACTTTTCCTGTTTTAGGTCCGTTAGGATTACCAAAATTATTTCTATTTGCTAAATGCCAAAATAATGAGAGAAGGAGTTTTTTAGACAATTTTTTATTACTTTCTTCAAAGTCAGAAGTTTACATACACTGAGATTATTAAGCCTTTAAACAATTTTGGAAAGCCCAAATGAAGATGTCATGTCTTTGGAAGCTTCTGATAGGTTTATTGACAACATTTGAGTTAATTAGAGACACACCTGTGGAAGTATTTTAAGGCAAACCTGAAACACACTGCTTCTTTGTGTAACATCATGGGAAATTCAAAGGAATCAGCCAAGATATCAGGAAGAGAATTGTGGACTTGCACAAGTCTGGTTCATCCTTGGGTGCAATTTCCAGATGCCTGAAGGTGCCACGTTCATCTGTTCAAACAATTATACATAAGTATAAACACCATGGGAATGTCCAGCCATCATACCGCTCAGGAAGGACACGGGTTCTGTGTCCCAGAGATAAACGTGCTTTGGTCCGAAATGTGCATATGAACCCAATAACAAAAGCAAAAGACATTGTGAAGATGCTGGCTGAAGCTGGTAAGAGTGTGTCATTATCCACAGTGAAACGAGTACTCTACCGACATGGGCTGAAAGGCCACTCTGCCAGGAAGAAGCCATTACTCCAAAAGAAACATAAAAAAGACAGATTACAGTTTGCAAATGCACACAGGGACAAAGACCTTAATATTTGGAGACATGTCCTGTGGTCTGACGAAACTAAAATTGAACTGTTTGGCCATAATGACCATCATTACATTTGGAGGAAAAAGGGGGAAGCTTGCAAGCCTGAGAACACCATCCCAACTGTGAAATACGGGGGTGGCAGCATCATGTTGTGGGGTTGTTTTGCTGCAGGAGGGACTGGTGCACTTCACCAAATAGATGGCATCATGAGGGAAGAACATTATGTGGAAATATTGAAGCAGCATCTCAAGACATCAGCCAGGAAGTTGAAGCTGAATTAGGTACTTCATGTGTCTGGTATAATTCATACAGTATGTTTAATGTTAATTTGGTTAGTAAAATTATTGCAGATCTGCTGCATCTGTACCTGGATATGAACATTTACCATCAGGATGAAGATATGGTATAGGATAAATCGGTAGATAATGGATGGATGGATTTCTTTAAGTTTAGGATGCCTTTGATGAGTTTTTAATGATGCTTCATTGTTTTCTTGTTGCATAATTTTTGACATAGTGGTGATGGGATTTATAAACTCTTGTCAAAAGCAAGCTCCCTCTTGAGGCAAAAGTTTCAGTCAAGCAGCTGATTATGGATTACTGTAAAGCAGTTGGTGTAGTGGTTAGCACTCTTGCCTTTGCAGCAAGAAGAGCCGGGTTCAAGCCCCAGTTGGAACAAGGGTCTTTCTGCATAGAGTTTGCATGTTCTCCCCGTGTGTGTGGGTCTTTGCCGGGTTCTGTCCAGAGTGTACCCTGCCTATCGCTCTATCAGCTGAGATTGGCGCGACCCTCCTGTGAAGGATAAAGCGGTAGCAAATGGATGGATTACACTGCATGTGGTGCGTCCTTCCCTTATCCCTCCTCAATTTTCTTCAATTATTCATGAACATAGCTACATTTCTTTATAAATCTCTCTTCAATAATTTGGATAAGTTAGTCCTATGATTTGTTTGGGGTAAGATCTTTTGGCCTCAGTCTTGCTGCACATATACAAAATGCTGCTGCTTGTCTTTGGACAGGTGCACATAAATAAGAGTGCATATATTTTTATTGTTTCTTTTGTATTTTGAGCTTTTCTTTTAATTATTTTTACTTATTTTAATGTTGTTTGTTGTTTGCCTGTAGTATGTGCAAACACTAACCATGCTCTGTAGCCCATACTATACTGTATTTTATGGTTATCATCATGTTAAAGGGAGTGCTTCAAATACTTGTCCATAGAAATGGATCAAAGTCATTGCATTTACCACCAAAGCAAGAAAAGATGGCTGATCATTTTCAAATGGAAGGACAAAGGAAAATGTGGGCTACAGAGGTGGGTACTTTTTGATGGTTTGATCCTGATTTTGTGCCTAAAAAAATTAAAAATATTTTTTGTTTCTTTAAGTCAAGCAGTCACCATCACTATTGCTATTTCACAGGTAACTCAACAATAATTTAAATACATTTCTAAGGAGTTTTTAAGCATACATTTCATTTATAGTTTAATATTTCTGAGGGAAATTTTTCCTTTTCGATAATCTATGACCATGAGCATTCTATATGATGAACCAGCGGCATTGTGTTTACCATTTATTGTTGCATTATTTTGTGCAAGAAATATGGTCCATATTACTATTTTGTGATTTAGGTGTAAGTGTGCTATTGACATTGTTTCCCGTTAGCTGGGTAAGTGGAATGTTTTCTACTTCATAATGTTAGTTGTCTGTGGAACAAATAAAATGAATCTGTAATTAAAATCTTCACTATAGTAATAGTGTGATTGCCAAATGACACATATTGCTGTGAGAAATATATAGTCTGTTTTTCAGTTTTAGGGTTAAAATATAACTAGAATGCGTACATTTCCACATACGATGTAGCTGGGAATGAGTATGTGTGTGTACATTTCTTCACGTTAAGTCATGCTGTTGCCTTTGATCTGTGCGTGATCTATCTGCATTAGATTTGCCCTCTCAATTCATTTTCTATTTTAAGACAAATTGCAGTAAACATTTTTTTAAAGTTTAAAACTCAGAAAAAAAATAGTCGTTAAAGTATGAATTGTTGAAATCGGCTAGGAGATTTTGACTTCATTATAATAATAATAATAATGATGAAGATGATAATAGTCAAGTTGCTATTCTAGTCTGTAAGCGTTAAATACAGAAATCGACTGTGTGGAGTAATGATTTAAAGTGTGTAGTAACTCGTCAGGAAGAATTGCGACCTCTCTTGCTGTCTTTGTTGCAGAGATATTCTGTGTTCCCATTATTTTGACCACGCGTTAATTCTCAGTTGTACTTGTTGTTATCGCGAGAAGTGGCGTGGAGATACGCTCGCTGCGTCTACCTATCGACAGCCCAGCCTGGAATTCCTTAGTGCTGATGGTGAATAGCCACCGCTGCGGTGACGGGCGGAGGAGAAGCAGCCGCAGAAGGAGTCAGGGGTGGCTGAAGAGCGATAGATCGGATTCGGTCTTTCAGATTTGACAGTATTACGTGTATCGTCGGATCATTATAAACCCCAGGGAGGAAGGGAAAGGAAAAATAAGGAAAGATGGCGGCCGCGGCCTCGCCGGGCTCCGGCTCGTCCACCTCCTCAGACTGGATTGTACTGAGAGACGGCTGCCTGCGCTGCGACGAGGAGGGCCTGCGAAGCCTTTCCTACCACCCGGCCCTCAACGCTATCTTGGCCGTTACCAGCCGCGGAAGCATCAAAGTTATTGACGGCACTTCGGGGGCCATTCTCCAGGCTTCAGCGCTACACAGTAAGCACCGGAGCCCACTGTCAAGCACTGACACCCAATAGTTTCAGTTGTGACAAACCAGCCGCTGGCTGTCAACACACTCAAAAACACGACACACGCCGAGTCTGCAGGCCCAGAGCTAGTTCAGCTGTTTGTCCGCCACTATTGCGTTAGTTAGTCTGCTCTGCGTATGGATAGTAACAATACATCCGTCAGATGTTGAAGTGTGTAATTGAGTGATGCTTGAGCGCTTCTGTTTGCTAATGTTTACCACTGCTGCTACATGACATATCCAATATATAAGCTAACAGTAAGCTAGTTAACTTAGCACAATGCTAGTTCGCCGGGAAACCTTCCCGGTCAGTTATCTGTTATTCTAGTGGTCAGTCACGACAGCGTTACGTTGTTGGTAGTGCACAGATAAATTGGACATTTTAAGCACCACGCATGCTGCTGTTTAGTTAAATGTAACATATCGTGACAGCGTGAACCGATGTGGTAACACCGGAGCTAGCTAACTAGCTAGCGGCTCCTGTAGTGACTTAATTCGAGCGCTCCGTCTGTCATTTGGAAGTACGGGTGCGATGCTGAAAGTAAGGTGACATGCTGATGCAGAGGTGCTGTCGTGGTGTTCTTGTACTCTTAATATGGTTAATTCAGTAATTCAAGTGAGCAGCGTGACACTTGTGTTGTATGTCAACACAATGTTATGTCACAACGTAGTGACAGGACATTAGAGTTTCTGTAAAAGACAGGAAGTAGCTTCTCAAGCTGTTCTCGACTCTCACAGCATCGATCATGGTCCTGTTACAACTAGTAGTGTAGTAATAGTGTTTATTGAAACTGCCTTCCGAAGCAATATTGGCCATTTCACTAAATTTGTAAACACAAATGTAAACTACCCAGCTCTCTTTACATTTCAACAATTGTATTTAAAAAAAAATCCTGAACATCACCTTAAAAAATCTAACACTATCTTCTTTGGATAATAACCTTTATTCCCAATTTAGCCTTTACTTTTTGAGTTATGCTGCTCACAAACTGACAAACACGGCTAAAAACACAACTTCCTTAGTGGAGGTTATAACAAGGGATGGTTTTTTGTGTCTGATTTTAGACCAATGTCACATCTTTGGACTATCAACCAATACCAATAAAAGGGTTGGGCATTTCTAGCAAACATGAGTTGCTATTCCTTTTTTTTTAGCTAAAAGGAATAGCTGTAGTTATTGCTATTCAGTGGTATTGTTTTTGGAATTTTCTAAACCCCAATGATGAGAGCTAGTTAAAGTAATGCAGAGTTCACATTGTGTTAAGCTAACAGGAGCAGCTATCAAGATGCATACACAGACCCTGGTAAATGTTGTCACTTTTGCAGGATCTACAGCGTGTTGAGCTTAGAGGAGCAGCTTCAAGATGTAGTCAAGAAACCTCATCTCACAACTTCTCCAAACACACATGCAGTACACTTACTACCTTGTGGTAATAGGTGCACCACAAATTAGGTAGTCGTTGGAGTAGAAATATTGGTTTTTTATAAATGCAATCATTGATAAAACATTTATTTTGTGTCTTTAAATAAACACTAACTGATCTACTTTTCATAAACAAGCAAATATCGAATGATTGAATGGTCATTCCCATTCCTAAACCATATTATTTTGATTGTCTCTTATAAACAACTATGTTGTGAATAAGACAGTTATGCTGATGCATATATCCAAGCAATTAGTAGCCAAACTATATGGTGGACTTTTGCAGCTCGCTCACTCGTATCCTTGTCATGGCGGTGGTGGCGTACATTTCTCTTTACAGCATGTTGCCGTGTGAAGCATTTGTGACATATTTTGGGTTCATGGATCATATCAGATTTAGCTGTTTCTTCCTCCAGTATCTGATCTAGTGATCAGACTCTCTGTGTTACTGTTTGCTGAGTATAGTATCAGCTCGTCCTTGGTAATAACA
Source organism: Solea solea (assembly GCF_958295425.1). Classification (NCBI taxonomy): domain Eukaryota; kingdom Metazoa; phylum Chordata; class Actinopteri; order Pleuronectiformes; family Soleidae; genus Solea; species Solea solea. The sequence goes on along the minus strand of NC_081148.1, from coordinate 3,972,987 downwards.
TGACACCTTTAACCATGTTCTAAGAAGGCACTTTAGCAAGTGTACTTTGTAATCTGCTGGGGTAGCAATAATATGGCTGATGACTGGAACACAATCAATAAATTGATCAGGGAGACATGACCCACTATTGGCTTGACTCCAGACATCACAGAGCATAGAATCAGGAAGACCCTCCACAGCAGTGTGTCATAACATGATCATCCTTCATACAGTTTATTTTTTAAGAGGATCCTTTCGCCCCATTGCCCCTGTGCTGTGTTTCAGCCAGTCATTTGTACATGCAGCATTTCAACTTTTCTTTATGAGCAATGATTCATTGTATTGTCCTGTTTTTATGTTTTGCCATGCATGTGTATGATGGCAAACCTGTTTTTCCTGCTGGGGATAAATAAAGTTGATGCTTTCACACTCTTAAATTTGTGTGAGCAGCTGATGTGTAGACCTTGTGGAGGAAGTTTCACACTGACCATTATCAGTAAATTAAACTAACACCGACCATGGTTTTGTTGCAGTTTTTCTTTCTCCATATGAAGCATCAATGGTGATCATGGCTAACTTCACAACTAGAGCTCTAGTTTCTTTCAGTATGGGTGTTGACTGTAAACAGTATTACTACACTACACTCTCATACACAACAGTGCTATGTTACACTTTGAATAAAGTGCAAAACATTTCAAGCTTTTTTGAAAGTATGATTTTTAAAAAAGTAAGATGCATCTTTGATTGATGAAAACACTTTCAACATGTACATTACTAATGTATCTGTGCAGTGAAGCCACTTCTCTGGAAACTCTCATCCTCCATCATTGCTCTTTTTCAGTATGTCTCTACAGCATTGTGTCAGTTTACTTTTCATTTCGGTACTCTACAATGTTCTGGTCAAGGTGATTTCCAGATGTGGCACTTTGCTGTCTCAGAATCTGTTAAATTGTACATGGCTTCTCCAGGTAAAAAAACCTCATTATAGGATATTTACTATTCTCTGTACATTACTGCAAATGCTGCTCAAATATAAATCTGTCAGTCAGAGAAAGTTTGCTGTGTGTGCTCCACTTCCTCTTCCCACTGTGCTCTCAAATTAAAGCAACTTGGTCTGTCAAATAACACTTTAGTATGGGAAAAGTTAAACTGATTCTGACTGCATCAGAAAAAAACATTTATATGTTATTACTCAAGTAACAAATTATATAAAATATACATTGCATATAATTTTTAAATTCTAGAGATGGTGGTGCATTCAGATGCAGTGGCACCACTGTGTTTCCTATAATGATGCACCAACCACAATACCAAACTGACATTGTTGCAACCCCAGTTTTACTACCACACTGTACAACAAACTCGGTACCTTCGTCACATGCTTTGAAACAAGCAAAAACATTGTGACAAATGTTAATTTCAGAAGAAAGGTGAGTGAGCAGGCTGTCATGTAGCTAAACCACTTCTTTACATGTTTGTTTAACAAGTGGTTTGATACTGGAGCGTTTATGTTTATATTCTATACAAACACTGACGAACAGCAACATTTGGGGTCTCTGCACCCCTCTGCAGTGAGTAGACCAGTATGGGTGTGTGGTATTGCATTTAGGAGAGGACAGAACTCGACCATTATACATGGACTTGCATACATGCTGTACAAACATTGAACTGAAAAGCGATGTTTGCTGTCTTTGGTCCCCACAAACGCAAGTAGACCAGTATGAGTGCATGAGAGTGTACAGCGGCTCCCGCCCAGCATTTCAGAGCAGAGAATGTTGCTGAATTTTACATGATTTGAACAACCTTTTAAATCATTATTGTTAGTTAAACATTTTCCTATTGGATGACAAAGTCAAAAGAGATATTTTTTTTATCACTTTACATGGTCTTTAAGGTTTTTTTGAGGTGTCGTATGAGGTACCAACAAACAAAATGTCTGTCCTGATTGTACTGGGCGCAACCCCTGTGTGAGAACCCCACTGAGACACTGAGGCTAGATCTCACAGAAAACAGGGCTGCCAGCAGGAACACAAGGAAACACTACTTTTTTTTTATTACATGTAACAAAAGACTCACCTAATAAAATCTATGTTAGCTTTAGTCTGTGGTATCTTTAAGGAAATGTTTGCTGCTTAACTTGCGTTGGACAACCGTTTTCATTTGGAAACTGAAGTTTCTGTCGCTTTTTGTGTTGTAAACAGCTGCTGCTGTTTGTGTTAGAGGTGGCTAGTCATGTCAGTCTTGTTAAAGCTTACCATCTGTGTTTATATTGGTCCCACGAAAGCCTTGCTGTCTTGACCACCAGGGTGGTGCTTTTGCTGAAAAACTGTTCATTGATTTACAATTAGGGATGCAACTATTAACTGTGGTTAAAAACATTAGGTTACTTTTATGTAACCATAACTGCACAGCCCAAGTTCCACTTTCAAAACTGACATTTTAGTTAAATTCTTTTCTATGAACAGCAGTAGCACGGTGATGAAAATGACACGTTACTGCAGGTGGAACTTAAGTCTGATGAATCAGCTTAGGGTGCTGTGCGGCAACAAGATCAATAGTGTAACTGTGAACTACTGTGGACACTGGTAAAGTGACACAGTATGGGCAGCCCATGTCTAAGAGGAAAGGAACAGTGGACAAATGTAACACCTAATAGAATTTTGAATTTCCAAGAGATGTTTGGTAAATTCATTAAAATGTATTTATTTAAATCATATTCAAAGAAATCCTTGCTTGAAATTTTTTTGCTTATTTGACCCCAAAAAAATCTCCCTCAAAGCTTTGACAGTCACTGATTTATGGTGTCCAATTAGTCTCATCCCCAATTTACATGTTTTTGTACTGTGGGAAGAAGTAGGAGCACTGTGTGACCTACTTGACCTTCTGCTGTAAGGCGTTAATGGTAACCACTGCATCACTATGTAGCCCATTTTACTATCCATATCTATAATGATATTTACAACACAAAGGAACTGTGTTATTCCACATTCAATGCAGAGAACAGCATTAAACCAAAAGCACCTTATAGGCATCTTGCTCTTGCTGTGCCGTTATGACGATGACCAAGCAAGACATGCTAGGGACATTAGAGTTGTCTGTTCTGTTGCCCCTTTATATAGAACAAATGTTTGGATTTGATTTACTTGGTGCAAGATATGAGGTGAAACACAATGAGTAACTGAGGTTACCCTAAAGTACCACACTGAACCAAAGATTAATGTAACATGTCATGTTTTTTCAGACAGGAATTAATTGCCAGCCTTTCCTCCTTCAAAGCGCCTGACACTGTGCTCTGTTCTTCTCTGTGTCTCTTCCAGCTAAACCTGGTGGTCGTGTCAGGTGTCAGTACTTCCCTGCAGTGGACAAGGTGCTTTTTGTGGATGACTATGCAGTGGGATGCAGGAAGGACCTGAATGGCATCTTGCTCCTAGACACAGCTCTCCAGCCTCCAGTGACCAAGCCGGAGGATATGGTTCAGCTTGAGCTGCCGGTCACAGAGGTAAGAGGAGAGCCACACTCAGTACACTTAGATGATATTAGAAAAAAGTAGGGCTGTAAAGTCCCGGCCGACTGGTCGGTTAATCAGTCGATACGTTCTGGTTAGACTCAAATTCTGATAAGTCGACTTTTTGCCGTGTTAATTTCATACAGTCTTTGGTTCATTTGATTTCACCTGGAGGAATGTACCAAGTACCAAGTGCTAATGGTGGTGTTTTCAGAGCATCCACAGATCACAGCATGTCTTCAGAAAACACCCCCCTTGTTTTCAGTATTTTGGATTAGCCCAACCCACAGGAGACGGAAAGACTACAGAAAGTCCAGTGGTTTTATTTAATGTTGAGCTACAGTCAGTCCTCCTCTAACATCCATGTCAAAGACATCGGCAGTGTGGCAGGATTTTACAAAAATAGATGGCGATAAAAATGTCAAATGCAAAGTTTGCCAGCAACAGTTTGTATATCACAGCTCGACTACAAACATATCATATAAAAACGGTAAGCTAACTTGTCTTTGTTATGTTGCTCCGTCTGTTTTGAGTACATGAACATATCAGAATTGGCATATTTCAGTGTTTTAGTCCTCCTCGACTAGTCGATTTTGAGTCGAAATTTCAGGGCTTCAGTCGACCATGAATTTCTTTGGTTGATTACAGCCCTAGAAAAAAGCCAATTATTGTGTTAGTCTGACTAAAACTGGACTTTTAAAATGCATATCTATACATTAGTATGACTGAACTTGTATTAAATCGTATCTGTCAGAGTTTAGAGATCTAAACTGCGACTCCTAATTGCATGATCGGTGTATAATTGAAGGTATACATTTCATGCAGTATTTTCCCTACTGTTATATTAGGGGGATGCACACAAACAGTGTAACAATGTTGGTTAAATAGTAAACAGTACTGTGTGTACAACTGATTTACTGTGAAGCAAATATGACAGAACTGCTATAAACAGTGAAAGTATCAGTGTTTTAATGGTGGCAGCCGTCTTGGAATCCTGTGTTAGGGTTCCTACCATCCATTTTTAAGTTAATGGATGGTAGGAAGACTTGGAATGACATACTAACAGCTAGCCCCATGCCAAACTGGAAACTGCCTTATACTAACAAGCTGAAAGCTGGTGTATCACCACCTAGTGGAGCGGAGGCAGAATCAATGAATCGATTCCCCTCCAGTGTTTGTAAACACGGACAAGGACAGTTGTCCAACAGGGACACCACAGGAAGCACCTTATCAATGGTTAATGTCACCTGATACTGTTTGTGATTTGTGTTTGACCTGGATAGATGTGTAAGCCTTTTGTTCTGCAACCAGTGTGTCCAATGAAATTCAAGTTAAAGCCCTATGATTCCAGTCATTGAGCTGGTGACAATAATCCATGCTCATTCACTGCAGTTTGATAACTGCACTAGTAATTATAACATTTACAAAAGAACCAATGTTTCCCCAAATAATTAAATCATTCTATGATTGTAGCGTAAGAAGAGGCAAGCAGCAACACACACAACAGACCAGAAGTTATCATTTCTTATGTTATTATGAAAATTGTTAAGAAGAATTGCTATTTTGTGCTTGCTCTCTTCATTCAGCCTATAGGTCTCTCAACCACTGCACTGTTCTCTCTCTTTTCATTGAGCTTTTTAAAAATGTAATGACTTTGTTATAAGTTTTAATAAATCAATAAGCCTTTGAAAATATTTTTGAAATGTGGAATCTATGGTCTTCTTTCGGCTTCTCCCTTTAAGGGTCACCACAGCAGATCATCTGCCTCCATCTTGTCCTCTCTCTTGTGTCCTCTTCTGTTAATACAACTGTCCTCATGTCCTCCTTCATAACGTCCATGAACCTTCTCTGTGGTTGTCCTCTTTTCCTCCTGCCCGGTAGCTCCATCTTCAACATCCTTTGTCCAGTATAATCACTATCCCTCCTCTGCATGTGACCAAACCATCGCAACCTTACCTCTCTTACTTCATTTCCAATCTGTTCAACCTGAGCTGTGCCTTGAATATGCTAATTTCTAAACCTGTCCATCCTGGTCACTCTCAAGGAAAATCTCAACATCTTCAGCTCTGCCAGCTCTTCACGTCCTCTCTTTTAGACAGTGTAGTCTCTAATTCATACAGCGTAACAGGTCTCACTGCTTGTGAGTCTAGTTGAATCTTGTAGAAAGAAAAAAACTTCCTGTCCACATCTTGGAACAAAGTTTTAACTGAATGTCTGTGTTTGTGTCTGTCTTTCAGGCCCAGCAGATGTTGTCAGCCTGTCAGGAAAAGATTGACGTGTCCAACACAGAGGGCTATGAACTCTTTATCACTCAGCTCAAAGAAGGCCTGAAGAATACCTCACACGAGACGGCAGCCAATCACAAAGTGGCCAAGGTTAGTGTGACTGCGGTTTACGGCTGCTCCTACTGTATTTTACTGTTGCACACTGTATCAACAGTTGTCTACCATTAGTTCAAATATTTGGTATGTCATCATGAAGAATGTGGGAATTTGAAGTGCATCTCACCCTGTGGTTATATAGAGTGTTTGAATCATTTGTTGTACTTATTCTCTTCTCCCTCAGCGTTGTTACTTTTCTCTATTATGATTTAGCCTAAATATTTTAGGGTACTGTACCCAGTTTGAATAACCACAGGTCAAGGACTGGGGTACCTATGAGCAAGGTACCCAATTCCCATTGCTCTCCAGTGATTGGGTTAGTTGGATTCTCTAAAATGACCCAATCCCAAGCCCAGAAAAATGGGAGGGTTGCGTCAGGAAGGGCATCCGGCGTAAGCTCTGTATTTTTTAACTCAAAACCAAACCAAATCTGTCATTAAATAAGTATGTTGTTGTCAATATGGGTATATGTTGAATTATTATTGACACTGAGCTTGTGATTATTAAAATTAGTGGTACTGACTACATTTTGGAGGTCACATGCCTTAAAAACAATGTTTTTTTGGTCAGGATTAATTTATTTATTCTGACACAAATTAATGGGATAAATGTTGTATAACCTGACCAGTTGGGGGAGTCAAACAGCATGTAATGTGGTGATTGTGTTTTTGCTGGATGATGACTGAACTACATTATACAGTATTTTAGTGATTTTAAGACACTGGGCCCTATCTTCTTTATTTAACCTGTAAAAACAAGACACACCAAATATTATACAATATTTATTGTCAAAATTAAACAACAATCTCTTGAATAAAGATGGGAAATAACCTCAATATATTCTAGTCCTTGGCATTAAGTAGAGTTGAAAGCAGATTTAGTTTGGTCTATAGGACTATTGCCTGGGTATTATTACTGCAAATACTTACAATACTACAGTAATAGATGCCATATGCATGTTTATAGCTGCAGATATTAGACCATAGCCTACTCAGCTAGAGAAGAAAATCCACATTATTGTATTCATCCATTTTTTTAAGTTATTGTGTCTCTTTACATTGGCTGCTTCACTATTTATGGAACAAATAATGATGAAAGAGTAATTTGACTTTGTTACTGGTAAAAACACGTAAAAGATGCTAATACCTGTGCAATGTTGCTGAAAGTAAGTAGTAGTTATTTATAATATAAATATTTCTTTCCCTCCACAAAAAACAACAAAACGTGACTGTGTTACAAAGGAGAATTTTGAGCATGGTACCTTATTTAAAACTGCCACTGTTCTGTCAATCCACTATAGCTTCAGCATGGTTGTGTCTCTTTCTCTTTGATATCTTCAAATCCATGTCTCCTCTTTTAGTGGGCAACAGTGACCTTCCATCTCCCCCACCATGTGTTGAAGCTGGTAGCCAGCGCCATCGTCAGTGAGCTGAAGAAAATCAACCAGAACATAGCTGCCTTGTCTGTGGCCTCATCCATCTTGGACAGGCTCTCCTATCTCTTGTCAAGTGCCAGGCCTGAGCTTGGGGTTGGACCTGGACGCTCTGTAGATAGGTGAGCAAGCAAAACTGACCTCACACATATCAAGGTCCCTGCTCTTCTGTTCATGTTTCTTAAAGGTCACATCTGGAATTTGTTTTCCGAAACTTTTCTTAATCTTATTTGTTGAAATCCTCTTCACGTCCTAAAAGCCATCAATAAATAAAGTTGCCTGAAACAGCTCATGCAATAACCTCAAAGTCTCCTTCATACTCAAACAAACTCAGGCTTTGTGAACCCACTGAAGAACACGATTCCCACTGATTCTGCCTTGTGGTGTTTTTTTCACCGCTGCATGAGTTGTGATGTTGCAAACCCACGGTGAATCTGTTGCAGTGTTACTATTTTGTATGTTTTACCTATTTTGTGACCTTCAGAAGTGATAGCACAGTTACCCACATTCACTGATTGGTTATTATCAGCCCCAACATGGCGCTTACTTATAGTTTAAATTTCACCTGGTTGATGGTCTGATTAAAATAAAAAAATAAAAACTCGCTCTTAAGTTTTACCTTTGTTGTTTCCCATTAGTAATACTCTCCAAAATGACACAAGCGACTGCAGAGGATAGAATTGGCCTATTGTTTGCACCTACGTGTCCATGCCCAGTGAATCTCAATGGTCACATCATATACGTTTTTTTGGTTTATTGATTGGATGCAGATTACTACTGAGATTAAGCTACAATGTTTGTCTGGGTGCAGATTGTTTTTTGTCTGTAAATGGCATTTTTTTTTAAAACAGTTACAGTGACATTTGCTCCTTTTAAAATTATAGCAATACTGAGGAAAGAAAATAAGGAATACAATTAAGTAATAATAATAAATAAATAAATTATCCAGCGTAATCTTAGTGCCGATTCCAGGTTTAATGGCAGGGTTTGTGCCAGGAAGGGCTTCAAGTGTAAAAATCTGTCAAATCAAATATGTGTGGATTTGACCCCTGGAGAGGGAGAAGAATTACAAGAAATATGTGCTTAGGAAGAGGTATAACCTTATGAGTTCTATAACAATAAATATGACTGACTGAGTAATTAAAAAAGAAGTGTGAATGTAATGTATATACAGAAAAACTGAAGTAAAGTGAACTGAAACATAAACTGTTCAAAGCTGTCCAACTGACATTTATCATTATCATGATAAACGGAATAATTGCACATGATTTATTGCACTTGGATTATTATAACAAGGGTTATTGCAGTCAGTTAAGAGTGTTTGACACCCGGAGGGATGAATTAAACAGTCTGATGGCAGGAATGATTTCCTGTGGTACCCATAAATGGTGGAATATGTACTGCTGTGTTTACGTTTCATTATTAAAAGTGTTCTAAAACGTGATCAACTATATGACAGGCTTGTTCAGAATCAGATGATTATCACGGGTTGTCTGACACGATTTTCTTCTCATACATTCCTATAGCAGCATGGTGCATTAAAACCAGTGGAAGCTCAAAGAGAATAGGTTTTCTTTCACTGCAGAGAGCGGGATGCCGATTGGATAGTTGCTGTTTGGTGTTTATAAATAACTGGGCCTGAAATGAGCTTCCCCTGTTTCAAGGACCAGCAACTGCTGCTGCTCTGTACTGCATCATGTTGGACTGAGTCGGTCACTGAATGTGCTTCTGTGTTGGACAAGCACATCATTGAGGGGGTGGGAGGTGGTTTCCAGGATAGCTACATTTTTTATTTTTTTAAAACAGATGAACTGACAGCATGTTAAATCTGAAAATATGTTGTTTTAACAATGAGGTGTTTTCTGCTCTGCAGATCGTTGATGTACAGTGAGGCCAACAGGAGGGAGACCTTTACATCGTGGCCACATGCTGGTTACAGGTGGGCTCAGCCTGACCCAATGGCTCAAGCAGGTTTTTACCACCAGGTAAGTGAGGCCTGTCTGACTTACCCCACCTCCCCAACGGCATTTTATTTTCTATATAGCACCAGATCACAACAGTAGTCATTTAAGGTTACCTTTCCTACAGAACAGGTCTATAATTTGTCCTTTTATTAAACAAACTAAACACCTTTATAGGGCTGTAAAGTCCCAGTCGACTGGTCGATTAATCAGTCGATACGTTCTGGTTCGACTCAAATTCTGATAAGTCCACTTTTTGCCGTGTTCATTTCTCACAGTCTATGGTTAATTTGATTTCAACTGGAGGAATATACCAGGTGCTAATGGGGGTGTTTTCAGAGAACACTCCCCTTGTTTTCAGTATTTTGGATTACCCCAACCCACAGGAGACAGAAAGACTACAGAATGTCCAGTGGTTTTATTTAATGTTGAGCTACAGTCAGTCCTCCTCTAACATCCATGTCAAAGACAACGGCAGTGTGGCAGCATTTTACAAAAATAGGTGGCGATTTAAAAAAAAAAAAAAAAAAAAAAAAAAAAAGTCAAATGCAAAGTTTGCCAGCAACAGTTGTATATCACAGCTCGACTACAAACATATCATATATAAAAACGGTAATCAAACTTGTCTTTGTTATGTTGCTCCGTCTCTTTTGAGTACATGATCATATCTGAATTGGCATATTTCAGTGTTTTAGTCTAATAATCATTGATTTGTTTTATAACTGCAGGCACACTTGCCCGCAACAACGGCAGCGATCTGTTTGTGTCTCAGCCGCGAAGCTGAGCTCCTATGTTCAGTGTCGCTCTGTCAAATCATCTAAATATTCCTCAACAGTTGATATCGCACTGATATCAATGTAGTATGGTATAGTGTATAGCAGGGGTCGGCAACCTTTGTGACATGGAGTGCCAGTTTGAAATTTTCTCCTGCTCCAGGTCCAAGTAACACACACACTCAGTTGCGTCGCTTGAGCACTCACACACTCGGATTCGCCGCTACATCTCTCTCGCTCGACCACTCACGCAAGCGCGTGCACGCACACACACACACACACACACACACACACACACACACACACACACACACACACACACACACACACAGCTGCATCCCTAAAGGACACACATTCAACTGTACCTCTCTCTCACTGGAGAACTCATTCATGCTCATGCATAAAAAAATACCATTGTATACTGTAAAACGTTGATAATTTGAAAAAAATACCGCAATATAATTTTTTGGTTAGCACTAACTATTTGGTAACTAAATAGTTAACCCGCCCCCCCAACAAAAAAAGAGTTGTAAACCCAGGGGAAACGTTTGCTCTCACACACGTTCACAATATTTAATAATGCATGCAGTCGGAGGGCTACATGTTGGAACAGTACAAAATGATGGTGTTTCTGGCAACTGGTATCAAATAGTAAGTAACCATGGCGATGATGACTCTTGTTCAAAGTTCTTCATTGTCATGGCTACAATCCGGAGTTGTTCTAAGTTTAGAGAATTGGAGAGTAAAAGAGGGGAGAGAGAGTCCTCAAACTGTTTATATCCTTTCTGGTATGTGAAGTCACCGTAGTTCCCTGATACTTGGGGAAATGAGAGTGAGTTCTGTTTGTGCTCTTTTTCAATCCACAGTCTCACCATTAGATAGCACAAGTTTTTACTTGAACCTCATCTCCTGGCTAAGTCTACTGTTTTGACTGGTCAAATTGATTTGCTTAATTATTAATTAATGTAGGATTTCAACCTTCAAATAATATCTCCATGATTATTAACAGGGTGAATGTCACCTCTGTCAATGCCTGAGCAGGTCTGCTTCGCCTGAGTAGGCACTATGTAACTTCTGATTTCAGGTCCATGCCACAAAAAGAACTTCTCTGTTATTGTGTACTTCTCTGTTAAGGTGGAGGAGTTTCATTTTGAACTTAAAAACTTGTTTGAGTTCAAAACATACAGCCTTGTTTGTCAGACTGTTTGAAATGATTCCAGCATGGACTAACAGAGGCTGGTCTGAGCACAGCTTGGCCTTAGATAGGCCCATTTTGAAGATCTGAATGTCTTGAAGGAATAATGTGTTCGATAATATTAATTTTGACTTGATGTCTGTAAAAAGTGACATCCCTAATGTGAATGAATAGTGAGGGTCACCTCTGATTTATTAATCAATTCATATGCAAGAGTTGTAATTGTGAGTGTCAGTGAACCTGCCATCTTTCCACAGCCTGCCTCAACAGGGGACGACAGAGCCATGTGTTTCACCTGCAGTGTGTGTCTGGTCTGTTGGGAACCTACAGATGAGCCATGGCAAGTCATGTGATTTATTGTGCCATACTGCTGCAAGTGTAGTGCAATAAATATGTATAGTATATAGCTGCAAGTGTTTAATGTGTTACCATTCTATACATGTCTGTAACACCTCACCGTTCTCCGCTAAATCCAGGTCAGAACACGAGAGACATTCTCCGAACTGTCCATTTGTAAAGGGTGAGCACACACAGAACGTTCCACTGTCAGTGACACTAGCGACCAGCCCCGCCCACTTTCCCAACAGCCCCGACAGTTCAGACAAGATCGCCTGCTATGGCTTTGGGAGCTGCCCGCAGTTCCTCGCTGCCGCTACTAAGAGGGGCAAGATGTGCATCTGGGACGTCTCCAAAATGATGACGGTAAGATCACTTAACTGTAGATGCATGAAAAAAAGTGTCATGTGTCATAGTGTGTCACATACAAAGATGCTGGTGTCGGGTGTCAAAATTTGAGTTGACCCCAGATTAAAGTGTGTGATTGTGTGTGTTCAACAGGTGCACTTGAAGTTTGATATCAACCCATACGACCCTGCCATTCTGAGGCAGCTGATCCTGTGTGGTGGTGAGCAAAGCCAGCAGACGCTGACAGAGTCTCGGAGACCAACTCTGGCCTGGTTGGAGGAGTCTTCTTCCTGCTCTGACCTGCCCAAGCTAGAGGGAGACAGGTGAAATACACACGATCACAATCACACTCGCAGCCAGTATACACGTCAGAAGTGTGATTCAGCGTGAATCTGCACTTTTGGTGTCTCTCTGTCCAAACAGTGATTTGTTTGCTTTGATAAAGGTGTCACTAATAAATTGTCCTTACAATGTGACTCTTAAAAGGATATGTATTGTTGAATGGTGTTTGTATGAGGCACTTATTAATATATATAGTCAGCTCTGACTGTGCTTTTCACACTCCCTGGGTTGAGAACCAGTCCTAGACATGGCTCAATCACATTAAAACATATTTATCTGGAGCTTGTGTGTACAGCTGATCACAGGAGAGAACACGGGGTGGCGTGGGTTCCTTGTGACCTTGGATTTGGAAACGTCCCGGAGTCAAAGGATCGTTTATCAAATGGCTACAGCAAAAACAGTGCGGGTGATTGCATCATACTGTGGCCCAGTCACTCAATCACTCACTCTGTGGGAAAGTTATGATAAAAATAATAGTTCACTGTATTTATATTGCACTTTTTTTTGTTCCAACGGGCTTAACAATCAAATCAAACCTAATCAAATAATTCAGGGCATTGAGAAAAGAAAGAAAGAACCAAAGATGTGCAGCATCTGCCTCGACTGGTTGGGGTGAAGAAATGGGGGACAGATGAAGAGGTTTACAATGACATAGTAAACAAGGATGAAAAGGATCAAATAATAGGCAATGCCATAAGTAAGTTAAAGTAGGCTAAGCTTTGTACATTAAAACCAAAAGTGTAAGTAAGAAATGGGGACAGAGGAGAGATGGGGGACAACAAGGGGGGTGAGAGAAGAGTGAAGGAGCAACAGAATAGAGACAAGAGGACAGTGGATTAGAACACATAGGAATGACACAGAAAAAGGGTAGGACAATGGAACGATTAAATAAGTAAGTTAACATAACATAAGAGAATACAAATGACCAATTGTAGGCTGGTACAGAAAAACAAATAAGGTTAAAGGTAAAAAAAAATTGTAAAATGTTTGACGGAGTAGAAGTGGGGGACAAAAAGGGGGAGGAGAGAAAAAGATGTAAGTCTTTGCTTGTCATTTCATTTTACTCATGTTCTTCTTTTCCTCTAGCGATGACCAGTTGGAGGATTCAGATAGTGAAGAGCATTCCCGTTCAGAGTCAGTAACAGGTATGAGCCCCTGCTATTTTAACTGTGTAATGTAATATTTGGTGGTTCACTATCACCATCACTAAGGTGTGAAAACTCTGACCCATTTTCTCCCACTTCTCTTCCAGGCCAGCCATCTCAGTGGGAGAGCATGGATGTGAGTCTAGGGGTGACGGCGCTGAGTGTTGTCCAGCAGCCAGAGAAGCTCCAGTGGGAGGTGGTTGCAAGTGTGTTAGAGGATACGGTCAAGGACCTGGAGGAGCTGGGAGCCAACCCCTCACTTAACCAGACCAAGGCCCACAGCCAGGCCAAAGCAAAGGACAAGGTCACTGACCACCACAACATTCCCTTCCCCTGCCTGTTAGCTGGAGGCCTGCTCAGCTATCGCTCAGCATCCAGCACCCCGATGGCTGGACCCCCACCCACAGCTCCATCCACAACCCGCAGGACCACAGATGGATCTTTAAGAACTCAGGGCCCTGAGCCCTTCCACTCTGGGCCTGTACAGGACCAGGGTCCAATGGACATAGAGAACAACAATCCTCAGACTGCAGCTGTGCAGCAAGGCTTCTCTAATCTAACAGGTTCTCAAACTCCCAGCCCCTCTTCTCTGCAGGCTATACACAGGACTATACCCGTGCTGCTGCTGTACAGCATCAGAGAGGTGGATGACAAGTCCTCAGGGCAGGTGTTTGCCCAAATGAACAACCTTATGAGCAAGGGGCTTCACGAGGAGGGCTTCACTGTTCCACAGATAATAGAGATGGAGTTTGACACGCACGAGCAGCTTCTTCTCCAGGATCCCCCAATCACCTATATTCAGCAGTTTGCTGATGCAGCAAATAATCTGGCAGGGTTAGATGGTCATGCGGACAAATGGAGCACACTGGCTGCATCTAGCGTCTCCAGCCCACCCCGACCTGGAGCACTGGTGCAGTGCTTGAGACTGCCCAAACAGCTGGAGGACGAGAATCTTTATGTGGACTCGATCACTCCCTGTTGGGACAGTGTGCACCTTCTGGTCATCTTGCAGCCGTGTGGTGCTGAATCTCTTAGTGCCACCAACCAGGTGGAGGCGCTCAACAATCTCAATCGCCTGCACTCAGCGCTCTGCAGTCAGCGCAAAGGTGAACTCTTACACCCAGTGGCCAATGGGTTAGAAGGCCACCACCCAGGGGAGTCTCTGCCTCAGACACCCCTTATTCTTCCACCAGGAGACCAGCAGCAGCAGAGGTCCTCCAGTGGAGGGAGTGGAGGGGGCTATCTTGCACTCTACAAGCTCAACTACTCCACCCGTATCGTCACCTTGGATGAGGACCCTGTAAAGGTGCAGCAGATCTGGGACCCCTGTGATGCAATCACCTCTCATATACTGCTTCCTCCAGATGTGCTGGACAGCAGGGAAGATGAGAGTGAAGAAGCCTCTGATGAAGCTCTCCCCTCAGCTCCCAAAAATGGCTTGTCTAGGTTTGGAACGGGCTCTGCAGGTTCTGCTGGCTCTGGAACTGGGACTGCATGTGGAGCAGCCACAACCAGCAGCAGTGCTACTGTCACCAATCCTGCCACCTCCGCCTCCAGCCCCAAAGACTGCAGTCGGTTAGAGGTGGCAGGTCTTGGACACCTGGTGGTGACCACACGAGCTGGGTACATTATGATACTGGACCTGTCCACGTTGGAGGTCCTGGCCAAGGTGGAGCCGCCTAAGAAAGAGGGGTCGGCAGAGGAAACGGACCCCTTTGTTTCAGTTACCTATTGCTCTGGGACCGATCGCCTTTGTGCCTGCACCAAAGGTAGGTGACTTATTCCTGGGCCTGTTTACCTGTAGACAACAACACTCATGACTCTTAAATAGACAGGTCAGCTTTGACTTGACTATTGACTATTTTCTCGATTCATCTCGAGATGTTCTGGTACGATTTTTTTCCCTCCCGATGTGCTGTGTGTATCGGCCGCTACCGAGTATGGATACCAGTGTGTTAGAAAATATCATATCACGCCTGCATGATTGTGATATGATCATCATTGTGGTAAGGCCTGGCTCAGGTTAAACCCTCTGTAAAACATGAATGAATACAGCAAATGGAAACCATTTTTTTTTTTTTTTTTAAATAGAACACTATAAAACAGTAGTGCAACTTAACTAAATAAATCTAGGAATAATTATAAAAAAAAATTGTGCAGCCACAACATTGTAAAATAAAAAAGGCGTTTAAATAGATTGTAAATAGTAGTGAAACAGCAAATTAACTGAAATAAATTCCTTTGATAAAACTTAAAAGTGACGCAACAATATTTTGAAATAAAAGGCAGGCATTTAAATGTTTAAATAGAACGTTATAAAAAAGTTGTGTGACATTAAACTTAGCAAAGACATGGGGCACACGTCGGAGCTCCAAATGCCCCTGGTAAAGAGTGCCTGCACGTCTTTCAGCATACATGGAATTAAACGTGACATGTCTTCAAATATTTGATTAAGTTGCTGGTGTTGCTGCCCCTCCAAATTGCTTCTTTGCACATGTTGCATGTCGCAGTCTTACTGGTGGGAGCATCCAGTGTGAAATACTGCCAAACCGCCAACGTGATGAGCTAACGTTAGCTCCTTGTCTACAGGTGTCAGATGATCAATTCTTCTTCACGGCTCTAAAAAAGCAGCTGCCAATGGCAGCACAGCGCAACTGTTTTAAGAGTGGTGAAGAAGAACTGTGTCAGAACTAACGGAGCTCTAATAAATTACGTGGTATCGGATCAGTGCCTGGGCTCCGGTACTCGCCGATACTGATGCCAGCATTTTCGGCAGTATCGGAGGCATTTCCGAAACTGGTATCAGAATCTGATCAACTCCAGATTCATCATTTGGTTCGTAAAATGTCAGAAAATGTTGATCAGTGTTTACCACTGATTTTGTCGATGGAGTTTGGTGCGGGTGAGCAATTACAAAGCAACACAAACTTAGTTGGAAAATGCTGTCTAACTGCGATTTAAAGGTAACATAGAGTGAGCCTTTTAATACTTCAGTGACTCCAGGAAGATATTCTGCAGGTTTTAATTTTTTCTCTGCTCTCCTCTGAAGGTGGAGAACTTCATTTCCTTCAAATTGGAGGTGTGTGTGACGATGGAGACGATGGAGACATGTTTATTGATGGCCCCCTTTCTAAAGGGGCTGAACTGCTGCTTGAGGGAGCCAAGCCTTCCTCCAACCCTTCTAGCCCAGGGATCACAGGTACAACTCGCACAAGACACTCATGTCATGTATTCTTTACATGGAGTTCAATGCATCACACAACCGTTCACTCGCCCAACTGTGCAGGAGTGGACCTCCTGGTGGACCAACCACTGACTACAGAGAGCCTGATGTCGCTGGTCGAGCTGACGCGCTTCGAAACCCTGACCCCCCGTTTCTCAGCCACAGTACCGCCATGTTGGGTGGAGGTGCAACAGGAGCAGCAGCAGCGGCGCCACCCGCAGCACCTTCACCAGCAACACCATGGAGATGCAGCCCAGCACACACGCACCTGGAAGCTTCAGAGTGATAGGTAACATTTTTTAGTAGTGGGGAGGGTGTGGGTCACATAAAGACTGAAGAAAAACAAAATAAAAAGCCCCTTGAATTGAACATCGTAGCAGTTGGTGATGTGATTTGTATTCTCTCTGCAGCTCCAGCTGGGACGAGCATTTGTTTGAGCTTGTGCTCCCGAAAGCCTGTATGGTGGGCCATGTGGATTTCAAGTTTGTGCTGAATAACAACATCGTGAACATTCCTCAGATCCAGGTCACTTTACTGAAGAACAAAGCTCCTGGGCTGGGCAAAGTCAATGGTGAGGACACTCCTGTGTGTCATCTGTTCCCTTAAATGAAAATATGTATATGAAACTGTAGATTGTTCTCTTCATCACACTGTTTAAACAGAGATTTCCTCCTACGTTTAAAAGAAATGAGGAGAACCTGTGTTTGAATGTTATTTCTCCTGTCTTTAACAGAGACGTCAGTGGACAGACAGATCTCTTTCCCCCTCTCTAATGTGCTCCATGCAAATGGGGAAAAGAATGGCCAGCCTGCACTGCATGACTTTGCAGAGGACATTCAGTTTATGGACATAGAGGAGACATCAGGTAAAGATTGCAGTCTGTTCACTTTAGATCAGATTAGATTAGGGATGGGCATCTCAAGCAAAAATGCTACAGGATTAATTGTTGAATATTCAAAACTCCAACGCATGAGATCCAGTGAAAATAATGCAGGGTTTGTATGTTGAGCTAAGAGGAACAGCTTTGAGATGCATTCAAGTAACCTTGTAAATGTCATCACTTCTGCAAACACAAATACAGTCCACTGACCAAATATATGACATGGCTGTCTGCAGGGACACAAGTAAAAACAGATTTCAGCCAGTTAACAAAAGGCTCATGGAATGAAAATATATGCCTGCTTAACTGCACACTATCTAAAGATCATACTGACCACTTATCACATGAGGGCACACAGTTGTTTGATAAGTTTCTGTAACTAACGTAACGTCACAAAATAACAAATTTGAAATTCCTGGTGAAGTTAACAGTGGATCGACAAATCCTTTGTGCTACCATGTTGGAGTGTGAGCAGCAGTTTACAATTCCACAAAAACTTGAGTCTTCAGTTTTTTTTTCCTATAGACATAATTCCCATAAAGTATTCCTTGTAATTTCAGCAAGTAGATTTTTGATTATCAGCATTCAGTAGTACCTTCTTTATATTTAATGTATTGGGCATAGTGTGGACATCATGCATTTAGATCAGATCCAGTGACTTGTAAGAGACCAGAATGCACCTCAGCTGACATAGGGCAAAAGGCGGGGTACACCCTGGACAATAAGAGTGTCCAATTTACCTAATCCCCATATTGCATGTTTTTGGACTGTGAGAGGCAACTGGAGAACCTGGAGATAACCATGCACACACAGGGAGAACATGCAAACTCCAGGCAGAAAACGTATTGAACCAATTAGGATAAAATAGTTTCTCTGTGTGGATTGCGTTTCTGTTTGATAACCGTTTCAGTTATATTTGGCTGTCCATTGTGTTTTATATCTGCATGATTTGCCTGATGTGGATACATAGCAAAACAAATCATTTAGTCAGTGGTAGAAGTTCGCTTCTCATGTTCCCAGTAATCTACAATTTGAGATTTGTGATAGACTATGACAGAACCCATCTGACTGACACGAAGCCTTGAAGCAAATGTTCAGCCAGGTCTTTATTTAACAGATGACTTTGTCATTTTGTTTTTCATAACAAACAGCCCAGTGTTCAGTGGATCTGGTGATCTAAAATCTTCACTGAAGTTTTTTGTGATGCTGCAATTTATTAATTATAAGATAATTCAAGCACAGCTTGACTCAATGTTCCCAAAAAAAAAAATGAATGATTTTACAACTACTAACTAGAAAACAACGGCCTACTTTTAATTTCATTCTCTCTTTCAGGACAGAAGTTTTATAAAGTGTTAAATGTGTATTTTTGTCGTAGGCTCCATGTTGTGTCCATTTCTAGAGGATCACAAGGAGGACATCCTATGTGGTCCCGTGTGGCTGGCCAGTGGCCTGGACCTCTCTGGTCATGCAGGCATGCTGAGCCTCACCAGCCCCAAACTGGTCAAAGGTTAGTGTACTTGTATCTTCACATGTGTGTGAGAGTAGCTGTCACAGCTTAGCAGGTAGATGATGTTCACAATCATCCAAGTAGTTCAGTGTTGTGTTGTTCCCCTGTCCCCTGCAGGCATGGCAGGAGGGAAGTACCGCTCATTCCTGGTTCACATTAAAGCAGTGAGTGATAAGAGTATGGAGGAGAATCCCAGGCCTTTGGTTCGAATGCCCAGTGCCAAGCCTCAGGGCACCAAAGGCCACTCGCTGTCCACCCTGCTGCAACGGGCACAGGCCTCCAAGGTATACATTCACACACTGTAGTTTTGTGGTGTTGTTTCATGTGTGGTTTTGAATGCAGCAATATGTCTTCAAAAAGCCAAAATGATCACATTCCTCTGCTGGTCAGTGACTGTCACAGGCTACCTGTAGCTGCCTGAATATCACACACAACTGAGCTCACCTACAGTCAGAGCAGCTTCTGGATACCCACACACACTATTGGGGAATGAGTTGTCAAAAGCTATTGGAGCAGGGGCGTTCCTCTTTTCACCTCCTCTCTAACAGCACACTTGTAACATCATGTAACATCAACAGCATGTATTATTTTTAGTGAAGCCACTGTAATTGACTTTTAGACTTGTTAGTTATAGTAATTGTAATATAATGTAAACATTTTATTTTAAGTCAGTTTTAGTTCACAAAAAAATATTTTTTAAATTATAAAATATTAAAATTTTATTTTAGGATAAAATGACCTGTCAATAACCTGACAAATGACAGCTCATATAAGTAATAAAATGATTATTCTGCCATTAATTTCAGTGTTGTATAGGAATGTTAAACAGAGTCAGTAGTTATGTTTACGTGGACACAAGTATTTAGAATAAAAGCCTGGTCATGTAAATATGTTCATCTGAAAACTTGATGTGCTTCAGCCGGAAACAAATTTCATTCCAACTGAGGAGGCGGTATATGCCCATCGTCATTCTGACTGGTTTTCATATAAAACAGTTGCCAAATATTAGATTTTTTTTACTCATTATTAACAAAAAAATAAGATGTAGCCCATCAACTCAAAAAATACCAACAGCACCAAAACAAAATGGTGGAGGTGGGGGTGGTCAGAGTTGTAATTGTCCCTCAACTTAATTAATCTTGTGTGCATTTGTTTCCACATGATGTGTCATTGTTCCTCTCCATCCATCTCCAGGACCTGTTTACTCCAGCTTTTCTTAAATGTCCTTAAACTAGGCTGATTTCTTTAAAATGTCTTATCAATTGTTTATTTCTATGCGCTAATGGGTGGTTGTTTCACATCTAACCATTTTTTTGTAATTTGTGTAAATGCAGATATTTATTGCCTTTCTTTGTTATTTCTGATGGAATTATACCCAAGTATAAAGATTGGCTCTTTCGGCATTTTTAAGTGAAGCTTTTTTATAATCTTATTCTTTGACATTTCTTCTAAACGTTTTTCAACACTGGGAAAAAATACAATATATGATTTTCTGCGTGTTCTGCAGTATTAATCTAGTTATTCTAGTACTGATTCACTCACTGGTTAATTCTTGATGTGTGTGTAGGAGAAGGTTTCTACAGTGAAAACCGAGACACCGACTCCTTCAAAGAAAGTGGAGAACATGCGCGGCTGTGACCTGCTGCAAGAAGTTTCAGTCACAATCAGAAGGTTCAAAAAGACGTCGATACCCAAAGAAAGGTCCGATCACTGATCACTTATGTGACATAAAATTATTTTGTTTCTACTGCACACACTGTGGAACTAACTGTCTCTGTGGTGCCGTGCTTTTCAGGGTCCAACGCTGTGCCACGCTGCAGTTCCCAGACTTTCATGAGAAGCTGCTGGACGGGCTGTGTCGGCATTTAGAAGGCAGTCTGGCCTCTGAACATAACCAGAGCCTTATCTTGGACATCCTCTGCTGGCTTGCTGGGGTTTTCTCCAACGGACCCTGCAGGTAAAATGGAGCAACACAGAGTATCATCCAGGACTTGCATTGCTTCCACTTTTAATGTTCTATGTAGATGAATAACATAAATGTTCATCTATCTAGCTTAAGGGAAGGAAAGGAGGGGCTGCTGGCAAAAACCCGGACACGGCTAACGGATATTGTGCGGGTGTGTTTCTTTGAGGCCGGTCGGAGCATAGCACACAAGTGTGCTCGCTTTCTTGCACTTTGTATCAGGCAAGTAACACAATGGATTTCAGCAGTGATGCTTTACAACCCTGAAACTTCTCTTTAACCCACACCTGTAATTTGCAAAGTTTGAAATGTGTGCAATTAATAAAATGAATCATAATGTAATGAGAACTGTGGTTTATGTCTCGCTGCAGCAATGGAAAAGGAGACCCAAATCAACAGGGCTTCAGCGTGAGTCTGCTCAAGTCTCTGCTCGACAATATGCCTTACTTGCCTGCAGCAGCAACAGGTGGTAAGTAACCGAACAGCAAAACGCACAGCACCTTTGCTTCCTTTATTTTTCCTCCATGACTCTACTGTTTTCATTTTAGTTGTAGACAAAGAAGGTTTTTCATTGAGTTCCATAGTAGTTGTGCCGTTCTGTGTGCTGTGGATTCTAGGGATGCACAATGCTGATATATCGGTAGTGCTTGCGCCGATAACCGATATAGATATATGTACATTTGTACGTAACTGCAGAGGTCATTTAGTCTCTTCTGTAGTGAAATTAACCTAATGTTCCATACTCATGTCACAGCAGATGTACATTTTCTTCATTTTACATAATAAATAATGGTTGGAGAGTACACCAGCATAGAAGTCAATGAGGTAATGTGTTGCGTGTTTACTGATATCCAAAAACACGTTTTAAAGCCAATAACAGCTGATAATACACATAATATCATGCATCATAAAGAATGATCTACACTTTTCCACAATGTATCTCCAACTGTAGAACTCATCATCCCTCTGTGTGGTAAACTTTTAAGAATTTCTGGAATCATATCTGCTCGTCTGTCTTGAGAAGAACTTTAGTTAACTGTCCCCAAGTGACTTAGATTTAGTCCTGAACATTGTTTGGAATAATTGGTAAGAAACCAAATCATCAAATGTCAAAACATGGGATTTTTGTAACCTGCATATGTGCAAATGAGTAAATATTTAACAGTCATCCCAGATACCATATCACAATATGACAATATCCTAAATCTAAGACCATATCTTGTCTCATGTGACAATATAGATATAATCTCGATATATTTTGCCAAGCTCTATATAAAGAGACAATTGGTCAACATCAAAGTTTTCAGTATCTCCATTTCACTTTCAGCAGCATAGAAAAGTTCTCAGAGCAAAATACATTTGTATCATCTTTAAAAATGACAGAATGTTGCATCTCGGCAACATGACACGAGTTTCAGACAAATCACTTCATGTCTGGTAGTCCACAGATGACCTCCCTAAATCCGGACACACGATCTTTAATCTGTTTTCCACATAATTCTTCATTTAAAAGGAAGTGACACATGTAAAGAAAGCTCCACGTCTCCCTGTCCTGTCTGCTTTCAGGCTCTGTGTTCTGGTACTTTGTGCTGTTGAACTATGTGAAGGAGGAGGACTTGGCGGGCTGCAGCACTGCCTGCGCCTCTCTGCTCACTGCCATCTCTCGGCAGTTGCAGGACCGCCTCACTCCACTGGAGGCACTGCTGCAGACCAGGTATCTCAACAATTAGAATTTCAAGAAGAGTGGCATGTCTGCTCTGTAGATCCATTGACATATTTTTCATAATGATGTTGTGGGAGGCTTCTAATAAGACAATATTCAATGTCTCTGCAGGTATGGACTGTACAGCTCTCCATTTGACCCAGTGCTCTTTGACCTGGAGGTCAGTGGTTCCTCTTGTAAGAATGCCTTCAACAGCAGCATCGGGGTCCAGTCGGATGAGATTGACCTTTCTGACATCTTGTCAGGTATGAATGTTATTATGCAGATTTTTAAACGATGCTCACTGTTGACATATTTCCGTAGTTTATAACTATGTCCTTATGATGCATGCAGAGATGTCCCGTTCTTTGCTACACACGCATAACATGGCTTGCACACTGTGGTTTTCTTGTCAACAACGTAAATGTTGTTCTGGGAAGGTGATGACTTGTTGTGCTGTTTATTGATGCACTGTGTAAATAAGAAGAAGTCAAAACTGGAATATGAATTGTTTTAAGTTAAGTTTGGCAGTGAATAAACACGTCCCCTCTCCAAATGTGTTCATTAGGTTACAAAGGATTGGAAGGTAGCCAAAAGACTTGATCAGTGACAGCAGATTTAATTCTGACTTCTTATTTTTTTGCAGATTTCTCAAAAATAATAGCTACATAGTGCCAAGTTACTGAGATGTACTGTTGCCATGCTGTTCAGTGGCAAAGAAAAAACATATGTTTGAAGCATACATCAGCTCAGCTCAGGTGTTCAGGTTTTGTGTTGTGTGTCCTTAAGGAAACGGGAAAGTGAGCAGCTGTGCGGCAGCAGAGGGCAGCTTCACAGCGTTAACTGGACTCCTGGAGGTGGAACCTTTGCACTTTACCTGTATCTCCACCAGTGACGGCACACGTGTGGAACGGGATGATGCAAGCATGTTTACTGGTAAACGATGTCTTCCACTGAACACATTTTTTATTGCTTATGATTTCACTCTTCGCACTGGTCATGGTCTGAACCTGTTCTCTTTGTCCCAGTGAGTACATTTGGCGTGACCCCAACGGTTGGTGGCCTGTCGACAGGACCGGTCGGTGAGGCATCGACAGCTTTGAGTTCAGCGGCCCAGGTGGCGCTCCAGTCTCTATCCCATGCCATGGTGTCAGCGGAGCAGCAGCTGCAGGTCCTGCAGGAGAAACAGCAGCAGCTGCTGAAGCTGCAGCAGCAGGTGAAAGAGAATTTGACACATACTCCTTTTTGCACTACAGGAGGTTATCTATGGAAACATGATGATACTGGGGTTGCTAGATTGGAGGTGTTTTTTAGGGCTGCAATTTAAGATTATTTTCATGACAGTGAATGTTATGTTCTCAATTGAGTAATTGTTTGGTTCATAAAATGTCAGAAAATATTGAAATCTGTTTTTCAAACTTCAAAACGATGATGTTCTCAAATGCCTTGTTTTTCCATAAACCAAAATGATTTAGTTTAATGATTTCTTTGTTAGTATGAAGCAAATGGAGCAGAAAAATATTCATGTTTAAGAGGGTGAAAAATCAGAGAATTTGTAAAAAAATAGTTTCCAAATGTGGGATTTTGTTAACATTGGGTTTGCATTATCACAATAACCATACTTATTAATGATGGTTATAGCTCTTTTCTGTTAAAACATTATCATGATAGAAGAACGTATCCACAACTCTTGGCTGCTAAAGTTTAGGGTATTTCTAGCCTTTGTTTCTCGTGGTGTGTAAGGAGTCTCTATTTGTGTTGACGACAGAAGGCCAAGCTAGAGGCTAAACTGCATCAGACGACCTCTGCAGCCGCTGCCGCCTCGGGAGTGGGACCCATCCACAACTCTGTGCCTTCCAACGCCTCCTCCACTCCCGGTTTCTTCCTTCACCCGTCAGACGTCATTCCCCCAACACCTAAGACCACGCCCCTCTTCATGACCCCTCCTCTCACACCACCAAACGAGGCCGTGTCGGCAGCCTTCAGCGCCGAGTTGGCTCACCTGTTTCCTGGCTCCATGATGGATACTGGGCCTGTCAACCTGGCTGCACACAAGAACTCACAGAAAGCCAAGCCGGTTAGTAATCTGCAGATTGATGCTCGCTTCCTTAGTTTTGCAAGATGGCATATAAAATATTAAACCACAGGAATAAGCCAGCGCACATATTTTTTGAATAATATGAGGTCTCTCTGTGCAGTTTTTCCACATCCACTGTGGCCCAGGCATTAGGGTTATCTTTATTATTATTAATTATCTGCTACTTTACTATGACTACAGCTCCAGTTTCAGTTTCATGTTTGTTTTTGTCCACAAGTCTTTTACTTTGAGACTTAAAGTATTTGCAGGACTACCAGACGCAGAGCTTCATACTTAATCGTCCTGGTATTTAGTTATTAGTATTTAGAGTATACAGACATGTTAAAAATGATATTATTAATTGCCAATTTTATAGGCCCTTTGTAAACAGACATGCCTTGAGGTTGTCATGCACTGTACAAGCATCCAGCCTGGCCTTGTTAGGCTGTTAAGTTCCTTCCTTTTTAACACTGAGAAGTTAAGTTTAGGCAAATTTAGATATGTCTTTGGCTTCCACTGTGATCTCAAATTATGTATCTGTTGGCAGTGTGGTGGTGATTAGGTAGTGAATACCAGAATAAGCCAGTGTTTCTGCAACTTAATTTTTTCCTCTTGTACAATAAAAGTTTAAATATCTTTTTTTTTTTTATTATAATGCTTTTCCTCTTTTCTCTGCAGAGTCCCATTGGCAGTGGTCTGGCTCTGGCCATTTCCCAGGCGTCTCACTTCTTGCAGCCTCCTCCACACCAGTCCATCATCATAGAGCGGATGCATTCTGGTACGTCTCACGACAGTATTTTATATTTATCACCCAGCTGGTAATTGTAAGTATCTACTCACAGCTAAATGTTTGGGAAAGTTGAATTTACATTGTACATAAAATCACGTTGTTACATTTTTTACAATTCATTAAGAAGCACAAAAATAACATTTATCTAAACATGAACTTCTTATATCTCTCCTTTCCTCCCAGGAGCTCGCCGCTTTGTCACGCTGGACTTTGGTCGCCCTGTCCTGCTGACAGATGTCCTGATCCCAACCTGTGGTGACCTGGCCTCTCTGTCCATTGACATCTGGACACTGGGTGAGGAGGTGGACGGCCGCAGGCTGGTGGTTGCCACCGACATCAGCACCCACTCTCTTATCCTTCACGACTTGCTGCCTCCTCCCGTCTGCAGATTTATGAAGGTTAGCAGAATGACTGACATGTCGCTTTTATTCCTCTGTACTTTAAGTAATTTACCACTAATTTTCTTTTTCCTTCAACCACCAGATCACTGTGATTGGTCGCTATGGCAGCACCAATGCTCGGGCAAAGATCCCTCTGGGCTTCTACTATGGTCACACTTACATCCTGCCATGGGAGAGCGAGCTTAAATTGATGCACGATCCCCTGCGGGGAGAGAGTGAGGCGGCCAGTCAGCCAGATGTAGATCAGCACTTGACCATGATGGTGGCGCTGCAGGAGGACATCCAATGCAGGTGAGATGTGGAGTTGGTATATCTGATATATATATATATATTATATATTAGAGCCCGAGCACCGACTGAAATGTGTCAGAGGAGGGACTTGACTTACCAATCCCCCTCCTGTTCCTGTTTACCAGGTACAATCTGGCCTGCCATCGACTGGAGACCCTCCTGCAGAACATCGACCTGCCTCCTCTCAACAGCGCCAACAACGCCCAGTATTTCTTACGAAAACCTGACAAGGTGGTGGAGGAGGACCAGCGTGTTTTCTCAGCCTACCAGGACTGCATCCAGCTACAGCTGCAACTCAACCTAGCTCACCATGCTGTCCAACGTCTACGTGTGTCTCTGGGCGCCAGCCGCCAGTCTCTCCCCACAGCTGGAGCTGTAGAGGCCCAGGAACTGGTTCACAACTCGTCCACAGAGCAGCTAAGGACAATCATCCGATACCTGCTGGACACACTGCTCAGCCTGTTGCACTCTAACAATGGTGAGCAGGGAATGGGTCACTTTAGTCAAACCTGTTAAAGATGGACAATCCTAAATCACACAGCCAACTGATGTTTTAATTCTGTCATACCTGTATGCTTTCAGGCCACTCTGTGCCCTCCGTGCTGCAGAGTACCTTCCATGCTCAGGCCTGTGAGGAGCTCTTCAAGCACCTTTGCATCAGCGGGACGCCTAAAATCCGTCTTCACGCTGGCCTGCTCCTGGTGCAGCTTTGTGGAGGCGAGCGCTGGTGGGGCCAGTTCCTCTCAAATGTCCTGCAGGAGCTGTACAACTCTGAGCAACTGCTTATCTTCCCTCAGGACAGGTAAATGCTGTCCCAGTTCTGACTTTGAAAGATGCAAAACGAGGTACCTGCATGTCAGACCAAAAGTAACATGACGTGTGTCGACCATTTCCCATAGTGAGACACTCACTAATGCTGCTCGGAGAACCTAAAGTTCATAATTTTCTCAATGTTGTTTCATTTACAATAATCTCCATTGCTCTTCGTCTCAGGGTGTTCATGCTCTTGTCCTGCATCGGCCAAAGATCTCTGAGTAACAGTGGTGTGTTGGAGGGTCTCCTCAACCTCCTGGACAACCTGCTCTGTCCTCTGCAGCAGCCACAAGCGGCAATGATGCGCAGGACTGAAGGTAAAGAAGCCATCACTGTTGTAGAACTTGTCAGATCAGTGACATGTTGGACATCTGAAGCTGGGAGTCACGTCTTTGTGACTGTGTGTTTTACTTGCATTGATTTATATTTTTGGCAAATTAAATTACAGGGTTTGTTAATGTGTGTGTGTGTGTGTGTGTTTGTTCCAGGTGTTTTGGATATTCCAATGATCAGCTGGGTGGTTATGCTGGTGTCGAGATTATTGGACTATGTAGCCAGTATAGAAGATGAAGCCTCAGGAAAGAAGCACCTTGGTGGGAAGGACCGGGAGAGAAGTTTGACAGGTAAAATGACAGGATTTCCCTTTTTATTTCAGTGAAACCTGCAAGTCTGGCAGAGTTTGATACAGTAAAGTTTTGTTTATTCCTTGCAACAAGTCATAATCCACAGACATAAAGCACTGACACAGACTGCCTTCTGTCCAATTACACAGACTTTTACACCATAGTCTCACGTCATATCTATGCCAAAGAGACCTTAATAATAATAGTCAGAAGTTAGATTCAGCAGTTAATGTCCTCGATAGCCTTAGTTTGTCTTCCTCAAGGTTTGAACCCAACCATAGCTGCTTCTCCTCAAAGTGCCATAATAACTTGACTTTGTGCCGTCTATGGATATTTGGGCTACATTCTTTTACTGAGTAAATAAATGTGAGACACATACTTAACAAATGCATGACTCCACCATCAGAACTGCTTTTTAAAGTGTTGAATAAAAGGAAAGCATGTCTCATAGTATGCTGCTGAGATTGCATTCAGGTTATAGTTAAATTCTGGACAGTGCATTTGAAATGGTAAAATAATATTTGTAAATATAAGTGAACACATTAGTTTATAATGAAAGAAAGAAATCCCCTTGTCTCTAAATAATCGGTCACTGCATCTGTCTAACAGACAAATAAATAAAAAAGATAAACAATAAAACACTGTGACGCTCCGTAACAGAACCCACTCATCAACCGTCATTATGTCTAATGCAATACTACACAAGCCTGTACCTGTAAACAAAAGCCCAGCAAAATCACAGACTCTCATACTGATGTGCTTCGTTTTTACTTTTTCAATACAAAGTTCTACACTCCATGCGTCACAAAATATAACAAAGCCTTTAAGAGATCAAAAGACGTATAATGAAAGTGAAAAAGTAAAAAGAACATCTCACACGTAGTTACTGCACTGCTCCAGTATTCCACCTTCATTAGCAATCTAATGGAGCCATGCAGTGAGGTTTGATAAGAGTGATTTATTTTATAATGCACATCTTAAATTTAGTTTTATTATGAAAAACAAATATATTTGTTATCACTCGCTGCCTGCCCGAGTTTAGTTCTCACCCGAGAATTTATTATGTACATTTTTTCACTCGCTACCCAGCCTTTTTGCGGGTCACCCGTCAGGTACCCGACCCGGTGCGGGACTCTGGTTAGAGGTTGCTCTTCATTTGTTTATTTGAATAGTTTAAATGTTAGGAGCCTTTGTTTGTTGTTATTGAGCAGTATGCATTTCTCTGCTTTTATAGTTCTAATCTATTTTGAGGGTATGTAGAGGTACAAGTGTGATGTCTAGCAACCTTTTACAAGATCTTGACTGTAATGTGCTTCCCTTCTCGACTACCTTAGTTTTATGCATTCAGCACTTCTATTCGAGGAATTTGAAAACATCTTACTTAAAGGGATAGTGTGGTTGCATGAAGTACGGACAAATCATTTGACTGTGCTTAAATCTATCACTGAAAACACAGCAGCCAGTAGGAACACAAGGAAAGACACATTTTAACAATAGGCTCGCCTAATAAAATCTACACTTAAGTCTACAGTATATAGTATAAACAATATGTTTGTTGTTAGACTTTCCAAAAACAAAATGGTGTTTGTGTCACTTTGTAAAGCACTGTTGCAACGATTGAAGCAGTTACTGAATAAAAACAACGCTGTTAGTAACGCTGTTTAACTGAACTATCCCTTTAATGGTTCAAGTTCAGGTTCATTCACCAGCTTCCAGTGACTGAATGTTGATTTTGTGGCTTCTGTCTTTAAAGGTATTCAGTGGAGCTTCATCAATAATAGCCTACAGTCTCAGAACCCCAGCAGGTCGTCTAAAAGCAGCAGCAGTCTGGACCGACTCTACTCACGCAAGATCCGCAAGCAGCTCGTCCACCACAAACAGGTAAATGTGTCTCACTCCATCACTAGGTTGACTGTCAAATGACAAAATAATACATGAAAGAAAACACTTTCCTCATCTTCGTTTGACATAGTGGCCTCCTCACAGTTCAAGGAGCAGGTGCCTCCGCAGTGCCTTTATTTAATGTGCCCTTTTCATTGTAGCAGTTAAATCTATTGAAAGCAAAACAGAAAGCTTTGGTGGAGCAGATCGAGAAGGAGAAGATCCAGAGCAACAAAGGCTCCTCCTACAAACTGTTGGTTGAGCAGGCCAAGCTCAAACAAGCGACATCTAAGGTGAGTGGCTCATCAAATGCTGCTGCTGCAGCACAAAGCCCACAAAAGGCTCATCTAACAGAGCACAATGTCCCTCCTTTTTCTTTTCCAGCACTTTAAAGACCTGATCCGCCTGCGGCGGACACCTGAATGGCCCCGCTCCACGCTGGACACCGAGTCTCCAACAGCCAAAGAAGCTCCTGAAGTAGAACCTCTGCCCTTCACTCTCTCCCATGAGCGCTGCATCTCTGTGGTGCAGAAGCTGGCCCTCTTCCTCCTCTCCATGGACTTCACCTGCCACGCTGATCTGCTGCTCTTTGTCTGCAAGGTATTAACCTGTCTCTTCTAAATACCGTAAATAAATACCGTAGACTGACTAGACTAACTTTTTTATAATAAATAAATTCTTTCCTTTCCTCCATCAGGTTCTTGCTCGGATAGCCAATGCCACAAGACCCACAATCCACTTGTGTGAGGTGGTGTCCGAGCAGCAGCTGGAGCGACTGCTTCTCCTCCTCGTGGGGACAGATTTTAACCGAGGGGACATCTCTTGGGGCGGAGCATGGGCACAGTATTCCCTCACGTGTATGTTACAGGACATCCTGGCAGGTTTGTGTAGTTCCTTAATCTGTTAGACCCTGATAAACACTGTTGGACTCCTTTAGGTCTTATGGAAGAATATTAAATCTATAGCCGTGCCGTATATCCACTGCAGCAGCTTTCTGCAGGGACCAGGGCCTTAATGGAAGTTTTTGCTTAAGAGTAATTCACGGAAAGTTTAGGAACTTTTGATGTGTCAGAGTTCTCTCTGTGATTAGAGTGTGTCTGTTTACAACAACACAATGTGTTTGTGTGTGTTGTTCAAAAATGAAGATTCCTGTTAGTGACCCTTACTCTGGCGGCATGTTACATATCTCTCTCTCACTCTCTTTTTCCTTCGGTTTATTGAGTTTTAAGTGACACAGGTATTAACAGTATAACCTTGTCAGTATTAGAAACATGTCAAATATAAGATACTGAGAAAAAAATAAAACAAGAAGAAAAAGGTCATCTCAACGTACAAAAAGAATGAGCAACTTTCAGAATCCACCAAAAGTATGTAAGTCACTGAGGGATGGCTCGTCTCTTCATCTCTATTATTTCAAGGAACATTTATTTTCCCTCCGTAATTCTGTCTTTCCAGAAAACTTGCCATAATCAAAGGCCAGAGTCCTTTTATGACTATGAACAAAATTTAAAGAACTTTTAAAAACTGCGATGAAGGGAGCAGCGAATGAGACTGAGCAGAAGAACTTTGATGTGTGTATTTTTTCCTGTTGAGGGCAGTGTTGCACCTCTTGGTGAAAAACGTGCAGGAAATGATTAGAAGAATAAGAAGAGAGGACAAGAAATACATTGCTAAGGAACTCTGAACTCTGGGGGGCAGCATTGCACCTCTCAGTGTACAGCCTGCAGGAAATTATTAGAAGGTAACACAGAGGCAACATTACTGATTCTTACTGCCATAGAACTGTGTGATTGGTGTGAAGAACAAGAAGAGAAAAGACAAAAGTGTCACAACATTGTGAAACAAGCAGGTCCTGTACATATTTCTCTATAAATTCTGGGATGTATGTCCCTCTGTCGCCAGGTTCCAGTGATGCACCTATAGTTTCACTGATTGGTCAGAATAAATGTGGTGACAGTGTCACTCAACCTGGGACAATCATTTTCCAGTGTTTCAAAGAAAATAATGTTGCTGAAGTGATAAACCTGTTGATGTTAGGAGTGAACCTGTAGCCAGTTATGTTGATGGCATTTCATTGTGGATCTGTTAGAACAGTCTATCTCGGGCACACATGTTCAACGTATGGCCCCAGACTGAAAACCAGTCTCATCTGGCCCACAACGTCCTCACAGGTTCCCTTAAGTCTGCTCAAGTGACAGATCAACGCTGTGATATTAGCGGTTGACCGAATCAGAGCTGAGATGAGAAACCGCCTCAGAAACGGATAAGTTGCCTCTGAATGTCTTTGTCTGATATGGGGAGACATGAAGAGATAATGTGCACTGTACAAAGTCAACCATTTATTACGGCCTTCTAGCGTCATAGAAAACAGAGGCTTAATTTTTATGCTTAAGCCTATGATTATATTTTCAGTTTATAACCCGGCTTGTGTCGGGTTATAAACTGCACAATTTTCGCACAATTTTGAAAGCGAATCATGACCCATGGAATCCACACACCTCTAGTGCACATGCTTGATTATAAATGTGGCCTCACACACTATATTCAGTATATTCTGAAGCAAATAATGACATGTCCCTTGTTGTGTCTCAGGAGAAATGCTGTCCCCAGGCTCTCTGGACGTCATGGATGAGGTGGGGGCTGACGAGGCTGGAGCGTCGTCCTCCTCAGCAGGGGCGGAGTCTGATGACTCCCAGCCTCAGGCCACACCCATCCCCCTGGTAGAGAGCATTGACGAGGCCCTGGTGCCTGATATCATCGCAGGTACTACTGGGACTTCCTCAGTATTTCAAAGTGCGTGGGTAGCCCCGTCCTCTCTTCACACTTCCCACAACACCACACAAGATATGCAGCCACTCTTTCCATCATCACAATGTCTCTACCAATTGTCTGGTAAAATCTTCTACCTCTTTTTTTTTTTTAAATAGCTACACATTGTGCTTATTGGAGTCATGTGTTTACTGTAGACTGTGGCATTTGGCAAACATGTTATTTCAAGGAATATTTGTGTTTTGCATTGTGACACTGCTTTCAATACTTGTTTAGTGTAGTGACATGGCATTAAAATTGCCCAGTAAAGTGCTAAAGAAAGGCTTTCTTGCTTGCATATTTTTCTAATGTGCTTGCTTGGCAATATTAAAGCTGTTTTCATTATCCAAAGGTGCTCCACCTCTGTCATCTTTGGAAAAAGATAAAGACATAGACTTTGACTTGCTACAAGACCTGATGGATGTTGATATTGATCCTTTAGATATT
Organism: Solea solea; assembly: GCF_958295425.1. Classification (NCBI taxonomy): domain Eukaryota; kingdom Metazoa; phylum Chordata; class Actinopteri; order Pleuronectiformes; family Soleidae; genus Solea; species Solea solea. The sequence continues at coordinate 3,940,181 of NC_081148.1, read as the reverse complement.
GATTTGGAAAAAGATCCACTCGCTGCCAAAGTGTTTAAGGTATGTTTATATTTGTCTTCTTCTTTGTTCTTTGCTCTTCTCCCCTGGTTACGGTCACACATACATGAATGCAGGGAATGGCTGAGGGAATGTATCAAAGTATGTATATAGCTGGACTGTTTGTCCACATGCTAAGCACTATAAGACAGGAAGATTTTACACTTCACACATTCACAGAACAAATCAGGTTTTCTGACAGTCAGGTACCACTTACTTTTGAGTTTGTCGTTTATGGTACTGATGCACATTCCTTACTGTAATCACCAGTATCCTGACTCACTGTTAGCCACAAAGCATCCCTTTCGTGGAACACTAAATAATCTTGTCTGACATCATAATATCCGCATTTCTCTCCTCAGGAAGTGTATGTTTACAGCGTATCCCAACTCCTACACTTGTGTATGTGTGACCAGGCTCTGAGCTGTTTATTACCTGTGTTTGAAAGTAAAGTCAATAAATGCAATCATAGAAAATAATGAGTAAGACTGAAATCACAGTTGTAAAGTTTTAATAGATATTTGTACTAAAAAACATCTTGAAAATGACAATCGTAATAATGTGTTGATAAGGAGGTACTATTACGATAACACCAGGTTATTTTCAAAGTAATATCTTGATAATAGCTTGGTGAGATTAGATTTACTGTAAACTATTACTTGGTGATTGCTATAGAAATAAGATGTTATTATCACAAAATATTACCATGCTTTACCCCATATTGTTACTGTACTGCAATGTAAAGAAAATATTATTAACTGAAAACTGTATTTTCTCATATATATGTATATGTATATATGTGTATATATATGTATATTTATTGTTACGACCAGGCCTAGGGGGGCCTATATTGTGGTAACAATATATATATGTACACTACCGTTCAAAAGTTTGGGGTCACCCAAACAATTTTGTGTTTTCCATCAAAAGTCACACTTATTCACCACCATACGTTGTGAAATGAATAGAAAATAGAGTCAAGACATTGACAAGGTTAGAAATAATGATTTGTATTTGAAATACGATTTTTTTTCCATCAAACTTTGCTTTCGTCAAAGAATCCTCCATTTGCAGCAATTACAGCATTGCAGACCTTTGGCATTCTAGCTGTTAATTTGTTGAGGTAATCTGGAGAAATTGCACCCCACGCTTCCAGAAGCAGCTCCCACAAGTTGGATTGGTTGGATGGGCACTTCTTGCGTACCATACGGTCAAGCTGCTCCCACAACAGCTCAATGGGGTTCAGATCTGGTGACTGCGCTGGCCACTCCATTACCGATAGAATACCAGCTGCCTGCTTCTGCTCTAAATAGTTCTTGCACAATTTGGAGGTGTGTTTAGGGTCATTGTCTTGTTGTAGGATGAAATTGGCTCCAATCAAGCGCTGTCCACTGGGTATGGCATGGCGTTGCAAAATGGAGTGATAGCCTTTCTTATTCAGAATCCCTTTTACCCTGTACAAATCTCCCACCTTACCAGCACCAAAGCAACCCCAGACCATCACATTACCTCCACCATGCTTAACAGATGGCGTCAGGCATTCTTCCAGCATCTTTTCATTTGTTCTGTGTCTCACAAACGTTCGTCTTTGTGATCCAAACACCTCAAACTTGGATTCATCCGTCCACAACACTTTTTTCCAGTCTTCCTCTGTCCAATGTCTGTGTTCTTTTGCCCATCTTAATCTTTTTCTTTTATTGGCCAGTCTCGGATATGGCTTTTTCTTTGCCACTCTGCCCTGAAGCCCAGAATCCCGCAGCCGCCTCTTCACTGTAGATGTTGACACTGGTGTTTTGCGGGTACTATTTAATGAAGATGCCAGTTGGGGACCTGTGAGGCGTCTGTTTCTCAAACTAGAGACTCTAATGTACTTATCTTCTTGCTCAGTTGTGCAACGCGGCCTCCCACTTCTTTTTCTACTCTGGTTAGAGCCTGTTTGTGCTGTCCTCTGAAGGGAGTAGTACACACCGTTGTAGGAAATCTTCAATTTCTTAGCAATTTCTCGCATGGAATAGCCTTCATTTCTAAGAACAAGAATAGACTGTCGAGTTTCAGATGAAAGTTCTCTTTTTCTGGCCATTTTGAGCGTTTAATTGACCCCACAAATGTGATGCTCCAGAAACTCAATCTGCTCAAAGGAAGGTCAGTTTTGTAGCTTCTGTAACGAGCTAAACTGTTTTTAGATGTCTGAACATGATTGCACAAGGGTTTTCTAATCATCAATTAGCCTTCTGAGCCAATGAGCAAACACATTGTACCATTAGAACACTGGAGTGATAGTTGCTGGAAATGGGCCTCCATACACCTATGTAGATATTGCACCAAAAACCAGGCATTTGCAGCTAGAATAGTCATTTACCACATTAGCAATGTATAGAGTGTATTTCTTTAAAGTTAAGACTACTTTAAAGTTATCTTCATTGAAAAGTACAGTGCTTTTCCTTCAAAAATAAGGACATTTCAATGTGACCCCAAACTTTTGAACGGTAGTGTATATATGTCTTAATAGTTTTTTGTAATGGTGCAAAAGCATGAATGAAAAGCTAACAAGGAGCTTTGTTAGTGAAGTGAAAGTCTCTGCTCTTAAACAGTGAGCAACTAAATGTGTATTTCCCATCCCTTCTTCTCATGTGCTCTCAGCCTATAAGTAGCACCTGGTATGATTACTGGGGTGCTGATTATGGCACGTACGGGTACAACCCGTATATTGGTGGGGTTGGTATCCCTGTGGCCAAACCCCCAGTTGCTGCTGAGAAGCCTGGGTCCCAGAGTCTGTCGGTGTCCGTGTCACAGGGTGAGCAAAAGCTGAAACGTGGGCCAAACATACAGTAGAATACCTCAGTATTTGGTTTCTTTGCATATAACATTGGACATTTTTGCCATCGTGTTTTACAGCTCTGGATGCCCGACTCGAAGTGGGCCTTGAGCAGCAGGCAGAACTGATGCTCAAAATGATGGCAACTCTACAGGCTGACTCCATCCTACAAGCCCTGACCTCAAGCTCCACCACAGGTGACCATACAAACACCAAATAACACGAGAGGGATGTTAGAATTTGTTTGCAACACACCTGACATGCACAGGATGTTGTCTGCAGTGTTTCAGTCCCTTTGTTGCTGCAGTTTCTAATATTTGTGTGTGGTTTGCTGTGTGACTTTCAGTGAGCCAGGCCTCCAGTGGCACTGATGACTCCCTCCTGAGGGCCCTCCATGGAGGAGGCTCTCCTCCAGGCAGCAGCCTCATGATCCAGCCCTCGTCCATCCCCATGCTGAGTGCCTGCTTTAACAAGCTCTTCTCCATGCTGCAGGTCCATCACGTACAGGTCAGAACACACTTCTTGAAAAACTTAATGTACATTGATTGAACAATGTTAAAACTGGTTCTAATGTTGTGGCTCATCTGCAAATGAAAGAATGTGTGAATGTCTTTCATGTAAAATGCATTTACATATTAAAATACATATAAGTAAAAGAGAAAAAAAAAGAGAAAATTATTAACCAGCAACAAGTTGAACAAACAACCCGTCCTCAATGTCCTCTGAAAGTTTAATTTCTCTTTAAATTCATTACCTGCTTGTGTCATTTTGAGATCTATTTACAACACAATCTGAAGCCCTGTATCCAATGAAAACATTACAAATGGATTTTAAAAATGAAACCTGGTCTATTCAGTGTTTTTACTCATTTTAATTGTCACAGGAGGTGTCGGCACATGAATGACTTCCACATTTACTTTGTAAACTTAACTCTGTGTCATTGTATAACGTCTGTATAACGGAGGACAAAGTGATTTGGCAAACTTTTAAAACATTCTACCATCTCTCTCTTAGCTGGAGTCTCTGCTGCAGCTGTGGTTAACGCTCAGTCTGAACACGTGTTCTGGCAGCAGTGAAGAGAGCGGCTCCGACATCTTTATGTTCAACGCCAGCCGAGTGCCCACTATCCCGCTCAACCAAGGTCAGGACTCGTCCACACACTCTGGTGAACATGTAGAAGCTGAGTGTTATTGTTCTCACATTGTGTTTTCCTGTGTGTGTCTCCAGCATCCATCAGCAGTTTCCTGACAGTGCTGGCGTGGTATCCCAACACCTCCCTGAGAACTTGGTGTCTGGTGCTGCACTCTCTCACTCTGATGACCAACATGCCAGCCTGTGGTCAGTATCACACTCTCACTGGTTTCCTTCTGTTTATCAGTAGCTGTGATAAACAGGGCTTCTTTCCACGACGACATAGGTCTTCTTTACACCTGGCATTAAAATGCATTTTCTGTGATTAGATTGCAATAGGATAGTGTCTGACCACTTATAAATACAGGTGTAACTACACCCTAGGATGGATTGTTATCAGATCTGTGAAACCACTTCCAGAGGTGGTCCGATGTGTAACCGCTCCACCAACAACTACTGAGCAGAGGTGCTTGCAGCTAACGTGACCACGGCAACAGAAAAGCACACTCTCCTCTGCGATAGTCTGGTTTCCGCTTGTTAAAGTTGACTTCTTCCCCTGCTTCAAAAAGCAAAGAAGAGTCCATACAATAACTCAACTTGATGCGTGGCTAACGTTGTTGCTGATATGGAGATGCATGTTAATACCGGGTGTACGTGCATGTGGTGAACAGCTATCTCATCGCTCTCTGATTACAGAAAATGCAGGTGTAAAGGGGGCCATAGATAAGTCAGCAGGTTGATAAAGTAACAGCTAAAAGGGCATTTCTACTCAATAAAAAATATTATCTATAAATGCACATATTTGCTGACTTCTTGTACATTATTATGCCACTATTAATCACACTAGAGATATGATTAATATTAACCTTTTTATCTTAATAAGGCCTGCAAAGATTCGATTAATGATCGATTACTAAATTAATTAACTTTCTGATATTTTTTTTTTTTTTCTGGTTTCTTTGCTCCATATTAGAAATAAAGAAATAATTGAAACTGAATTTTAGTTTGTGGACAAAAGAATTTGAGATTTCAAGGTCAGGGAAACATTTTTTTTGCAACAAGCAACTAACAGATGAATTGAGAAAATAATTGTGAGTAGGGCTGCAAATAACGATCATTTTCTTTATCGATAAATCTGTCCATTATTTTCTCGATTATCGAGTAGTTGTTTGGTCAATAAAATGTTGTGGTACACTTCAGTCCTCCTTTTCCTCTCAGAGAAACACTTTCTCCTCCATGCATGAGCCTTGTTTTCCATATCTAATCAGGAGGAGGATCAGTCTGTGTCCCTCAGTATGAAATATAATGTTTATTAATCATATCATAGCTGCCATGAATTGAAGTTAAAGAATAGATTTATTGGATGGTATATTACAAGAATAAAAGATCTTAAATCCATCATGAATTGTGCCTCAAGAAATTAGGGCTGACACGTCCAGAGTGACCTTATTTTTTGGTGGTTGTTTAAAATTCAGATTTTGCTACCTAACTGCTCATGGTTCAGTTCATTTTTCATTAGATGAAAGCTTCCCTGAATTAAACATCCAGTGCCTTTTCTCAAAATTTCATTACTACATGTCCAGACAAGGACAAGAGTGATGGATGACCAATGTCAAGAACAATTTTATGTCTCTGTAAGGTGATTTCCAATGTGTAATACCATCACTTAAAGAAACACAAGATGGGAAATTAGAAGAAGTCACACATTGGTGTTGGGACATTGGTGTCTGTATGTATAATTTGCTTAAATGCTTTTGTTTTTTGGCTCTGATGAGTTTTGTGTTTAAACTTCCAGCCTCCAGTAACGGGATGAGCTCTCAGGAAAGCACAGCTCAGCAGATGGTCTCTGATTCCACCCTGGTTCACGTCCTGGTCCGCTTCCTCTCCGGTAGCAGTACCAACGGCACGAGCCAACACACTTCTCAGGTGGGACCCACTGCCACCCAGGCCATGCATGAGTTCCTGAGCCGCCTGCAGGTCCACCTGTCCTCCACCTGTCCACAAATGTTCAGCGAGTTCTTGCTCAAACTTATGCACATCCTGTCCACTGAGAGGTACGTTTTAACTACTGCGGGATCATGTGTGATGTTGTTTGCCATGTATAAGCATATTTAACCATTTTGAAAATAATCAGGACTGGCACTTCAAGGGTTTAATGAAGTGTGGTTGTATGAGGTACTCTGTTATTGGAAACATAGCTGTTATAATGGAAACAAGGAAAACATATTAAGTCAGTTAACAAAAGGCAAGTTTTTTTTGACTCTGTGTTTGACATGTAAAAAGACCTGGGACCAAGGGCCATTGTTTTGAGTTTGCGTGTGTGGGTTTTCTCCAGGTTCTCCGGTTTCCTCCCACAGTCTGAAAACATGCAGAGTTAAATTGAACGCTACAGGTGTGAATGTGAGAGTGAGTGGTTGTCCGTCTCTGTATGTTGGCCCTGTGATAGACTCATGTGGAGGATAAAACTGTAGACAATTAATGAAAGAATGAACATTTGCCATGTTATCTATCCATCTCTGAAGTTTGAATGTCGCTCACTTTCCCCACACACAACTTCATTCTTCTTTATTCTCAACCTCATTCTTTAATCCTTTTGGATTCTTCCTCTCTCTCAAAATGCCTCTCATCTCCTCGTCCTTGTCAGAAAGGGCTGTCTTACTGTGAGATAAATCAATAAAAATATTTTAAGATTATATTAGGCTCAAGCTGGCATAGATTTTATTGGGTGACCCCTTTGTTAAGTGGCCCCTTGTGTTAACATGTTAACACAAGGCATGTTAAGTGGCCCCTTTGTTAACATGTTTTTCCTTGTGTTCCTGCTGGCAGTCGTGTTTTCACCAATAGTGAGCCTCCATATAATAATCTCAGGGTGGGTGTCAGGGAAGGCTGTGCTTGGCACAGCACTTAAAAATAGATAGAATAATAAATCCTCGGAAACTAACCGTTCATTTTGAATCCTCAGGGGTCCGTTCCAGTCAGGCCAGGGTCCTCTGGATGCCCAGGTGAAGCTGCTGGAGTTTACTCTGGAGCAAAACTTCGAGGTGGTGTCAGTGGCCACCATCTCCTCTGTCATCGAGTCCATCACCTTCTTGGTTCATCACTACATCACCTGCTCTGATAAGGTGGTGTCCCGCAGCGGCTCCGACAGCTCCGTCGGCGCCCGCGCTTGTTTCGGTGGCCTGTTCGCCCACGTCATTCGTCCCGGCGATGCCAAGGCTGTCTGTGGTGAGACAACACGAGACCAACTGATGTTCGACCTCCTCAAGCTAGTCAACGTGCTGGTGCAGCTGCCTCTGTCCGGAGACAGAGAGTTCAGCGGGCGGCTGCCGCCCGCCTGTAGTAGTGCAGCTGACAGCAGCGTGTCTGACGAGGAGAAGGTGTGCGGTAGCAAAGAAAGTGCGAGTGGTGGGTCCTCGTCCAGTCAGGGTCCTCCTGCCGGTGTGGCTGACCTGGTGCTAGCCAATCAGCAGATAATGAGCCAAATCTTATCAGCACTGGGCCAGTGCAACAGCAGTGCCATGGCCATGATCATAGGTAAGACAAAGTCACTTTCTGTGCAGAGTTTTAGCTCAGAAGTTTAATTTTCAGCTCATTGTTTTCTGAGGATGAAGCTACACAACTGCTTATCTTTACAGACGGCACTAAAAGGAAATGAATTTGAATTTACATTTATCATGTGTGCACAATCACAACTCCAACTTGACTAGTATGAGCATTTTGCATAATTTGAGGTTTGAACTCACAACGCAGTGGTGTAGTCTATGTGCTACGCAGGTATACGCCTTATACTCACTACAAAAGGACCAGGATTTCTGTATAGCTACTTAAAAATGCACAACAATATTTACCAAGTCTGTGTCACAACCTCACCACCTGACCCTGGTGAAGAGTGTGTCCCATCCCTGAAGAGCTACTTACCAAGTGATCTATCGATGGCTTCACACTATGACTTCAAAAACCAAGTCAGATTACAAATTATTGTCATAATTCAGCTGTCAAAGGTCCACTGTAGAGATGCGGGAAATATTGATTCAGTGAAAATATTGAGATATTCTGCATGGAGATATATCGCTTTTGATTTTAGCATATTATTATTTTTTTTACGATGTTACAAATAAACATTAAACTTTAATGGCTTGCACAAAAAATATCAACATTTCAGTCCACGAGAAGTGCTCACACTCACTAGAGCTGTTGTTTGAATATGGCGCAATATATGATCATGAAAATGCAACATTGTGTCTCGCAATTCCCGCCTTTAATGGTGAGAATGCAGTGTGAAAAATTGAGGATTTCTCCACTAAACCATCTATTTCCAAAGTGTGTCAGGGAACTATGGTGGCCCTCATTTACCAGAAAGAATGTTAACTTTTTTCCTACAACACTGCTGCTTCCTCCTCCTCCTCTGTTGTTTTATATATATTTATTCATTTTGGGAGAACTGTTCTTTTTTGTTTGTCAACTTCAATTGCAAAACACATAGCTGCTTGTGCAGGTGTAGAAATATGGCAACGCAAAATGAAATAAGCAGCCCACAACAAGACTTTCCAAGTGATTTTGACCAGTATCAACCAGTATCGGACTGATACTGAGTATCGTATTGGCTCATCCCTAGACCTGGACCTAGTTTTGTTTTCACTCATGGAATGTTTAGATTTCATCCTAAGAATAATAAAAATCCTATCTGGCTAAACAAGAGAGCCTGAGCACCGGTCAGTGCTTGAACCCTAAATATTTGGGGCATGAGTGTTTGCGTTAAATGACTTGTGCTCTCAGCTGACAGAGCTCTCTGTTCTCCAGGAGCCAGCGGTCTCCACCTGACCAAACATGAGAACTTTCATGGGGGCCTGGATGCCATCTCCGTAGGTGATGGCCTCTTCACCATCCTCACCACCCTCAGCAAGAGGGCCACCTCCGTCCAGGTCATGTTACAGCCCATCCTCACGTACATGGCCTGTGGATACATGGGTCGACAGGTGAGCATCAAACTCTCATGTTAATGCATGTGCCTTGCTCCCCCAAAACATAAATAATCCCAATCTAAATCTACATTGTTTTGTAGGGGTCTCTTTCCACATGTCAGCTGTCGGAGCCTCTTTTGTGGTTCATCCTCCGAGTGTTGGACACCAGTGAGGCTCTCAAGGCCTTCCACGACATGGGTAGGTTCATACACAGTATGTCATTGTGCTTCTTTCTGTAGCGGCGTAAACAAATGACACTTGACTGCAGATTTTACTTTTACAACCTATTTATTGAATGGCTTAAAATGGCTTTTTAAAGGCTGAATGTAAAGTCAAAAATAAAATAAATAAATACTCACTCCTAAATGAATGTAGAGGAATCACTGTGCTATGTGTATGACTGATTTAATGTGGAACAAAATGCAACATAAGTGCTGTTAACAGTCAAAGTAGCAGTGTTTGTATGGTGACATTTTGGAATTCTAATTCTAGCAATGTCACATGACCTCGGAAATTTCCAGGTTCCAACTGCAAATGGAACTGACCATTACTCATGCTGCAATTTGTCTAGCAATCCTACTTACTGCAGCTTTAATAAAGCTCTGTTAACTTCCATTTTTTCCTGACAATAACAGCTACTCTCTGGTTCCTGAATGGAAAACATGTCATGTGAATGTTTCAGCGGTGACATGACACGTCTCATCTCACTCTTAGAAAGCTTACATTTTAACATACTTCAACTTCTTTGTCCCAAACCAGGGGGTGTGCAGTTGATCTGCAACAACATGGTGACCAGCACCCGGGCTATTGTGAACACAGCACGCAGCATGGTGTCCACTATCATGAAGTTCTTGGATTCAGGCCCTGGGAAAGCAGCAGATGGCAACCTCAAAGCCAGAGTGATGACCTCCGAGCCAGACAATGCTGAGGGACTCCACAACTTTGCTCCTCTAGGTGCTTTAACTTACCTCTAGCTTAGTCTATTTCATCCTACAGTAATAAATGACATGAAGTGTTTCTTAATGTGTCCATCCCTTCAATAGGCACCATCACATCCAGTAGCCCCACTGCACAGCCAGCAGAGGTCCTCCTCCAGGCCACTCCCCCCCACCGTCGCGCCCGCTCAGCAGCCTGGTCCTACATCTTCCTGCCAGAGGAAGCCTGGTGTGACCTCACCATTCACCTTCCTGCTGCTGTGCTGCTGAAGGAGCTCCACATTCAGCCACACCTTGCCTCTCTAGCCAGTGAGTAACCAGTATATACACACTACTGCTTGGTGTAAGCAGCACAGTTTGAGACAGGAAAGGAGTTTAGGTGAATCAGGGAAAGTTTTAGATGGATGGATGGATGCACCAAGTAAATGTAAAAACACATAAGTAGTTAAAATGTTGAAAATGATCATGTTTGCTTTATTGGGAGCAGACACTAAGATGTAATGTGATTGTTTATCAGCCACGACACCCGAGTTCCACCACATTTCACTCTGAGCTCACCTCCATCACCAGTGGTTGTGTTGCTCACAAAGCAGTGGAGCTGCAATCTTGCGCAGAGTTCCAAAGAGAACTAGTTGGAGGAAGTTCATACACCAAACTTGTGATTCATTCTAGTAGAGATATACATCATAAAGTGATCATACAGGGAACTGCTATGTAGGAACTGGGTGTAAGGTCCCAACCATAGCTGTCACAGTCAATAATCGGAACACGTTTGTATTTAGAGATGTAATTTTTACTGTCTCCCTTTCTACCAACCAGCCTGCCCGTCGTCTGTCTCTGTGGAAATCAGTGCTGACGGGGTCAACATGCTGCCACTCTCCACACCAGTCATCACCAGTGGCCTGACATACATAAAGATCCAGCTGGTGAAGGCAGAGGTCGCCTCGGCAGTTTGCCTGAGGTTGCACCGGCCTCGGGATGCCAGCACATTGGGTCTGTCTCAGATTAAACTCTTGGGACTCACAGCATTTGGTAACACCTCCTCTGCAACGGTCAACAACCCCTTCCTGCCCTCTGAAGACCAGGTCTCTAAAACCAGGTACCACCGGCTGATCCCAGATTGAAATTCTAACCATTTGTATGACATGTTGGTATTGTTTTCACCTCTTACTTCCTTTTTTTTACTTCTGCCCGTGTAGCATCGGATGGCTGCGTCTTCTGCACCATTGCCTGACGCATGTCAGTGACCTGGAGGCCATGATGGCCAGTGCTGCAGCGCCCACCGCCAACCTGCTGCAGACCTGCGCTGCACTGCTCATGTCACCTTACTGTGGCATGCACTCGCCCAACATCGAAGCCGTGCTGGTGAAGATCGGCTTGCAGTCGACTCGCATTGGATTAAAACTCATCGACATTCTGCTGAGGAACTGTGCTGCCTCTGGCACGGACCCTGCCAGTAAGTTGCACACTGCAGCAGCATTTTGCTCTCAATCTACACAAATGTTGGCATTGTGCTGAGAACCACAAATAATAAATAGTGGTCTGTGGTGGTGACACATTAATACAGCTCCAGCCTCTACACATTGGACACACAAGATATAGAAGAGCCATACAGACACCATTTGTCCACAGTTACAAACTACACGACTTCTTCCGGCAGGTCACATGGCAGCGCCACAGATGCACGTGTTAGGAAGCAACCTCACAGCCTCTGACAGGAGAATATGCAGAAATCACACATTTCAGAATCACAAACGTTACGTTACTGTTTGTGATTTATAATGTCTTCTGGTTATTGTAAAGTAATACTGCTAAAACACACGCCACCTTTTGCCACAGGAGTGTGCTCAAGTGACACAAATAAAACAGTCCTTTCATGCATAGCATAACATATTTTGACCCCTGAAATTAAATATCCAAATACAGATTACTGTATAAACCTAGGAATTCATTTTGAATAACTTAAACAAACAATAACAATCCTGTTACATATGTGAACAAACTAGGTTCCATTCACTTTAACCTCATGCATCATCTCATGAAGAAAGAGAAAACAGCAGTGAGAGTTTGAAGAGTGGATAGAACTGTGAAAGAGAAAGTATGAGCACAGGAGTTAGATAGATAGATAGATAGATAGATAGATAGATAGATAGATAGATAGATACTTTATTCATCTCACAGAGAAATTCACAGTTCAGCTGGCCTCGGAGTTGTCAGTTTGTCAATATCTGCAGCCTGACCATTTATTGTCACCACTTCTTACCTACTAAATATGTGTGTCACTTTATCTCACCATTAGACATTCTATTAATTTCTATATTTAACTTTTGTCTCTGTCTGTATAGATTTGAACAGTCCTCTGCTGTTTGGGCGACTGAATGGTCTCTCTTCAGACTCCACCATTGACATTCTGTACCAGCTGGGCACCACACAGGACTCAGGAACCAAAGACAGGTACACAAACACCCTGATTTTACCTGGACTCAAGCTTAATCTCATTAACGGAACGAGAAACTGTTTTCTTTCAAGGGTATATTCCAGACATACCCCTGTACTGACAGTAAAAAGTATCCCAACACTCTCCTTGACATCTTTTACTCTGACTTTAGATGCTGTCGTCTCTGCTTTTTAGTCCTTGTAATAAGTTATATAACCAAGCGTGCTCTGAATTATAACCCTCCAGGATCCAGGCTCTCCTCCAGTGGGTCCATGACTCTTCACGGGTGGCAGCACACAAAATGAGTGGCCCCACAGGATACACTGGAATACATGGCGCCAGTTCTTCCTCTGCTTCTCTGAGGGAGTATGGCCTCCTCATGCCTTCACCCTCACACCTCCACTGTGTGGCAGCCATTCTGTGGCACAGCTATGAGCTGCCTGTGGACTATGACCTGCCTGCACTGCTCAACAGAGAGCTCTTTGAGTAAGTGCATACAAACAGACACAACACTAAGATCTCACTTCCTCACTCATTACACAAATACGCTTGTATAGCAATTCTCTTAAAAAATGAACAGGAGGATATTGTTCTTAGAGAGTGTGGTCCAGGCCAGGATGCATTTGTGTCCACATGTCACAGAGCACCTTCAAATACGTTCTAAGTGATCAGATTTCAAATGGGTCATCACAGGGTGTAATCCTGTGTAGTTGGAACCAGGAATCTCTGAGGTCATGGGGGCTTTCCTCACACAGGACTCACTAGTGATCTTGGATTTCCATCTTGGAAACTTGGAGCAACCCCCCCCAACCCTGACATGGGATTCCAAGGCTGCCACCATAATAAATACATACATAGCACTTTTGTCGTTCACAAAGCAGTTTTTAATTTAGAACAATAGACATGTTTGTAGAGCATTGTTATCGATTGGTATTGCTAACAATGGCTAGCCCCAGGTAAGTTTGCATTTCTGACTTTTCAACTGGAACGTGGTTCCGCATTTTGATTGAAATGGAACACAGCATTACAGCATGGGATAGATGTTAATACCAGGTCCGAACATGGTCTTTGATGGCAATTAGGGCAACAGTCAACTGTCAAGTATAATCAGTTAATCAAATCTTTTGGATTATTCTATCATCATTTCTCATCCATGAAATTCAATTTTCTTCTGTAAGATGTCAATAAGTATTTCCCCAACTTTATAATGAGGACATCCTTTTTGTCCATGAACTAAAATGTTATGTTAAATCATGTTGAGCTCTCATGAATATAGAATAATACACATCCTTTGTGGCATAAATCGAGTTGATGGGCAAAGAGACTAAAACGAGTTGCCTTTTTCAGCGTCAGTCTCACATTTGAATCAGGACAATTTACAAGAAAGTCGACCTCAATCTTATAATGTTACTCCTCGTCACAATTTTTATTACTACTCAAAGCTGAATGGAAAGTTGAGAATAATTTAAACCCCACAGGAGGATAACTTAAACATGCACACACACACACACACAGTTATTAAATGTTGAGCCTTGTGAAGAACAGTCAGTCATGTATCTCAATGATGTCTCTGAAAAAAATCCTGAGTGTGATGAGGGAAGCAAAGAGCTCCAGCAGACGCAGTCAATCATCTTCTGGGTACAATAAATGTTTTTATTGGTCCATGAGGATTAGCTGAGCTGTTGCTTAGGTTAATTGTCTGGAGCAGCCATACGACCTTGTCTAATGTATTGCCTGCTCACTCTGGGACACAGAGTTGGAACAGCCTGTTTCAAGGTGAGACTTATTCAGCTACAAGCAGCTGTGTGGTAATATTTCATGATATTTTAACTCATGATATGCAGCTCTTAAATATTGTTTATTGAAATATGAATATTAATGAATGTATGAGTGAGTTCACTTGCTTAATTCTTACTTAACATGGCGTCATTGTGCTGTGTTTACATTTTCTTTCTTAAAAGCACTTGAAACATTTGATAATAATATTTACTGAACTTGTAAGAAAAGTTAAAGTTAATTATTCACCGGAGCGCAAACAAGTAATTAATTTAATAATTGATTTATCTGTCAGACAATGTCAGACAATGTTAGAAAAAACTTGATGATGATTAAATGTGTTGTTTTGTCCACAAATCAAAATGATTCAGTTCTAATGATTTTTGTTTTATGAAGCAAAAAAAAAACACACACACACTGAAACCTATTATTTGTTTATCAAAATAGTTTGCATTTAATTTATTAATGGATTAATAATCGATTAATCGTTGCAGCCCTATTCTCCACCTCATTGATCATAAATGTAAAAAAAAATAATAAAATATATATATATATATATATATATATATATATATATATATATATATATATATATATATATATAAAAACAAGGTCTTCAAAGCCTTAAGGATTTTAAATACAAAATCGATTTCAAACTTCTTATGTAAAACCCCCTTAAATATTGCACACTAGTTCTTTTTGTACAGTAAGTTAGTATTATTACTTCCTTATATTATATTACTGCTTAGTATATAGTAATTATTGCTTAGATTCCACAACTTGTCCACTTCAGCCTTTTAAAGGTAAACATCACAAATTGTTGACTAATTGCTGTCGTTTTTTGCTCCTCCCTCCAGGCTGCTGTATAACTGGTCCATGTCATTGCCGTGTAACATAGTGTTGAAAAAGGCTGTGGACAGCCTGCTGTGCTCCATGTGTCACATCCACCCCAGCTACTTCTCCCTGCTCATGTCCTGGATGGGGGTCGTCTCGGTGTCTAATGCCAGCCACTCTCAGGCCCAGCACTGCCGCCTCTCCATGACCGACGACGGCAAAAAGCAGCACGACGCCAACACCAGTGCCTCAGGACTTACAGACGACTCCAAGCAGACGAGATGCCCCACCAATCTGTCGGAGTCACAGCTGACGACACTGGCTGCCGCCTCTCAGTCTCCTGGAGCTATAGAGCAACTGCTGGATTCAGGCCTACCATCGCTCCTAGTTCGCAGCTTGGCCCAGTTCTGTGTTGGCCTCCTGGCCAGCGCTGACCTCCCTCTGCCTGCTGCTCAGGCTGAGCGTAGACACCACCACTACCACTCACCCTCCTCCTCTTCTGCTTCACAAAGTCGGCCGCCTCTGGCTCCAGAGCTGGCCGCACCGGTGCTGCGCTTCCTCATAGAAGTAGGCAACAGTCACGCTATGAAAGACTGGTTAGGTGGGCCCGAGGTCAACCCTCTGTGGACGGCGCTGCTTTTCCTTCTGTGCCACTCTAGTGCCAGTGCTGGCACCAGCGCAGGCTGTCAGCCTCTGAGCTCTGGATCTGCTGCGGCTGCCTCTTCATCCCAGCCACAACATTCCGGGTCACGCTTCTCTCTGGCATCTTCTGGACAAGCTGGAGGTCTGACCACCCAGCAGAGGACGGCTCTGGAGAACGCCACGGTGGCCTTCTTCCTCCAGTGTATCTCCTGCCACCCGAACAACCAGCGGCTCATGGCACAGGTCTCTTTGCGCATACCACCACTTGCTGTGTTTGAGACACATTTTCAGAATTGTTTTTGATCTAGAACACAGCCACAGATTACTTCTATTTCAGTTACTGTTAAGACACACGTGTAGGCTTATTTATCTACAATTTAAGAACCTTGTGACTAGGGATGCGCTGATACCACTTTAATCTTATTATTTTAATCTCTAAACTATTTTGTTTAAGTTTTATAAGTAGTATTCGCCTCTCTTTGACTGTGAACAAACTACATTAGATACTATTGCCAAACATTTACAGTCCCCTGAGGACAATTCCATTATTTTTGTTGTAGAACATTTGGGTTTGACACCTGTTCAGCTCACTTGAAGATACAAAAAGTTGTGTCAGGTGCAGCACTATAGGTGTAGTTTTAAAAATATGAGTACACAAGGGCAGCATCAGAGCCGATACCTGATATTGGTGCATACCTAATTGTGTTCATCAGTCTCTGTTTTCTGGCTTCAGGTTCTCTGTGAGCTCTTCCAGTCTGCACCCCAGCGAGGCAACGTGCCGATCTCTGGAAACATCTCAGGCTTCATTCGACGACTTTTCCTGCAGCTCATGCTTGAGGATGAGAAAGTCACTGTCTTCCTCCAGTCTCCCTGTCCGGTGGGTGACTCTTTTAAACCCATTCACGAGCAGTTCTCTTGATGCGTGGATTGTTTTGTTGTGGGTCATGTGCTCATGTTTACTTGTGTTTAGTAGAAATTTCCCAACTTCAACTTCTGTTTTTTGATACATTTATGGGGATGTTGTTTGTCATGAACAATGTCCACCTCACTCGGAAATGTAATTCATCTTCACTTTCAAGTTTTTTTTGACATGATAAATCTCATTTCCAGAAACCTCTAGATGATGAATAACATCCTCAGAAATCCAAATGAAATCATATTATCGCATTATTTTTCTCGCATACTTGACTGACTATAAGTTAACACAATTATAAAACTGCACCAGTCCTTAATGACTGACGCAGCCACAAGGGGGCAGTGCGGCAATACGAAATGTTGGTGCTCTGTTGTTGCCGTTAATGCTATATTTTCTGTGCTGTAGAAATCAGTCGGAACTAATATAAGACAAGTTAGTCACTGCTTACAAGTATGTATGTTTTTTTTTGCTTCAGATCAGATAATATAGATGATATTGATTCATATCTGCAGATCAGATTAACTGATTGTGGGCTGCACCCAAAGTTAATTTTCATTATTGATTAATTAACGTTTTCTACTTTTTGCAGTCATTTTGGTCAGTAAAATGTCAAAGAATTGTTGATCACTCTCAAAATGACGATTATCTCAAAACGCAAAGAAAACAGAACATATTCGCTTTTAAGAAGCTAACTATCAAACCATGGTGATTAACTTGATAATCAATGCATAATTGATTCATTTTGTTGACTAATTTTTGTCCCATAACGATTGTTCTCAGTTATACAAAGGACGCATCAATGCCACAAGCCACATGATCCAACATCCCATGTATGGAGCAGGCCACAAGTACCGCACCCTCCACCTGCCCATCTCCACCACACTGGCTGAAGTACTGGACCGGGTGTCCGGTAAGTTTCTACACATTGTTTCTCATATTATTGAGCATGTTAGCTCATGTGCAACCACGAATTGTGTCAATTGTGTCATTGCGCTGTGTTTACGTCTTTCTGCAACTCCTGTGACTGTATACAAGCGGCATGCTATGATATCATTTTTCCATTTTCATGGTATACGACAGTATTTTTTATGCATAAGCATTAATGAGTGCTCCAGGAAGATTGTGTGTGTGTGTGTGTGTGTGTGTGCCCCAGCTGAGCGAGAGGTCGAGTGATCATCCTGGGTTTCCACTGAATGCGTCTCCATCAAGGCACTGGCAGTGATAAGCATCCAGTTTAGCCGAGTGGCACGTCTGAGTGTGCGTCTGTGGACATAACTACATGCATTCTCTCAGACGTGTTTTATGCTCAGGTGCTGGAGTAATTTACTACTACTACCACAGTCACACATATACCCGCACTTACATATAATTGTTTGTTTAATTCAAACGGCCATCAATCTCGGTTAGAGACACCCTCGGTAACTCATTGTGGTACACCTATATTCATGTATGGTGGGTTCCATTTACATCGGAATTTGGAACTGGGAGCCATGTGACCCCCGAATTCTCTACATTTCAGCTAAAAAGTCGGAAACGCAACACCAGTTAATAACAATGCTGTACGTGGTGTTCTGCACACACAAACAGGTTATGGTTAAACCTCACCGTGTATGTTCTGATTTATTGTGAAATAAATACCACAGAAGTGCTATTAACTGTGACAGTTGCTCCAAGTTGCAGAGTTGGAAATCTGAATGGAACGCCACATTATCTTAGCCTAGCAGTTAGCTTAGCAGTGACGGCAACTCGCCCTCCCTCTCATTCCGTCCATGAAGTCAAAGATAGCTGTGAAAGTGAACAATATAAACTCCTCATAGCCACTGTTACACAATGTCACATCGAAGGAGGATATTAGAGAGGGAGGAGTGGAACACTTGTCACGTGGACAAGGAGGAGCAGACGTTTAGTTCTCTCTGAGATTACTTGCATTTACATAGAGCTGAAAGATGACTGTATTATGGCAAATAGGAGATGTGTCCAGCAAAAGGCAGCATCACTTTACATGATGCAAATACAACAAATAAAAACTGGGCTGTGACCACACAGTACTCGCTGTCTCCATGACAACAACTTGTCGAAATCACTTACACCAAGATGGGAGCCCTGGTGAGAGAAAAAAACAAGATTGAAAGTGAACTTTTTCTGCTGGAGTTCAGTTTTTGATTTGGACTCATAAAACAAACAAACACTTCTATTAGTGTTATAAACTTGTGGGCGCACAGAAATCTAAATAATACATCCACACAGAAACCCACTATTGAATGTGAACCCGCAAGTGTTGGCAATGAATTACAAGTAGATTTTCCTCAATTCAAACGGGTCACGACTCAAACACTGTGCTATAACTCCTAAACAACTAAATCCTAGTTATGGAATGATTAGAAATGTGATGAGCATTTGGCTCTAATTGTGTCTTTTAAACTGGAAAATGGTGCTTCTTCTGCATTGTTTTTAAAGGACGGCTCCATGGAAATGAGCTTTGTTAGTTGTTAATATGGACAAATAAAACATCAGTAAATAGATAAAAAAATAAAAAAAGGGATTAGGTTGAAATTAGTTGTTTGCCTTCTGATGCTGTGAGCTGCAGTTTTACATATAAGTGTGTGGTGGCCTGTGTTCATGATTAATGGCTATTGTGACCTTGAACAACTGATAGAAGGCCTGATACATTACTGCTTTTGTGTGTGTGTGTGTTTTAGTGACCATGCTATTACTAATGTTGTAGGGACATTAGTGTTTACATAGTCATAATGGGACTCATCTTCTCATGGCCAAACACAGGAACTCTCTCTAGAGTCCGGCAACATTCATACTTATATCATATATCATGACTAATTGTGAAATATGAAAAAGATCCAAAAAATAATATTTGTGGTGTATCTGTCATCACAAGCAAGTGATGAAATTTACCATGGTCTTTGAATGCATCTCATTAGCTGCCCCTGTTAGCTCAACACACTGAACCCGGAATTACTCTGACTTGCTCTCATGCGCTGGACTTTAGAATATTAGACAATTAATACCATTGAATATTCAAATGCTCTTTTTGCTGGAAATGCTCATCCCTGTTTCATACTTTTCAAATAAAAATGATCTGTGTACAAATGAGTATTTCAGCTTCACATCAGAATTAATCAGCAAGGATTTTTTTTTAAATTAGATTGACAAAGAGGTAAAACTGAAACGGAAAATACATCTCACAGAGCTAGATTGTTGAGTCGTGACTAATAAGAGCCTGTCAAGCAGTGAATGCAGGTACATCTGAATGCATTGTTTTTAAACTTTTTCCATTTTTGGGATTGTAATACCCTGAGGTGGTGCTGACACCAGGCATATTTGGAGCAGAGTTGATGTGTTTTTAAAAATCATATAATAATAAAGAAAAGAGGAAAGTGCTGAGTCAGCATTACCAGCTAATAAAAAATGGAGCAGTAGGATGTAATCCAAGTCTCACAGAGTTGTGCGTGCGTGTGTGTGGGGGTGTGTGTATGAGAGAGAGCGCGATTCTCCGCAATTTCCTCAAGAATTATCCACTTTTAACGAAACAGGTTTTGGAATAAAATCTCACTCATTAGATCACTGGCACTGATTTATTTTGTGTTTTGTTCGTCCACACAGACACACCCAGCATTACAGCCAAGCTGATCAATGAGCAGAAGGAGGACAAGGAGAAGAAGAACCACGAGGAGAGGGAGAAGATGAAAGCAGACAGTGGCTTCCAGGACAACTACAGTGTTGTTGTGGCCTCAGGTACTCATCCCGGCTAGTCACGATGCAATTGAAGGAAACATTCATTAATACAGATAGTTCCCTCATTAATTTTCCTAAGTCACAGTGAGTGTTGTTTTGGTCCTCAACACAGAGGAAGCAAGAGCATGCAAGAGCAAGCATTTTCAAAAAAGAAAAATAAGAATTTCAAAGCAAGGTTTATCAAAGCTTCCCAATTAAAACTTTTTTTTTTAATTTGACAAATAAACAACAGATGCTGTGACAGTTGCATTTGCTGGGACATAAAACAAAATGTCCACTTATTTGTCATTAACAGTGAAATTGTGACGGCAGATGTCAGTTGAACAGATAAAAGAGAAAACTACACAGGTTTTAACAACAAAGTCTGATTTCAGGCATTGGGCTGTACAAGTCCATATGTGGACAAAGAATAAAAGTAGGGACGCACTGATCCGCTTTTCCACCTCCGGTATCTGAGGTTTAGAATACCAATGCTGAAAAACAGCACGGAATTTTCATAACAAATGGTATTTCTGGGATCATTCTTTTGTGCAAGGCTACAGCAGACTTGACTTAAACATTTCCTGTTTTTTAAAAACATATAAACAGATAAAAATGTACTGAATGGCTTATTTATTTAATAAATGTGCACCAGTACAGCAATCTTAAATAAACCAATAGCTTCACAAGCTTGATTGACATTCAAAATAAACAGTCAGTTCTTTGTTGATGGTTTAGTTTAGTACAAAAATGATTTTAACATCCAACACAAAAGCAGCTGAATAAACCAATAGCTTCTAGATAGAAGTCTCTCATTCACAACGAGATGCAGTGTATGTGCAACGCAGCCAAGGCTACGCACTCTCATGTTCTCCATCGCCTTTGTCCCGCAGAATCACATGAACTTTGCTCAAAGGAATTTGCCACTTGTCAAACATTCCATTAGGGTAACTGCAATCGCATCATTGGTGTGTGACCCACGGAAGTTTCACAATCAGAATCTGCTTTATTGGCCAAGTATGTGAACACATACAAGGAATTTGACTCCGGTTTTATCCTTAGCACACGCTGTGCAGTAAAACATGAACATACATAAACATCAACATAACATAACATACATTCAACTGGAAAGAACAAGGACAACAAAGAACAATAATCTAAAAAGAGTGGTATAAGTGAATATATATATATATATATATATTACAGTATTTACAGGAAGAGAATATAAAGTGCAAAATAGTGAATAAATATAAACTCTGTTGGTAGTTAATGACACTGGGTGGCTGATCAAGTGTTCCATCAGTCGTGTGAAAAAGTTGTGTTTGAAAAGAATGTTTGCTCCTTTGTCTTGCTGTTAGTCAGCCTTTTATAACTAGAATCTGAAATGTGTGTCCCTTTTGTAAACCTCTCACTCAATAGGTTCAGGTGACTTTATTTATACCCTGTAGCAGTAAAAAGGAGAAAGACATCCATAGTACACACAGACCTTGAAACTGCTTAAAACCACAAAACACATGGACACAGACAAGTACACACAAGTATTATAACAGAATAAAAAGTCAGCCATCCAATAAGTAAGTAAAGAAACAATAAACAAATAAATTACTAAGATTTAAAAAAGCAATTGCAGCAGGATTGAAGCTGTTTCTACATATATATATATACAGTCAACAGAGAAAGGTTCAGAAGGTCCTTTCTTCTTCTCCTCCTCCTCCATCTTTGCTCCTGTGACCCAACAAGCTATAAACCAAGACTGGCTTTCAAGACACTGTGTTACAGCGTAAAAAACCCCAAAACAATCCCTGTTTCAGATTAGGAATGACGGGATACCACTTTTAAATGTCCGATAGCAATTTCAATCAGATCCAGTCATTTTAGGCCTTTAAAACATGGAGCTCTTACCAACACAGTTGAGCCATTTCAAGCCATTTTAAAGACATAATTCCCCAACTCTATAAAAAAGTATCCCATAAAGAAGAAATAAGCAGCCCACAACATGACTCGGCTAAAATGCTGATGCTGTTTTATTTACATTTTTAAAGCCTGTGCATAGTGAAGCATGTCATATGTAGGATTTTTGGATGGTATCTGATTTTACATTATTGCAGGCCCGATATCTGACAACTATTGGACCAATACTGAGTATCATATTTCAGCTAAAACCACATTGACTTTGTGTGTAATCTCATTGGGCAGAATTAACCTCTGACCTAGATACACAGTCTGTGACATTGGGCAGGTGATAAATGTGAGCTACTGTGGGATGTCCTTTGACATCTTGAGAATCATTGGTCTATTATTTTTAGCGTCTAATTCCAATTTCATGTTTTCATGACGACGTTTCCCATCAGGCTTGAAGTCTCAATCCAAACGGGCTCTTTCTACCCCTCCCCGACCTCCTTCAAGGAGGGGTCGTGTCATGAGTGACAAGCTGACTGCTTCATCCGGTGTGGACCCATCAGCCAAAACCATCAGTGTGCCTGTCTTCCACCTCTACCACAAGCTGCTTCCAGGTACGACACAAGCAAAGTTAACACGCGTGTGTGTGTGTGTGTGTGTGTGTGTGTGTGTGTGGTGTTTGTTTGCTGTCAAAACACACAGCAGAGACAGGTTTCTCCAAAAAAAGTGATATTTTCTGTTTGCCCTGTCTCAGGTCAACCCCTTCCACCCGAGATGACCCTGGCTCAGCTGCTCACGCTCCTGTACGACCGCAAGCAGCCACAAGGCTACCAGTCCATCAACCTGACGGTCAAACTGGGCTCTAAGGTCATCTCTGACCCTGGCCTTTCCAAGACTGACTCCTTCAAGAGGCTGCGCACTGAGAAAGGTACACATGGTAAACATGGAATTCAACTCGATTCTAAGATTTCAAACCTGACTTCCTGTCATCTATAACCTCTGTATTTAACCCATCCTTTTTACACACATGCCACAGTGGCCAGCACTTATTTGCTCCCAGGAACAATGGGGGATTGGGTGCCTTGGCACTTCACACGATTTGATATGGAACCTTCCGGTTATGAGCCCAGTTTCTTTCTTCTTGGCCATGGGTTGCCTCAAAATGCCATGATTTGAATCTTTTTGCTATTTTGTGTATTTCATTTCATAAAATATCCATTTATTTTTAGATTGAACTGCAGCATGTAATATGCACAGTCCAAACATACACCTGTTTTATACCAGTTATGTTGCGTATGACATATATTTATAACACACTGTGCACTGTGCTATCCAGTGAGATAATACAATGTGTACTGTTGTAAAGGACCTTTATTCAGTTCATGTTGTTCATGGGAGCATAGTGCTGACCCTCGTAAAGCCAGAACAGCACGACCAGTCCACTTTAATGTGTGATTCTGCTGGCTGGTGCGTCTGGTCGAGGTCACATTCATTTTTAACATCACTGTCTTGTTTTAAATATCTCAGCACTCTTGAAACCTGACCTGTTCAGATACCTGTTGTCCATCAGTCATGTCCTATTCACAGTCCATGACTTTCAATTACAGATGTTTGAGCGATTCAGGAGCACAGATGATGTACTTTGAGATGTTTTTTTTTGTCTTTTGCAAGAAATATGGTACAACCACATCACGATTAAAGCAGATAGTATTTCAGAGATTTAATGGATTAATATTCAGTTGAATTCAGTTTTATTTGTATATGACCAAATCACAACATACATTATCTCAAGGCTCTGTACATAGTAGGGCTGAAACTTTTACAATATTACAGGGTTCTCACCAGGATTTTTTTCACAGCATAGGGGAGGACTTAGTGCGGCACAGCAAGCACCCCATGCCTAAGTATTGTAGGGGGTCCCGGGGCATTCCCCCCTGGAAAATTGTGAAATTTATAACCCTCTGTAACACTATTTCTGCATTTCAAGGGCCACATTTTATGAAGTAAAGCTATAATTTCGACGGCACCGATTCAAAAAAAAAAAAAAAAGAAGAAGAAAAAACAACAGAAAAGCCCCCCCTAGGCGTCAGTGGAGAGAAAAAGACTCCCTTTTAACAGGAAGAAAAAACTCTGACAGAACCATACTCAAAGATGTGCAACACCTGCCTCGACTGGTTGGGGTGAAAGGGGAGGAGAGGTGGGGGAGAGACCAGGAGCAGATGTAAAACAGTTGAATCAGGTTATCAGTTTAAACAGGACAGTTCTGAATCAGTGATGACATGTTTATAGAACTACACTGTCATTTGGACAAGCAACAGCAGAGATTGTTGATAAAGAATTATACTGATATCAACTTTAATTATAGCATGATAATAATAATAGTGATATATGATTGATGATGATGAGGTTGGGGAAAGAGAGAGAGAGAGAAGACAGACACAAACTAGGGAGAGAAAGAACAAGGTTAATGGCATATAAACTGTGTTATGTTCATGTATGCGTCTTGGCTGCATTGTGTGACTGCTGCATCAAGCTCCTTTGTTGAGTGTTCACCCCTAAAATAGCTTTAAAAATATTATAATCACCTTTTCCATCTATCCAGATTCTGCCTAGACACTAAAACTACTGATAGGTGTTACTGAACTGAAATACGGCTGAGTGGTCTGGGATTCGGCTCACAATCCTCAGCTTTCAGTAGTTGACGGAGTACACCAGACTCCTTGCTAAATTTTGGAGGTTAACGCATGTATTCAGGATTTGAAGCCTTTTAACTGATCTACAGTTGAGTATTGTACAGTTTGATTCTTTTGTTGGACGTCGCTCTCTGACCAATCTCTGGCCGGCAGTCTGGTGTCACATCTCGCTAGAGCAGGTGCCATGAAAGCACTGGGTACCAGGTAATATCCCTAATGGAGAAGTAGAACTGAGTAGAGTCGAGCCGAGCCGAGCCAAGCCATGCTATGCTAGAACTGTATAATGGAAAAGTGCCATTACAGTGTCAGATTATCGTTATAGTGTTTGAACTATGTGTTATTTGGGCCCTGGAATTAAAAACATGATGGAACACAGCAGTGATGTGAGCTAGAGCAGCTGTTTCTCCTCCTGACTGAAACTACTCCCATCATGTCTCAATTCCCTGACAAGCAGCCCCTCCTTTACCTCTCAGATCAATCTCTGCTGTCCAGGAAACCTTTTTTCCTGGACCGGAGGCGATACTGCAGCAACATACTCCTGATTATTTTGCTGAAACATTTCCTTTTTACTCGCTGCTGAAGCTCTCAGCAGGTAGAAACATACACAGGGTCCGGTCCTTTGCATGTATATGCAAACACAACTATTTTGTTTTTCTTTTGAAGGCGTCGGTGTCCTTCCGACAAATAGCTCCTGGCACTTGCCTTAGTTGTCTGGAGGAATTCTTCTGTGCAAACGCGAGAGCTCACATATTCAGTCATTTACTTTTCCTTGGATTTAAAAGCCTGTTACAAGTGCCGTGTCATTATCTCTTTGGAAAACTGCCAAATGATCCCCTCGTCCTTAAAAACAATCTTGTCGCTAATCTCTGTTCGAAACCTTTTATAAACCATCCCGGCGTCTGTTGAATTCATCACCGCGAGAACGAAGTGCAGAGAGCAATAAATCATCCACCTGATTTCTCCATTAGATGATGAGTGGCTTTTTGGAAGATGACCTATCAATCGTCCAGAGCCTTATGTAATTATGAAAGAGAGAGGCCGTGCCGTCATAGTATAGTGATGGTGGATGGGAGATGTTTTTGTTTTTATCCTTCATCTCATCAGTCTGACTTAAGCAAGGACATCCTGACAAGGTTTATTTTTTCCATTCCCTTTTTGATGTTCACAAATCCTGTCTGAGTGAAATGGTCAACCTAAGCAGCAAACATAAAGGCTTGTGGAGATTGGAAGATGACCATATGGCCTTCCTTTTGCCCATTCAGCAGTAGATGTTCTGTTTTAACGGATTTAAAGTAACACACAGTTGGATTTGCACTCTGGTTCCCCCCACAGTTGGTAAATTTGAGTAGGTGATAATCTTGGAGACATTATTTGAACATTATAGATGAACCTTTATAGTCACCCAGTGGAATAAAGACACTGAATTATAGTCCCAGTCCCAGTGAACTTACTGCAGGTCCTCTCTTTGCTCTCCTTGCAGTGGATCACTGTGACACCCTGAACAGCTGTCCTGAGGATGAACCAATGATGGCCAGTGAGGAATGTCTGGACGCTGCCACCGATGAGTCCCTGTTGGAGACCAACCCTATCCAGTCACCACTGCAGGTCTTTGCGGGCATGGGCGGCCTGGCCCTCATTGCAGAGAGGCTGCCGATGCTCTACCCTGATGTCATACAGCAGGTGAGCGCCACTGTCAAGTAGGGGTAGAAATCTAATGTGGTTTAAAGGGATAGTTCTGTGGGGAAATGTTGTATCAGGTAATACTACTACACATGCTGGTGAAAGGATTTTTATTTGGCTGAAAGAGAAGATGAAAATAGTTTAGTTTGAATAGTTGTTTGTCGTCTACCCCAGAATGAGCCTTTTATATTTAAAGCAGGAGCCAGATCAGCTCTACAGAGGTCCACCATGTTTTTACAATATCCCATAATGGACAAACCTTTGAATAGCTCTAAAACACTTTGAAGGGAAGAGTGAAGTGAGGGATATTCAGCTGCAACATGCGACTTTACACACTGTATCTTAAACATACGGCTCACTTAGAAAAATGTACGCCCACTTACAGTAAGTCTATATGTTACACATGTGTAAGATATCACATACAAATGAACCATTGAGATCAGGAAAAGCATTAAAAGGGATAGTGGGTGGAGCTTGAGCAGAAATTGTTTTGTCAAACGTCTATTCAAGGTTAAAACTGACCTTCCCTCACTTTGATATTGTGCTAAAATGGCTCTGACGGCTGCCAAATGGCTTTCGCCTTGATTTATTAAGGGTGAAATTGTACTTTCACTTTATATCTGGGATATATTTGTCATTGTCTGTCTTACTAAGCCAATGAAGTGGAAAACCTTTTGGAAATAGTATTTTGCATTCACAGTGAGTTAAATAAATAGTCTCTGTTGCACTTCATACTGCTGCAGAGTTCCTCAGAGTGAGTTCTTACAGTCAATGTCTGATAGTCACAGCTCTCACCCTGCTGCAATGGTTGTTCTCAGGTCAGTGCTCCAGTGGTGCCTTCAGCCACACAGGAGAAGCCCAAAGACAGTGACCAGTTTGAGTGGGTAACCATCGAGCAGTCGGGTGAACTGGTGTATGAGGCTCCAGAATCCATCGCCACCGAGCCGCCACCCATCAATAAGCAGCAGTCCCAGTCATCCTCGTCGTCCTCGTCCTCAGTGCAGACCATGTCACCCATTCCTGCCCACTCTCTGGCGGCTTTTGGTCTGTTCTTGCGCCTGCCCGGTTATGCAGAGGTCCTGCTGAAGGAGAGGAAGCACGCGCAGTGTCTGCTGCGCCTGGTGTTGGGAGTCACAGACGATGGAGAGGGCAGTAAGTGTGGAAGCACACACAACACAGTTGCCAATACTGAAGTCATTACACAAATGCCACACATGCACATTATGTTTATTAGAGATGTCAAAAGAAAATCCACTCGTGTAAAAATCATTATTATCCTCAAAGATTCTAAATAAATTCAAAACATTCAAAATTCAATTTCCCCTCACTGCCGTAAACAAGAACACACTGTTGTGCAACAGTGAGCAATGCATTAGCAATCTAGCTTGGCTCAGCGTTAGCGGTGTTGGCATGGAGCAGCAAGCGTGTCCCGGGGAGGAAGGCCCTTGTGTCTCGACCCACACAATATAGAAGCTGTGCAAGTTTTTCAGTAAACATGACAAATGTTTACATGATTTTACAAACACTTTACTCTGATTTCATGACGGCACGTCTTCTTAGCACACAGAAGCAGAATGGACCCTCAAATTAGCAGCTCTAAGTCCTGAATCAAAAAATACTCCGAATCGGAAATCTAAAATCTATTTATAACCTAGTCTTGAATCTTCACACCTCTAATATATAATCTAGAAATAAGAAAACAAGTTAGTAACATTTAATATATATTCTAACTAATCCTTTTTTTGGCTAGAAATGTTTGTAACTCCAGAATATACTACTACTACTAGTGATCGTCGCGGCAAACGTGAATGAAATGAATAACGTGATTCTACTTCTCCTCTCAGGTCACATACTGCAGTCTCCATCAGCCAACGTGCTGCCCACCCTGCCGTTCCACGTGCTGCGTGCACTGTTCAGCAGCACTCCTCTCACCACTGACGACGGTGTGCTGTTGCGACGCATGGCTCTGGAGATCGGAGCCATCCACCTCATCCTGGCCTGTCTGTCTGCGCTCAGCCACCACGCCCCCCGCAACCCCAATGCGAGCACCAGTGTCTCTGAGGTATGAGACACTCTCACACACACATACAGTTATTTCAGTATTCATAAAGACCTTCACTTGACCATGGCTGTTTCCTCACTCTCAGCTGAGCTCTTTAAAGATGAAAACATTTGCCATATTGGCCCCTGAAGTGCATACTTGTCCTCAGTGTTTGATTTTGTCATAAACTTGATTTAAAAGAGAAAAACAAGGGCAAAAGTACAGAAACAAGCACTCTCTCTGTCCTCTGTTGAGTGACAGACAGTAGAAGCAGCAGTATTTCACGCTTGTTCCATTGTCTGACAATATAACCAGAAAATAAGTGAATGAGAACAACTTTATGAGGAAATCAGTTGTATTAAAATGCCATATATGTGCACAGAGAGAATGAGAGAAGAAATTAGAGAGATAAGTGACTTCTCATGTAGTGTTAAGCAGGCTACTTTCCAACGTAAGTAGTGAGATTGAGAGTGAGATGCACACAGACCACAGGGAAGAGAGACACCCTTGAAATGAGAAAGGAATGAAAAGTATTACATGTTCATTTGAACTGCTTCTTATTTCTAATGTTGTTAGCTTAATGCATATAATAACCATAAACATGGCTTAATTAGCATTACGGCTACTTTATTTTGCAACTTTTAAACAAATCAAATGTAGTTCAAAGGTCTTGACAGGTTGATTAAAAAACAAAAACCACATGGGAAATATAACGTAACCAATAAAATGTACTTAAATAGTAAAACCATAAAAAATATTAAAATATATGGATTTAAATATAAACAATACAATATAGATACAGCCGAGCAAATAAATATAAAAATGAATGAATAGAGTAAATATGAACCATCATTTATAATAGTAACACACTATATATAGGTATTTTTGCAATGATTTAGATTTTTATCGTAAACTGAGTTGCACAGTGATTTACTGAAAATATAAAAATATCTTTAGACAAAGTACAGGAGAGAAAGTTGAGTTGAGAAATGCCCAAACAAACATTGTAACATCAGTTGGTCGTGCTAATGAAGTGCTACACTGTAATCTGTGGGTGTGTTTGCGTTATTCTCTGATAAATGTGTCATACTTTCTAAGAATGTAAGAGATTATTTCATAGATAAGTTATAGCCATAGACTGCACATCTTTTAAATCTGGGGGGACACGAGGGGAATAAACGTAGGAGCAATCTGGAAAAATGTATGACTTGTCTGTTATACTGTAGCTGCTGAAAATGTCCTGGTAAAGAATTATTTTGTTCTTTTCAGTGTACTAAATCGTTAGTTCAGTACTTCCTGTAATGACCGGCAGAATAAGATCAGCAATAACAATCACCAAATGTATGTGCACTGCTGCTTTAACATTATTTTTTATATATATTTAAACATTAACTTTTTTTAATGAACAAGTGCACATTTCAAAGTTTGAAGTCCTGAAACAACTGATTGTTCAATTTCTTTTGAACCACTTGAGAATCTTCACTAATTCCTTTCTGCAAATACAGTTCAAATGATAAATTGACTTGGTTAAGCACTTAAAGGATAGTTAGGATAGTTCAGGTTTCTTCCTGAGGTCCTGACACATAACGCTGACTGTATTGCCATGAATTATATCAGGTGGTGTGGCTAAAATCTTTTTTCCCCGTGTCCCCACAAGCAGCCATGTTATAAACCTTTTATATTCTTGTATGTATGAAAATATGAAAATATACGGTTTATTAGAAAACTGTGATGGGCCTAATCAGTGTGACAAATTAGACTGGTGGGCTGCCGCAGTCTGGATAATTGATGGGAAACACTACTTTTGCATCTCCCAGTGAGCCTCTGATAAATAGCTTCATTATTCTGCCTGAATGATAAGTGCCAAATGAGAGCTCCGTAGAAAAATGGGACAGTGCCAGAAACACATTGACAGCTTCAGAGTGAGAAGTAAGGGAAGGGAATCATTATGAAGAGATTTATTTGAGAAGTCGCTTGACTGTTTTTTCACCCCAACAGATAACTTACTCCCAAATGATACGGGGTCTTTGACAGCGCTTTGCATCATGTGCATCTGCGCAATATCATAGCCCATGATTTCCGAAAATTATAGCTGAAACAATTAATCGATTATTAATCGATTACTAAATTAATCGACAACTATTTTGATTATCGATTCAGCTTCGCGGCTGAGACACAAATAGATCGCTGCCGTTGTGACAGGCGAGTGCGCCTGCAGCAAATTTTTACCTTTTTTAAAAAAAAAAAAAAAAAAATAGCAGTATTTCTGCTTTCACTCTGCTTTCTGTATTGGAGTTTTTTTTTTTTTTAAAGAAAAAGAGGAAGTGAAGGGAAATCCATGTCTAATCTATTGTTCTAATACTATATAATGTATCCTTTTTGTATCTGCATCGACAGCCACAGATGTCCAGTTGTCATGGTGCGGGGACCAGTGAGGAGCAGCAGTTGTACTGGGCTAAAGGAACTGGATTTGGCACTGGATCCACCGCCTCGGGCTGGGACGTAGAGCAGGCTCTCACAAAACAGCGGTTAGAAGAGGAACATGTCACGTGTCTGCTTCAGGTAAGGCCTTCTCATCAGTGTGTGTTACCTTTGCCAAGAACATTATGTTTTTGGCTCTGTTTGTCTATGAGTAGTTGCATTAAAAATGTGTATGACATTTTCTGGGGATGTAGTTCTTGGCCCAAGGAAGAGTTAATTCAGGATATTTAGTTTTTAAACAATACTTCAGAGGCCTTGGTAGGGACACAGAAGGAGTGGTGAAGCCGCTGGGGGGGGGGTCAGCTCACTGTGAACCACGGGAGCCCAAGGATAGTGTCAGCAGTGGCAGTGGCAGTTGAAGTAAATTCTCTTTCTGATTTTCATGAAAAACACGAATTGCCCTAAACAACAAATTTGAATTTCCTCTATAAACTTGTGATATTGTTTATTGTCATAGAAACTAGGAATAAACTACAGTGCACTAGAGCTAATGAAAATAATGCAAGGTTCACACTATGTTGAACTTCGAGGAGCAGCTAATGTGATGCATTCAAAGTCTCTGGTAAATTTCCTCACTTATGCAGGATCTACAGTGTGTTGAGCTTAAAGGAGCAGCATCAAGATGCATTCAAGAAACCTTGTAAATTTTCATCA
Source organism: Solea solea (assembly GCF_958295425.1). Classification (NCBI taxonomy): domain Eukaryota; kingdom Metazoa; phylum Chordata; class Actinopteri; order Pleuronectiformes; family Soleidae; genus Solea; species Solea solea. The sequence continues at coordinate 3,908,521 of NC_081148.1, read as the reverse complement.
CTTCTGCAAACACATCAGTCCACTGACCACATTCAAGATTCAAGAGATTCAAGAGTTCTTTATTGTCATACCAACACACATTAAGACATGAGGTCAGAATGAAATTGCAGTCCCTCCAGAACCCGGTCAGCCCAGCAATAAAGGAAAGAAAGAAGAACCAACAGTTTAACTTAACAAAATCTAAATTAAAAAAGATTAAAACTTTAAACCTCTGGAGGTAAGGTGCTGTGCAAAAATTGGTGCAAAGGTGGCATACAGTACTTGGGGCTTTCTTACTGTTGCTGCCACCTCATGGCAGTGAATGCACCAACATTTTGGTAATTTTTGGAATCCTTGTATTCAGTGATAAAATGTCTTTCAGTTTTGAATTTCTAAAAAAATAATACAAATAGTCACATTAACTGGTTGTATTTTTGTAATCAAACCAATAATTGAATATCTTTGCTAATACCTAAAATAAACTATTCAATTTTAAGAAATCAGAGAATACTGATTTGTCAATAATGAAAACAGTTTGATTAGTTTACTAGTTGAAATAATAGTTTCCAAATAACAGTCCTAAATTTTGAGCATGAAGTTAAAAGTTGGATCATAGGGAGTTAGCAGTTTGATGCTCATGAAGATGGGGATGCCACAGCATGGTCAGTGCAAAGCTGGTCATCTGAACTGTGTACCATGTCAATGTAAATGTGTTGAATTGGTTATGCATCTTATTTCTCCATACCCCTTTTCTAAATTCACTATAGGTCTTGGCGAGCTACATCAACCCAGCGGGCTCCTGTAGCTGCCCCAGTGCTGATGCATCTTCAGCAGACAGCAGAGGCCACAACACCTCAGCACTGCCTGCAGTTCTGCAGGAGTTACTGAGCCAGTCCTGCCTCATTCCTGCCATGTCCTCTTACCTACGCAATGACTCAGGTAGGCTCCCTGTTTTTATTTTTCTAAAAGACAGGACATACACTTAAGTTACAAATATAACGCAGGTCACAAGACCAACAGGTGACCTCAGGTATGTGACAGTTATAACAACATAAAAAACTTGTCAAGTCATTACACTGAAAAGAACAAGTGCATTGGCTCAGGTATCAGACCTCCCTTATCATTACAGTGCTTAGATTGTTCTGGAACAGAGACTGTACTTTACTGTGTCACTGAAGGTTCAGCCTCGAAATTGTGTTTCATTAGCCAATCAGAAAAACCTTTAGGTTGAATGAGAGGATCTGAACACTTTCAGGGCTGATCAACGGACACTATCAGCTTGAAGAAAATCTGAATGACTGATCACTGATCACAAATCTGGACAGATATAGGACCACAAAAGATTTAACTCGGGCTTTACAAGACACATTCATGAACTAACGTGACTCACATTGTCACATTAGCGTGCAAACAAATTCAGGACATGGGAGATGGAGATGTTTGACAGCATCTGTCAGAGGTCATGTTGAAAGGGGATTTATTGGTAATATGAGAAGAAAACAAAAAAACAGGAATCCTATTCTGCACAATGTGACATGCACACACGCACACACACACACAAACAGAGAGCTATTCTTCTCAGGACACTGTATTATTTGGACAGCAAAAAAAGAGGAGCTTTATCCTGAACCTTAACCAGTTAATACCTTATTCAACCATAATTCAAGTCTTGCCTCTACATTACATTACATGTCATTTAGCAGACGCTTTTATCCAAAGCGACTTACAATGGAATTGAGTACAATCAGCCAGGGTTGGAGTCGAACTTGCGACCATTGCGTCCATGATGTCTTTCGCACACAGGGCACCGGTCTTAACCACTGAGCCACTCCACCCTCTAAACTCTAAACCTCTAAACTTAACCAGTTCCTCAGAAATGAAGTTCTGCCTCATTAGGACCAGGTTTTAGTCTCCAAGGTCATTGTTTATGCCAGTAAAACGTCCTAAAGAGGTAACAAATACAGAATTTGATGTACAACATATCAGAGCCGCGGGTGTGGAACACAGCAGCTGTTATGGTAGAGAATGTTTTGCATGATTCCATGGGATGTGCTTGTGAGTGCTCTAATCCTCACTGTGCTGTTGATATATGGATTTCTGTTCATGCTGGATTTGCTGCCTTTGATGATGAGACAGTAGGCGATGATTCCTTTGATCTTGATCATGTCGGTGATGAAGAAACACCAGATGGAGCTACAACATCTGAAATTGTGTCTCACCCATGAAGTCTCATTGACGTCCAAGTGGTTTACAATGAGCCAAAACCTGGATATAGGAGACCCTACCCTCAGGATTTGGTTTTCAAGAACGAAATAGTGCCCTCACTTTGATTAGCTCTTCTTCATTTAAGGAGTGTCCGCTTAGAGTCTGTCCAAGATCATTTTGGAACACCAATAAAACGGTTCTAATAAGATGTGAGTACACGGTGGAACAGCACCTATTAAATGCTGGAAAGTGTCTTTGCGTAACAGTGAAACTTTCGTCGCGACTGTGCTTGATCCCTGTCATATAGATCATTACTTGGATATGGGGAGTGCATCGAGAAATGACCCAGGTTGTGTTGGATAGGGAGAAGCTGCACTGTGCACTGTCCTCTCGTGCACTGCCCATGCTCTACTCGTGCACTGTCCGTGTGCCGTCCACTTGTGCGCTGTCTGCTGTGCCGTACACTGTGCCACTGTGTCACTTTGGTGCATCCCTAGTAATTTCATAGATTATCACACATGTATATACTTTAGGGGTGGGCGATATGACCTAAAATTAATATCACGGTATTTTTCATCTTTTGAACGGTGATGGTATAATATCACGGTATTACTTTTTTTGGTAGGTTTTGGGAGGAGTACATATTTTTTAATAATATTCTAATCTGATATTTGTAGTTTTTTTTCCTTTCTGATCCGGTCCCCAGAGGAATCACGGCTAAACAGAAAATACAAACAGAAAAGGACGTGACAAATTTTCTGAATATGAAATGTTAGGTTTACATAGTGTAACTTACCAATAGCGTTGTGCAGTCTGTGTCCAAAACATGCGAGTCTCGTATATTTATTAATTATCAGAGCGCGTACCATGTTTGCACCGCTGTCAGTTGTCATGCACATCAGACGCGCTTCATCCAAGCACCAGTCAGAAAGTGCGTCCTTCAGGGAAGAAGGTGGTCTGGAGGCATCTGCTGCGCAACTTCCAGTCATTGTCAATGAAGTGGATGGTGAGGCTAATGTATGGCTCAGTAGTCCGGCTGGACCATAAATCAGTAGTGGCCGAGTAGGCGTCAAGGTGGCGAATTTCGTTCATTACTCTGTCCCGTACCTCCGTGTACAGCTCTGGCAAGTGCTCGTTACGCTAATTTAATGGCCACTCCCCTTTTACCACCGAATATGTTTTACTTTTTTATTTGCAACAAGATATACAGTATATAAGGACAGATATTCAGACCACTGAGTGTTTGAAGAAAATGTAATGCATTATTATTTAGAATTAGGAGATTATTGGCGCTCAATTGATTTATCACGGTATTGACGGTATTGCAAAATCCATATCATGGCGCCATGTCACACCGGTGCTGACTATGACACCGGTATACCGCCCACCCCTAATATACTTTATTAAACATTAAGTCAAAGAATACCAGACATCGTCTTAAATTAAAGGTAACATTTGTGTTGAGGGCTAGACTAAGTCAATTCCTGTGGAATAGCTTCAGAAGGTCTAAATATCAACATTAAAAGACTGTTTGTTATATACACATCAGTTGGAATACTCGCAAAAGAACATGCATATGGAAGAGCAGTAAATATTATGCATTCAATAATTTATGAATGATTTTCCATTGAAATCAGCAGTATAGTAATGCAGTTTCCATCCGTCTTACCTGATTTCCTCTGCTGTATTTCAGTCGAACAGCACACACAGGCCTTTAGTCACTTGTATATTAGCCAATGATTTGCTGTATTCAATAGTTTTTACCAAACCTAGTCCATGTTTATTTTTCTTTAAAGTAACTTGATGTGTGAATGAGTGTGTCAATGCAGGAGCAGGAAAGACATAACATTTTGTATGGTGGTTCAGATGTGGCCTCAAGGTTGACATGTGTGATACAGCGTTCATCAAGATTAGTAAGGCAAGATTCTTTCAGGGGAAAATCATTTTGTTGTTAGGGTAAGTATAAATCTGCTACAGCGATCCAATGGTGAAATCCTAATGCAGTCATTACCCAGGCAACCAGTAAGTTGAGTTCTGTTTGATCGTAAGCCTTTCACTGTTGAGTTTGTGTGGCACAGATTTTATACAGGAACAGACACGAGGGTTTCCACACAAGTCCTCATAAGCTCGCATTACCGTTGTGTGCCGTCTCTTATCAGCCTGGAGCCAGTTAAAGCTGAGTGGGTACTGTCTCTTTCTGCCTATTGCTCTGCTGCTGGGTGTTTTCAGTTTGTACGAGTATCTCAGTGTGTGCATGATGTGTGCTAATGTGCCCCTGGTCTCATAATTAACTAACAGCTGATTAAAAAACAACACTGAGTGTTATAATTGTTCCTCATTATCAGGCCAATGCCTCTGACACGCATGTGTGTGTCTGCTTGCTCTGTTGGACCCATTGGGCTAATGATGATACGTTGTCCTTAAAAATCTATGATTTGATTCATTACAAATAATATGATACTGTGCTAACTAAAATAGTTTAGTATAAAGCAGTGTCGGGCACCTGGTGACCCGTGGGTCTTTGATTTATCTTATATAAGATGTAAAGTGACCTTGATGTTGTTTGAAAGGTGCTTACAAATGAAATGTGTTATTATTATTCAAAGAGCAGTTTTAAGACACTAGTAACATTCTATGGCAACTTCAACCTTTTTTTTAACCAACACATCTCTTAAATGAATAAGAGAGAAAAAGATATTGGCCCAAATTTAATTGCCGACTCCTACGATAAAGTATTGAAATTATACATGTTGTGAAAAAAACTGCCTCCCTGGTAAGACATCAGCTAAAATATTCAAATTTTGCCATTGGCTTTCTTAGTCCACTCTTAAGTGTCAGTGATTAAGAGGCTTGTCTCATACCTCACACAGCTGCAACTTGCTGTCAGATTTAACTACCAGACCACACCCCCTGAACTGCTCCCCACTCTCCCTCCTCTCCCTCACTCAGCTCTTGAGCTTCAGAAGAGAAGGTTTATTTACCCTTTAATAATTTGCAGCCCACACATACAGTACATACGCAGACATAGTTTCTTTGCTTAATTTGGCTGATAAAAAACAAAACAGCATGTGGTAATGAAGAAACAGTGTCAACATTACAGTCTGCACCTAAGAGCACGTATAGAAAATCTTGGCCAAAATGTTTAAACATTGACTTTGGCCTACATCTAAATCTCTATATTGGCCCAAATGTGAAGAGGATAGGGCTTACAAGTATTGGTCGGTCAGCACCTGTTTAACAGAAAGAATGCAAATTCTATCCAGAGAAAAGCCACATATGCAACAGTGAGAACAAGCAATCTCCACTGTAAAAGACTCCTGCCAGAACTGGGATTCAAACCAAGAACCTTCTCACTGTTAAGCAACAGTGTTATTCAGAGTCTTTCCATTGCCCTCCTGTACCTGCTAGTATTAGTTAGGGCTGTCACTTTTTTCCAAAAATCTACTTATAACGAAATTATAATGACCTGTAATTTGTTTAAATAAATTCAAGGTAGAAAACCTGTACCTGCCACTGGATTCTATTACTGAAAATCAAGTATTTTTGGATTGTTTAGTTGGAGACCAAAATAATAGAACATAATCAATAACAATAATACATTTAAATCGACAAACGTGGAGTTATTGTGCCCCATGGTAGTTCCAGGAAGCAGCTTTAACAAATAGAAATGAAATCAGTTATTTTAATGATAAATTGTCATGTAATTCCCTTATAGAGGAAAAAAACTGAACTAATATATTAAAAATAAGCTTTGTTAGCCATATTCTACAGTGCATTAAGTCACTAGGATCATTAAAGACCAACCCACTCCTCATCATTTCACTGCTTCAAATCTGTAAAGCTTTGAAGGTCTCAAAAGAGTTTTCAGAGAACTTGGAAGCACTGAACAAACCAGGTCACTATCATACAACATTTATGATTCTTACTTCAACTTTAAATCTTTGAATATTAATTGTTTTTATTGTAAATTGCCTTTTTTTTCTACCAATGTTTCTGATGTGCTGATGTCACACAATTTTACATACAAAGTCAATGCATAGACACTAGTAGGCACAAATAGTGTGACAGGTTTTTGCGTCGTTTGCTTGGGTCACAAATGTAGTATTAGGTGTAGATGCTCGCGAAAGACGCGTATGCAGCAAGCCTCTGTCGGCCTCTGTGTGTAACTAACTCGGTGGCACAACGGTAGAGCGTCTGACTCCAGATCAGAAGATTGCGTATTCAAACCACGTCAGGGTCAAAATTCTTGGGCCTCCGTTACTCATATTTCAAGTAAGTGCGGACACACAGAACCACCAAAAACAATACTTCACTCCCACTCTTCTTCTTCGTGGAGTGAAGTAATAAGCAATTGGTGGCAGAATGTGCAGCCTTCCTCATGCGAGTACACAAGAGAACCGAGGAGCTTTACGGTTAACACTGCTTGAGGGTATAATTAGCACTGGCGAACATGCATGTGTCTAGATGTGATTCAGTTCATTGCAGCTCATAATCATAGTCTTACCTTGTCTACAAGCATGCATGCCTTTATTTCCCCTGCGACCCCCCCCTGCCCCAGAGCCCCTTGGCCCCATCAGCCTCACACACATTGCTTCACATGAATCATTAGTGTCGTGGCAAAGCCTTCTGCGATACATTACAGTTTCCCTCCATCGCCTGGTACTCCATCATGGGGACATGGCTATTAGTGAGAGATGATACCTTTGACTGTCGGCACAGCACAAATTTCTCTTAATTGAAGAGTGAATTGCACATTTGCTTGGCACATGAATGGTTTCCACTGCCTTCCCATCCCTCCAATAACACATCTAATGTGAGGTGTTGTTTCAGTTGTCATATTTATCATTACACCCTTTCCATCCTAAACCCCATCCAAGATGGACCAAAGACAATTTAGGCTGCATTAAGCTCATTAATATTGAGTGGGACAATATTTTGGAGGGTAATCTAAACATGACTGGCTTGATGCAGGGCGTTTTGTTGACAATTTTGGTTTTTTTTCGTGTGGATGAAGACATTTCCTGGAACGATGCTGTGTTTACAGAAAACCTTTTCAAAACAACGAAGAAAAAGTGTTTAACCTCATGCACAGAAAATTTGTTACCGTATAAATGCACACTGATAAACATTTACTTTTACAATTTTACTGAGTTGCTCCACGACCAACACTCGGTTCTATGTTTGCGTATGCTCTCAAAATTATGCAGTGAATTTGCCATTGGGTTTGTCATTGTGGCTGCATCACTCCTCTTCATTTCCATTTCTGTTTTCAGACAATAAGAGCGTCAGTAAAGCTCAAAATGACAATAGTTGAACTCCCTTTATACTGTTTGGCTGTTGCTTGCAGTAGGGATGTAGATTGCTTGAACTAGCTTTAACTAGTTGTGACAACAAAAATGAAACCATAAAGATTATCACTCAAAAGCCTGTACCTTCACCTTTTGTATGTAAAAGAATAACAACCCCACCCACGGATCCCGCATGTAACATTTCACACACACTCCTTGGATTCTTGCACAGATGAGGCTTGGGGCTATCCTTCATAATGTGCTCTGATGTTTATTGTTCAAATGTGTCATGTTGCACAATACATCGTGACATTTTATTCAAATATTCATTTTTTTTTTTAAATTTATTTCTTTTTTGAAAAAGCCTTTGTAATACAGGAAAAGGTTTGCTGTCATTACTCCCAAATCAAAATTAACAAATATACAAATCAGCTTGAGAAGCTGGGCAGAGGTACAGCCAAAGAAATAACTAAATAAATAATATGACATATATCTTGTTCTCCCAGTTTCTTGACTGTCTCACTGTAACAGCATCCTCCCACTCCCCACCCTCTTTTTGTTCTCATTTCAGATTTTTTTAAATAAGATTTAATTGTTGTAGCTGTTATTATTGAAAGGAGATGACAGTACACAAAGCTTGTCCAAAGCCACACTTCTGGTGGAAGCACACTTTTTTTGACAGGAGCCCTGAAGCAAGACAATTTTGGCCCCAAAGACTGATTGAATTTGGTGTCCAACTGTGTTTCCAGAGTGGTGTCCCACTGTAGTCACAGATCCTGCTCTGAAACATGAACATGTTGCCTAAAAGCTCTTCCTGAAAAGTAGCAATTACTGTCCCGTCAGCTTGAAAATTGAGTATAAAATAAATGGAAAAACATCAGTGTTGTGTCCCCCAGGGCTGTGTTGTTTGGCTCATCTTTCCAGTGAATCCAACAAAGGGGAAGTTTGTATTTCCTGTCAGGCCACATGTGGGTCAGTACTGGCTGGGGGCTCGCTAGTGTCTGTCCGGTTTCGCCCCACTCTTGTCAGATCCTCTAGCCCTTTGTTATCTCCCAGACTCATATCTTTGACTTGGAAATATGGCTTCATTGTCTTCATCCTTAGCCAGACAATCCATTCCACTCTTCCTCCTCTCTTTGGGGAAGATGTTCATGTCAGATTTCTCTTTCTAATTAACCTCCACTGCTTATCAGATTTGTCTCTTCAGAGTGTTGTATAGATGTAAACAAAAACAATAACAAAGAGATTGAGGAATGTGCCTATGATGCCTAACATGGCCAAGATGGACTCTTCCTGCTCCTCCTTAACCTCCAGTGCCTGCACATCCTCAAGGGTGATGACTGTGGTGCCCATGTTCCTGATGCTCACCTATCCTGGCAAGTGGACACTTATCTGTAAAGAAGGAAATTGTGGAGACAAACATTTAAAAAAAAAAAGAAAAAGAAAGAAATACAACAGATTTTTGATGGAAAAAACATTGCAAGCTGTTTTCAGAGCTTGGTGTTGTTTGTGTCGTCATCCTCCAAGTCCAAGCTCCTCAACAACAGAGAACATGACACCAGTCCTCAAACTTGGATTAGCTGTGATGGAAACTGTTGACATTGCCAGCACTGACTCATGAGTGGCATTCTCATATGCTAAAATAAGCATTATTTAACGCTGTCATATAGATCCACCTCTTACCCACCCAATTCTTTTATTTGGCTCTTAATGACTAACTGCCCCCACCACTCCTCTTGCAAATAGATGTTTCCAGTGTAATTTCTACCTCAAAACGTAAGGACAAGGAGCTGGAGATGTGACAACATCTTTATTTTGTTCCAGGGCCAAATGTTAATACAGTGGGTATCATATTCATAGCCTTTAAATATAAATATCAACAACATAACAGCCCCCACCCACCAAGAAGAACAAAAAAACAATGGGGTATAAAAGAAAGTAAGAAAGTGGCTTACCCTAAGGCGTCTAAGGTGTAAGTCAACATCGTCCAGCATGCTTTTTTGGATCGTCACTGGAAAACTCTGGAATGCTACATGTGCAGCCCTGGGGTAGAAAGGGGGAGAGAGGCTGCCTGTGTAACCACAGTCCCCCCCCTACCTCTGAGTGACAGGAAAAGGAATGGAAGGCAGTTGCATTCAGCGACGTTTCCAAGGAAAACCTGCCTGTGTCACTTCTACAGTCCCCCAGTCTACAGCTCCACCCGACAGGTTCCAAAACCCACCACTCCCAGTCTCCTTTTTAAATAAGTTCACCCTAAAGATGTTGTTGTTGTTGTTGTTGTTGTTGTTGTTGTTGTTGTTGTTTTAATCAGCTGGTTTGCATTGTTGCTGCTAAAGCGTTAGCAGCTTCCATTTAGGGGGTGAGGAAAAGCCCTCTCTCCATTCGCCCCCTCCCACCTCCCCACCTCTCCTCCCATCCTCCCATTTCTGCTGCGTCCTTCCAGTTCCCTGCCACTGCTTTGCCTAAATTCTTCTTCCACCTCCTTCCCCACTCAATCACTAAATCCACACACACACCCTCCCTTCGTAGCTCCCCCAATTCTTCCCTCGGAACTCTCTGGTGAACAGTGCAATTACTGCCTTTTAAAAACAGCCCATGTAAACACCATGTACATTTGTGTCCTGGTGAAACGCCGCCTCTGCTGAGTGTGGTAAGACAAAGCCTCCCAGTGTAAGTCAAGTTTGACAGGTGATATTCCAGAAGAGGAGGAAAAAGCTGTAAAATTCCATGGAGGACACGTCTGTGACAGGCGGAGGCAGCCGAAGTAGAGCCCGGCAGTCACTGTGGCAATATGGATCTGCACCGCCTACCCCCCAGTGATAGCGGCGTTTCGGTAGAGCTCCAACACCAGTCAGTCTCCGTGGCAGTACAGTGCATTGCATAACCGAGCAGAATGATGGGCGAGAGAGGATGGATCCTGACGGCCGTGGCAATGAAGGAGAAGGAGCATGAGAATTGGAGAGAGAGGGGGAGAGAGAGAGATTCAGGGAGGGAGAATTAGAAAAGGAGGAGGGAGGGGGAAGCGACATCGCTCCTGCTTGCTGTTGTCTCCTCCTCTCCCGCTGCTGTGCAGGCTGTTTAAGTGTTCAAACACACACACATGTTATTCTGGCACACCAGTGGGAGGGGTGGAGAAGAAATGGGAAACAATAGGAGGCAGCGGTGGAAATAAAGATTGGTTAAGGCTGGGTGGATGACAAAGAGGCAGTTGAATGATAAGGGGGGGTACGTACTTGCTATTTGACTGCCATCTCCAAAGCCTTTAGAGCTGTTTGAGCTCTCCATTTTCTCTTAACTTCCTCCCACACTTCCACTTCCTGCTGTATCCTCCACATAGCTGTTTTTTGATCATCTACATCACTTCCTATGTTGGGGCCAAGTTTAGCTACTTATGACGAGCTTCCTCCAGCTCCACAGCACCGTGCTGAAGTTAATAAATGTGGAAAACTGCATTTTCCTTTCCAGTCACATCGGTCAGCACAGTTGGACTGCAGTTGTAAATGTATGTCAACAGGCATCTGACCCAGTCTGCTCATTTCTCCAAGCGTTATGACTCATTCTCCCTCCTTCACTCTCCTTCTCTCCCACTCACATCATCTTAATCCCCTTTTATTTTCATTCAGGTGGCTTCCAAAAATGTCCTCTGTGGGCCACTACTGCCACGTAATACCTTTTATGTACAAATACAGGGCCACACCTGCTGGACTTTATTTTTTGTCTTTGTAGTGCATTCATAAACAGACCTCAGAATTGTTAAACAGCACCTGCATTATGCCGTGATTTGGATCATCATTTTTTTCTTTTTCTTTTAGTAGTTTGTTTTTTGGCCAACAAACAAAAATGGCACCGAATTGTTACCCACAGCCAATGTCCCCTAATCCCAGGGCTAACTATAGTGTGCTTTTTAACGCTTCATTTAACAGCACTTTCTCAACATCTAAGAATAGAGGCTGCTCTGTCAGAGAGGTAATCCTCTTATTTTATTTATAGTCCTGTATTTCAGCTGTGATGTAATTTATCTTGCATTAACATTAGCTGCCCGACTGCTCCTACAGTCCTTTCAGATTTAATGATTATTGGCTTTTTTCTTTAGTTTTTTTGTATTTATCTTTAATGAATTATAAAGCTGTTTTCAGACATGATCTCTGGAGAATGCCCAGACACTCAGGAGTTTCCAGTTCAAATATTACGAATGCAGCAGGTGTTTCGTCTAGGTCAGTCTACAGCAGGAGAGTCTTTGGAGCATTCAGTTTGCAGGATGGTGTTTGGGTTGGACTATTAGCTTTCTGTTAGTTATTAGGAGTTTCTCCAGCTTTGCTCACTCAGACACCCACCTAAGGTTAGACTAGGGAGCTAGCAGGAGAATTTCTTGAGAGTTTTGACATTTGACATTGTGTGACATTTTTGTGACATTTGAGTTTATCATTTTCTGAGAATTGCTGGACTTCTGTTCATGCCTGAAAGCAACAGGCTTCATCTATACTATAATGGGATTCAGAATGAATCTGCATCTACTAACTAAGTTTTGTTTTTAAAGATAAATGACTGAAAAGTAGAACAATGTGGTGAAACTTTTTGCGGACACGTCTGGCAAAGAGCCCAACTTCAGAAATCTCTTATAAAAAGTTTAAAGAGGACATAGCCCGGTAGTGCCAATTAGCGCTGCATATTTGTGTGTATCTGCGTCATCACCTTGTTTATGAAGCTCTAAAAGTCCATAACAATCAGTTCAGCCACTGCTGAGAGCGCAGGGTTTGATTGTTTTCCTGAGCTCTACAAAGCGGAACGCCACTTCAGTTGACTAGTTACGTCACTGGCGTATTTCACCACTCCTCTAAACAGCGATGCCTCCTAGTCCGGACACTAGAATCCGGGCACATCCGGTGACGGAATTACAACCGTAGAAGAAGAACTACTCTTGTTGTAGCTGCTGAGCTATATACAACCGATACGCTCAGAGGCTACAACGAGAGTAGTTCTTCTTCTGCGGTTGAAAATAGCAATATAAAGCAGGACACAGCACCAAACTTCACCTAAAGGAAGCAGCAGTGCCAACAATACGTATATTCCAATTTTTACAAACCGTAAAACCGTCTTTCTGTGCTTGTTCTGTCGTTTAACATTAGCGATAGACGGCTTCAGGCTAAGCTACACGCTACGCTCGTTTCATTTGCATCTGTTTAACATCTCGGTAACCACAACGTTATCCAAGCTACAGGCGTCCTGCAGCAGTCTTTGCGATGGAGGTGGTTCACTTGTCACAGTGTCTAGGGATTACGGCATTACTCAATGTTTTGATAATTGCTTACATTTACATTGGCTCGTTTGTAGCGACTAGGATGTTTGACCATAAAAAAGACTAAATGTTTGTAAGTACACCTCCATATCTCACATATAAGTGAGATAGGACCATGCTATGGCCTCTTTAACCTTTTGTTTACAGCCAACGTGGCGCCCACCGAAGAGCAGTTATTTTCTGATTTGACTGTTTCTTCCATTTTAAGTGACTTGCTCCTCGGACTGCCTCTGGACAAAAAGTGGGGGCATTGCTCTTATTTGGTTGTAGGTCTATACAATTGCGTACAATTGATCCATCTTTTTTGGTCATGCCTCTTTCCAGACTCAGAGCCAGGCAATCATTGTTTGTAAAGGTCTCGTTTTTTTCATATAAAAACCCAGCTGCAGAGTTTTAAAATGAGAACGGAGCCTGCAGCATTTTCCAGTTTTTGGATCTCTAAATTGCTGGGATATTTTGGACCCAAAGCATATCTGGAGCAGAATTTATGTTTTTTTGTTTGAATTGTATCTATAAAGCCTCAGACCGATTTTGGGTAAAATGACTAAATCCACTTGACCAGCAGATGATTGGATAACCTCCCATACCAGCCAGTCATTGAGATGGTTGCATCGCTGATTGTCTATGCATCTTATTGGGCCAGCCTAACACTGTCAACCATGCCCTTCAGGCAGATCAATAATGTACAGTTTCACTGTTGCAGTAATCTTGACCTCAGGGCTAACACAACAGAATGATGGGAGGTCAGTAAAACGGCAGTGCTACAACATTCTTCTTTCCTCCATCTCATCGCTGACCCTGTTTTCAGGTTACTACCTGCTGAGGTCAATACCAGTAGCCTAATTTTAAAGAATTTATAGGGAATATAGGGAATTTCAAATATAGATAAAATAAATGATGTATGACAGATGTGGTTTGTGTCTGATCTATCTATATATTCTTGTACAGTATATATAACCCAGTTAAGATATTCGCAAAACAAAGATACTTGGTGTTACGAAAGGATTCTTACTGCCATTGGCGATGGTGTCTCAGTGGTAGAGTGAGTCTTCTTTCAACCAGGAAGGTTATGGCTTTGATTCCTGGCACCACAAGTCTACATGCTGACGTGTCCTTGAGCGAGTCACTTAACCCCACGTTGCTCCTGACGGCTGTGCCAGCAGCATGAGACGTTATAGAAAATGTGCTGCATATAGTTGTGCTGTATGAAAGTGTGATTGCATTGGTGTGAATGGGAATGGCAAAACTGTAGCGTAAAGCAGCTTTGAACGACTGTATATAAATAATAAATAAATAGTAAATGCAGTCTCTGTTCCTTCTGTCCTTTGAAATGGCACAGAGGTTCAGGTCACATTCTTTTGTGGTTGTTCGACATCTGTCTTGCTTTGATGCACCTTATCTACGTTGTCCACAGAGACAGTGTGTGTTGGCAAAGACATCTCAGTGTCGTCCTATTTCAGAAACACTCTCCTCTGTTCAACTCGTCTAAAGGGGTCAGGAAGACCTGACATTGTGCGGCGATGAGCTTGAGTCAGAGTATTAACCACCCACACAGTATGACCCACAAAACCAACGCTTTTGTCCCCCCGGGAATGCAACAGACACCTGCCCCCTGTAGCAGCCACCAGCTCACGCACCCGATCTCCTGTTCACCCATGAGTTGAGGCTCTGTCGTAAGCCATTTAATGCTTCATAGCTTTGATTTTTTTTTTTATTATTATTATTGAGCATCACAGTAAACCAGTGGGTTTGTGGAGCATGTGGGTTTAAAGAAGACCAATGACTGTCATATCTTGTTTCCTCAGTTGGTTTGTTATTGCAGCACTGGGTTGGGTATGTTATTAAAGAGACATTGTTGTTTTTGATAACAACCCAGCAAAAAAAAGTCTAGCGTAGCCACTTCACTCTAGATATAGATGGCAAGCAAACGATTTACACTTACTAGCCCCACAGTAACAGGACCAGGTCAGCCTCGATTGAGTTTCCCTCCACTAGTGGAGCAAAAGCGAACACCTGCAACTGAAACCCAGACCAATATTTTCCCTTGTCAAGCCTCTTATTCTATCAATCTGTTTAACCCTCTTCAGTTTGTGTGCTGCCTCTGCCATGGTGTCCACTTGATGAACAGTTCCACCTGTGTAACTTTGTTGGAAACATTATTTGAAGAGTGAAATCCTACATTGTGTTGCTTTAAGGCTCTCAACCAGGATGAGAGTGCTTTCTTTAAGTGTTTTAGATATTTAGGAACATTTAATGACGAAATATCGTCCAGGAGCAAAACAGTGGGAAGTGCATGGTGGTATTTTTGTCTGAAAAGAGCAAACCAATTTCCAAAAGTGAGATGCATCTTCCTCGTCCAATGTATGTATTAAGTACATATTGGTGATATGTTTGCACAAAACATAATGGCAATCTCTCGTGTAGATTGTTTTAGTTTGGACCAAATCATTCTGATCTGTGTGCGTTTGACATTGGGAATGATTACTTAAATAATAAATAGCCCTGTGATTTATTGTTAACGTAAAAACTATTGGTTTTAGAAGATTAAATGTGAATACAATTTAAACCCAACTTATATTTATGGCCGCCTAATGCAAGCAGCAGTGAAGCTGTTTCTGAAATGATTATAGTCGTGCATTATAGTCTATATGTTCAGATACTCTATGAACACATTTACATCACTGATGAATGCAGGACGGCCTCTCTGTTGTTTGATCACACACCCACACACTATAGCTGCAGCAGCCAATTAAGGGCAATTATCAAGTGTGTTCTATGCACAGCCAGCCTCATTATAAATGGGCCATTGTCCCACGAGTTAAATTATGAGCAGCTCTGAAATGATTAGTGTGTTTTCACTCGGAGGCAGAAAAGCTTTATTTGACCAGGGGTGTTTTATATTGTATTCATTAAGAGGGAAGGTATTGTGGTTTTCTGAAGCATTTGAATTCCTGTGGTGACATTTAGGTTTTTTAAATAATCTCTTATTTTCTCTCAAATATGGATAAGGACAGTGCTCTGGCTCGATGTTCAGTAATTAAAGTGTCTAAACAAGTTTCCTTTCCCTTTCCTGTCCCCCATGTGGATGCCCTCTCCTGCATTCTACACTCCGAGTAAAATACCAAACGTCAGTCTGTCAGCTGTAATTGCAGCAGTCTTCACAGCCTACGTTAGGGTTGTAAAGTAGTGACTAAATTGGATGGAAAGTAAGGCAGGAGACACAAGTGGACAACAGGGTTTAGGGGTTAATTAGAATTTCTCAGTTTGACATTTGATAATGGTGCAGAATTGTGTCTGGTTGATTATCACAATTATTTCCATATTTTAACTTTGACCGTGCAGTTTTAATATGAGATGACATTGTACACTCAAAGTTAACAAAGGAAAACTTAAATTATTTAAAAGGTACAGAATGTATTTTTTGTTTTTATTTGATATGAGACTCAAAACACACATTTCAAAAGTTTTGGGTGGGCAGTGCTTCCAAGTAGGTCTGTAAGGCTAAAATCTATGTCAACCCAAATGTAAGCTATCTTAAAAATATGTTTGCTACTTCATCACAGCCTGTGTCAAAACAAAATACAATACAAAACAAAATACTAGCCGCTGGGGGCCGGGGCAGCTGCTGGGGGCCGCGCTCTCTTGACTCAGCGTAGGGCAAATGTCGGTAAGGGAAAAACTTGATTTTTTACAACTAAGTGGAAAACCCAGGGAGGGAAGCACAATGTTTAAAAATACTACTGCTATTCTAGCAATACAAAGCCACATACAAATCGGTGAAGTATTCCTTTAACATCCCATACTCAAAATCATTTTGAATATGACATGATTGCATTGTTGTATAAGCCAGTTCCAGTCCATTTCTTGGCTCAGTTTATGACTTAAGATGTCCACTGAGACTTTGTGTGCACACCTTCTGAATCTAAATCTACAGGTTGATCTTACACTCTGAGCTTAATGTGTACTATATACCTCTTCATATCAGAGAGTGGGTTTGTGTTTCGGGATGATTCAGATGCAACTCCCTGACACACTATTCCAGCAAGGCACTTGAATGGGAAACTAGGTCAGGCTACATGGGTGAACAGGGAGACATTAGAGTCCTTCAATGGCACCTTTATTCAAGCTGGCCTTCCACATGCCACGTTAACTCATTGCAGACACTTGAGTTTACATCTACAGGCCTTATCGTGATCTATTTATCAGCACAAGCTTCCAACACGGCAGTGCACAGTACCCTTCTCTGAAAGCCTCCCAGAAGGCCCTAAATCACAGCAAGAGAAGGCCTCGCTCTTCATAGCACCGTGATGACTCCAGGTCAGCACTACCTAGATTGTCATAACTGTGATGGATGTCCTGCCTCTTTGTGCTGCTGCTCATCTTGTGGCAGAGAACATGCTCAGATTTCTTTCTTTTAACTGTTGCCTCTGTAACACTCTTCTGGCCTCCAACTGGTGATGGACTTTCTTGGATTTTGAGGGAAGTGTAATAATAGGGCTGGCCAAAAACACGATTACAATAAAGTCTCACATCTGTTGATATCAATATTTGCAGCAATAAAACGTCATAAAATTTAAGATTTAAGTTATGCTCCCGAGTGAAAGTTGAAGAAAGCAGTTGATAGTGTTTTTAAATAATTCTTTATGGACAGAAAGGGGGAAAAAACATTTTTAACTGAGACACATTTCTCACTTATGAATTATTTTGTTCAATCACTTTTTTGTTTTTAAATATCCTTATAAACAAGGAAGTTAGTATGTCACCATGGAAGTCATATTACTACACTGAAGAAATTATATGGATATTTACTAAACTGTATCTGTGATAATCTGATCCTTTTAATTAGAATAGATAAACATTTAGTTGGCTCTTTTTTGAAAAATGTAATTTGTTTTGATTTGTTAGTCTCTCTTGGCTGCAGCTCAGGAATAAAGAAGTAGTTTTTAATGTTCTATACAAGGAATAAACCTCGTCTGGTTAAAAAAGGTAACTTGAAGAATTACCAGGCAATGTGTATAAAAATATTTCACCAAACTTTCAAGGTAATCCATCTAATAATTGATGAGAAGTTTACCCTTAAAATAGTCAACCATGTAGTAGTCAGGGATCATTGAAATTGGATTACATAAAATAAATACCATATCAATCTAACCAGAAAGACAAGCCCATTGTAAATAATAAAGATTATAATTAAGCTTCAAATAACTGTAAAATATTAAGTCAGTTTCAAAACACCCTCATAAGTAATCAAACAAAGTCTTTGGTCACTGCAGTGACTGAGTTTCAGAATTTGAATAGCTTCTCTTGGGGTGGTGAATGTTTGAATGAAAATTGCAAAGTTAAAAAACAAAATTTAAAAAAATTATTCATTCCATTCCTACCAATTTGTCCTCCACATGAGGGTCACATACTGTCATTATCCTCTTCATGTTTGTAAAATAAGGCAATATGGCCACCAAAACAATGATCAAATTACAAAAATCTGAAAGGAATGAAGGGTAAAGACTGCATTTAATTTAATTTTAGTTTTGTCAATGACACTCAGTCGTCTGTGTCCTTCCTCTCCTTTGTTTGATGTGATTTCAAAAGTGATTTAAAAGGCATGTGTTTAAACAGTGTTGGTGATGTCCAGCCCCTTACTTTTTAATCTCTTTCTCTCCAGTCTGTGTGGCATTTATTATCCACAGTGGGAAGGAAAAACAAGTGTGACATTGGTTTGAGAGGAGGAGGCATTCTGATGAGTCATGGGTGTTGTATCTAGAAAGGATTGGGATTTTTTTTTATGCTATGTGCCATCCACTGATACTGGTAAAAGGATTTGAGAACAGATTAATTCCTGGGAAGGTCAGTGTTGTGCAGATGGAGGTGGGAGTAGTCGAAAGCCAGGAATTTCAATATAAATGTAAAACAGTCGGCGACACACGCACACAAACAAGAGCTGTTGTGTTTATTTTGAAGCTAACACTTGAGGGCAAGCACATGTACCTCCACACACACTAAATAGACCCTCTCAGAAAACAACACGGCTTTACACGGTCACTCTGTTGATCATCAGCTCACAGTCTGAAAGCCATTTTGTTTGATTGGCTTCTGTGCAAGTGCTTTTTGATGACAAGTGACAAACCATGGCTGAAAATTAACCCAGCCCTGAG
Source organism: Solea solea (assembly GCF_958295425.1). NCBI lineage: Eukaryota > Metazoa > Chordata > Actinopteri > Pleuronectiformes > Soleidae > Solea > Solea solea. Next base: position 3,889,601 of record NC_081148.1, on the reverse strand, counting down.
TTTTTATAATGATTATTAACTGTCTGTGCTCAGCTACGATGTGGGATCCTGCCCCTGGCAATTGAAGAAGGACGATTCTGCTCTCTTCCATTTGGAAGTAGAGTGTGTTGTATGTTTGATCTGGAAGAAGGAGAACATTTATTTAAATGTTTTAGGTTTAGTTAGCATATTTGACATTTCATCAGCACAGGTCTTAATGTTGAAAATATCTGGGTTTATTTACTGGTCTCATGGTTCTGTTGGACCACCAGTCCACCGCTTTCGTCATGGCTCAAATATCTAGCACTGCAGTACTGATCATCATTTATGTTTCCACTTAATCAACAAGTTTGGCACAAAAACACCATGAATTGTTACACGTGGTGATTCCATTTGTCTGTAATGTTTGATTTGTTGTCTGTACGATGTGTTTTTCACACTGACGTAAAAACATATGGTTAGCACATCTTTCCTACTTTGGCATCTGTATGTTTTTTTTCACTAAAACAATTTTCAGTGATGTAGAGCTAAGATATACGTTAGGAATTAAAATCACCTGGCAGCATGTATGGCGAACTGCCGACCCTTGGATTATCTCTTAAGAATGAAATATATTCATTTAAATCTTATTTAAAAAGACTGAGTCTGAACTATCTCTAGGTCGTCTTCAAACTAAAGATTTGTGGTAATGTGATGCCTGATGATAAACTCATGCGTTTCCTCACACTCGTGTACCTCTTCTCTGCAGTTCTGGATATGGCGCGCCATGTGCCTTTATATCGGGCGCTACTGGAGCTGCTGAGAGCCATTTCCACTTGCACAGCCCTGGTTCCTCTGCTGCTGCCTCTGTCTGGAGACCCAGGCCAGGATGAGGAGGAGGAGGATGAAGAACACTCTGAGGGACAGACCTCTGTCGGGATGCTGCTGGCCAAAATGAAGACATGTGTGGACACGTACACCAATCGCCTCAGGTAAGATGAAGCATTGAAAACTTAATGGGGGTTTGTGAAACGGAAATTCAAAAATAGATGATGATTGTGTTTGTTTGAATAATAATGTTTTAGGATCACAAAAGCACTTGTGTGTGACAGATGACTCAAGGCAATCTCTGCATCTCTGAATCTCCCTGCTGCTTGATTGTCTTCCTTTCTGACCTTCTTTTCTACTTTTAGATGTGTTTTTTGTTTGTTTTGTTTGTTCAGGATTAGCAATTATTCTACTAATCTAATTGAATAATTAATTGCGATTATTCTTAAAGATATTGTGAATAGGGATGGGCATGAGCATTCAGTCAGTCAGTCATCATCTACCGCTTTATCCTCTGCCAGAGGGTCGCGGGGGGTGCTGTGCCAATCTCAGCTACATCGGGCGATAGGCGGGGTACACCCTGGACAGTTCGCCAGTCCATCGCAGGGCCACACACAGATAGAGACAAACAACCATTCACTCTCACACTCACTCCTATGGTCAATTTAGAGTGTTCAATTTACCTATCCCCACATTGCATGTTTTTGGACTGTGGGAGGAAGCCGGAGAACCCGGAGAGAACCCACGCACACACGGGGAGAACATGCAAACTCCATGCAGAAAGGCCCTTGTTCCAACCGGGGCTCGAACCCGGGTCTTCTCGCTGCAAGGCGAGAGTGCTAACCACTACACCACCGTGTGGCCCGGCATGAGCATTCGATTTACTTAATCATAAAAAGTTAGTCTGCTAATAACTATTTGTATTGTATTAAAAAGGTAGTAATCAAATGTTCTTGTTATTCTAACTTGTGGTATATCTGTTACCACAAGGCAGCAAACATGTAGTTAGTTGACTTCACGTGTTTTTGCAGAAAATTACTAGCTTTTTTGAATGCATCTTTAAGCTGCTCCTCAAGCTGTAGATCCCGCAGAAGTGATCGAATTCAACTGGGTCTTTGAATGCATCCTGTTAGCTGCTCCTGTTAGATCAACACGCTATGAACCCTGCATTACTTTCACTAGCACTCATGTGCTGGAGTTAAGAATATTCTAATATTGGACAAATAATCCTGTGTGTGTGAGAGAGAGAGAGAGAGAGAGAGATACATTCAAGCATTACCTTTTTTAATTGGCATAAAAATAGAACAATTAAAATGCTCTCACTCTGAACTGCCCTCTGATTAGTCAAAGCCTTCCACAATGAGACAGATTTTTTTTTTTTTTATAGCCTGTAAACAGAGCCCAGGTCATTTCATTTGCATTACTCTGAAACATTATTATGGTATCATTGAAATATAACACCAAAAGACTACTAGTTTTAGTTTTTAAGAAAAATCAAGAATCTTGTTTTATTTAAAATTTAAAAAACAAAACACTCAAACTGATTAATCGATTATCAAAATAATTATTTTTTTAATCGAATAATCGCTTAAGCCCGGTGACTACCATACCCTCAATACTTTGTTTTAAGCATAAAAAGTCCCTTCATCCTTCACTGTCCTCCTCTCTGTCATACTGATGAAGTGGGAATCTTTAATGTCTACATCCCTGTTCCCACTTAGCATTGAAAACCAGCCTGGATGATGTGAATGTAATGTAGCCCAAGAGGCATGGAGGGAGGCATTGAGATTCACACTTATCCTCTTTCGTGGGTGGTCAGGGACATGTGGAGAATGTGGCATGTGTTTTATTATGACATAACAAGGATTTGGTCTCGGAAGATAAAAACCCTCTGTGCTGTGCATTCACTTCCGAACCATAAACTCACAGTTGCACTCCCAATCTGACATACATGTAGCACCAAAACAAATGTGACCACAATATCGACACACAAGTGAGTTCACCTCCCTCACAGCTTCTTGACCACATGCTATCTACTTAGGTTTGTATGTGTATGTGTACTCTCTACATTCATTTATACATACTGCACATGTCAAAGTGGCTTTTTATGAATGATGCATCTGAGGGTATTTTCAGACCATGCACATCATGAATGATGCAACAGCCGTAGTGTGACTGCACAGATCATTCAAGGTACAACTGGAAATAAAGCATATATAGTTCCTGATAAGTCAGTGAGACAGCAACTGTTAAATAAACTTACCCCCACCCCAACACACACACACACACACACATGCAAGTATGTTACATGCTAATGTCACTATGCTCATACAGAAACAAAGCTTATATGCTTATGTTAACACTTCTGCTCACCCATACTGTTGGTTTAGGCCTTTTCCACACAAAAACAGAATTTTCTTGTATAATATCTTTATCTTTTCCGTTTTTAAAACATTTTCCGTAAACATGGTATCATTTCAGGAAACCCCCAAAACCACTCTTAACGTCACAGTACATATGCCAGGTGTGCGCATGGTGCTGTAACATTGCTACAGAAATGCACCAAAAATGGTGAAGGAGACATTCAGCTTGCATTACAATATTTCCACTTTCCAAACACAAGAAGAGGAAGATGGCAAAAGAGAATGCAAGAGCAAGCAAGATGTCGGGCTATGGCATCATCATTTTTCCAAAGTATCATTGATTGTCTCCACGAAAGTGCAAGGGTGGCATTTTGCGATTTTCCCACTCTGGGACCCATTTTCCCGAAAATAGCTTTTCTGTGCTCCCAAAACGCTGGTTCTGTGTGGATAAAAAGATAAAAAAGAAAACAATTTAAGTGGCTCCTCCAAGTGTGGACACGGCATGTGTTCTCAATGTGCATGTGCCACAGTCTGTCCTACTAGGCTTGATCATGCAGTGAATTTGTGGCCTCTCAAAAAGACATGTTATGATTGGTTCTTGCAAAATGATTCCGACATACTTGATATTGTGATTTCACACATCGTTAAAACAACAACAGATACTATCATAGACGATATATATCGCACACCCCTATGTGATGGACTGGCGACCTGTCCAGGGTGTACCCGCCTATTGCCCTATGTCAGCTGGGATTGGCACAGCTCCCCCCGTAACCCTCCTGTACAGGATAAAGCAGTAGAAGATGGATGGGTGGTTCTTCATGTTGCACTTTTCCTCTTGAAAGTACCACCACCACCAAGGACAATTTGTATAGCTCTGCTCAGTAACAATAAACTCAAACAGAATGGAGCTGCCTTCAAAATCCTCTACCCCTACGTAGTACTAGGACGACTGTATGTCTCCACAAAAAGACTTTAATCTTAGGCTTTAAGCATGTACAGTATGTTTGCCATGTTCGGGGCAATACATTGAGCATGTTTGCAGGCTATCACTTGCTAATTGGAAATGAACGCATGGCTGACACTGACTGGAGTGTCATTATTTTTACAGTTATTGACTCATAAATCATTGAATAAATACCAGGGCATTAATCTGGCACCTACACACACTGGGCAATAAAGTGCTTACTTACAAAGTTGACCAATTGGAAGAAAAAAAAAACCCCAACATAATTGATTTACAGGTTTGGAAGCTTAATGCAAACTGCGGAGATAATGCAAATGTGCTTCTTCAGCAAGGAGTATTTTTTGTAATTGATTAATCTGTCAATTATTTTCTTGAATAATCGAGTAACTGTCAGACAATGTTGATCGGTATTTTCAAACCTGGAGATGATGATGTTCTCAAATGTCTTCTTTTGTCCACAAACCAAAGTGATTCAGTTTTTCATGATTTATTTGTTCTATGGCGCAAAGAAACCAGAAAAAGAAAACACATTTAAGAAGCTGAAGAATCAGAGAGCTTGTTTTAATTATTAGAAAACACCTAAAGTGATAAGTCAATTGACTATTTTGATTTTTTTGTAATTATAAAAAATATATAAATCAATAACCCCCTAATATCTGCTCTATGTTAAGCTTTTTTTCTGTTATAATTTCAGTTCCTAAATAGACATTTTTTGTTTTTACAGTTGTGATTTCCTCTGTAAAGTAGGAAAAGCAGTTTATTACAAAATAATCACTTAAGCCAATATAAAATGCAAAAACAACAACAGTGAGTTCACAAAAATACAGAATAAGGTTTTATTTCCAGTGTGGAGGTGACAGTATAAACACATAGGCAGCCAGATGGGACAACTTAAAGGATTAATTCTAGTCCAAATGATATGAATGTCTAAGATAACTAAGTTTATTATTATACCATTGTATTGCAACTCTTTGTTTTATCAGCAAACTACATCAGAAAATAGAAAGCGTTACCTTTTACACAGTCAAAAATGTTACGCAGTCGCATTTTGATGCCATAAAGCATTCCTCTATTTTCCTCATGGTATACAGTATCACCATGACTCATTAAAAAATAACATCATAGGCCTCGCCTCAGGAGGATTGCCAGAATGAGTAACATTAAATAAAAAAGTAACAATAAATATCAACGGCACCAATGACGCAAAGCGTTGTCTATTGGTTTATTTTTAGGACCTATCAACATATATCATTAGGCAGAGAACATTTATTTTTATATTTTTACAACCTACGGGCACTTCACTCTCTCTGCTCCTGCTTGCTGTGCCAACGGAAACTCACTCACTCATTGTCTACTACTTTATCCTTCACATGAGGGTTGCAGGAGAGCTGGAGCCAATCCCAGCTCACATAGGACGACATGTCCATCACAAGGCTGACATACAGAGACGAACAACCATTTACTCTATCACTCGCAGCTATATTAAATTTAAAGTGTCCACTCAACCATAACCGGCATGTGTTAGATATGATAGATCATAGATCAAAGTGCCTCTGTACGCAATTGGACAGACTGGATGACGTATGCAGAACGATGGAAAACATGTTTTCTAGAAGCGATAGGGATCTAGTAATGGTGTCTAACCACTTTTAACCTGGGGGAGCTCCATGGAGCAATTTGCTTAAAATGAAAGCAACAAAACAAATCAAAGACGGCTGCTTTTCAGTGGTCGCCATGTTGGATGTATACAAAAGCTGCTCCGACGTCGCTTCTCTCGTTATCACGTTAAGCCTTTGTCTACTATGCCATGGATTTGTGATAGGTTCCCTTTTTTTGGAGATTCTGAAGTTGGCCAAAAAGGCATCCTCGCAGAGTGAAATCAAAATGCTGGCAGACTCAGCTGCGTTCACCCAGGCTAGTGTTATACTAGAGAAACTGAAAAATCACCTATTGAAAAAGGTTGCCAGAAAACTGATACTATGGCTATTTTTAGACACCAATACCTTACCTTATTATCATATTATTTCCCAACCTTAATAGTGACCAAATATATATTTGTGTGTTCTAGGTCAAAGAAAGATAAGAGTAAAGGCATGATGAAGACAGAAAGCTCAGATCCAGAGCCCGAGGGTTTGACTCTGCTGGTGCCGGACATCCAGAGGACAGCTGAGATAGTCTACACCGCTACCACCAGCCTCCGGCAGGCCAATCAGGGTATGTATGCACATGTGGTCTTATCAACACACACTGTAGCAGCTCATTTCATATTCTCTCCACTGTTTGATTTATATCGCAGCCTGACCACTCTTGGTCAAGGGAGTATGTAATGACATGAGTAGATGGTCTGATATGATCCATAATACCATTATGTCCAACTTGAGCCTAGTTTCATTTAAACTGTGTTTGACCAGAATATGAAAATGTATCATGCATATAAAACAATTCCTTATCATATGTGAAGCTCTGCACCTTAAAAGCCTGACAACCAGACATTTTCAGCTTTATCTGAACATTTTCACCAGGTCCCAGGTTTCTCTGTCTCACCATTTTTCACCCACACCTTCATGTCTACGCTCTCGAAGTCCTGCCCTCCTTGGTACAAGGACATGAAATTGGGCCTCTAAGTTTAGCTTACCACAAAAGTCCCTCAGCTGTGAATGACTAAACACGTCCATCTAAATCAATGGTGCCATCGTCCTGCTTTTGAAAGTTGAACTTGACCCACCTGGCCAGCCAGAGTTTTTGTTAAATTATGGATATCTACACGTGTTATGGCGCTTTTCAACTATACAGTTGTAATATTGCTTGACTTGATTAAGTTATTTTAAATATAATTTTGTCATTTCCATGTATTTGTATATATATGATTATCAATTCAATAGCCTTTAAAACCAGGAAAAGTCAGGACAGATACCTCATCACAATATGAGATTATCCAAAATCTAAAACCGTATCTTGTCTCATGTCACAATATAGATATAATATTGACGTATAGCACAGCCCTAATGAGAAGAACAGAGTCATTTGCACTTCAAATCGACAATCACGATATTATCTATATTATGGACGACATATCTTGCCCACGTCGACCTGAAACACATTTCAATGTGATAACCATGGCTCTTGAAGCCATCAATGGACTGTGCACTCCTCATGTCCTGGTTCTAAAAGAGTCCCATCTCTTCTAAAGCTCTGTGGAGAAGATGGACAGTCTCTTCAAGCTTTATCACAAGATTCAGACATTGACGAATCGTAAAGGGCGAAGTACAGATGTCTTAACTTGTTTTTGTACACGGGTACACACAGAGAGAGAGAGAGAGAAAGAACATTCTTCTTGTGAGCCATTAGTCACCTTAAAGAAGTCGTGCCATCACTGTCCTCTGCATGATGAATCATTACACCCTCCCGCTTTACCTTGCTGCTACATAGTACACAGTATTAATTATCCCCCACCAGCCCATTTCCTACAGCTCCTTCCAGAGAATTTTTATGCTCCTTCCACATAAACGACCATCATAGTGATCACTTAGGTGGGGAGCTGGCCATTAGATGTGGTGGAAGAGTCATGCGGGGTTGGGGATACGTATAAAGATCAATGTCGCGTCACCTCTCGTAGAAAAAATCCATATGATAAAGGCCTCGGGAATCACATATCATGCAGGGGTGTACAGTGTGGAGCTTGCAACATTAGGGCCGTGACAGATGTATAATCGTTTAATTAGTGCCGAGGCTTTAAGAAACATCTCTGAGAGAAGCCTTGATCACACAGGAGCAGGACAGTATTGATTTAGCAGGAGAAGTATTCCTCTGAAGTATTGATATACTTGTCCTAAAGGAACAGGCCACATTAATGATGATCTCAACAATCATTCTGTTTGATGTATACCTCCAAGGTTGGATTTTACATCTGTTATTTTAAACCATGGCAATACATTTTTGATCTGGCAAAGACTGATTTGCCAGATGCAGAAGAATTTTTTTTGTTTGTTTTTTACTGTAGTTGACTGGGCCCCTGTGCCAAGAACATGCCTGAAACAGGTCGTCTCACTCTCACTGATATGTGGGACACAAGGTTAAAAAACTGATTTAAGCCTGTTAACAAAATGCACATGTCATAAAGGTCCAGCCATCTGGGAAACATACATTTCTTCTCATAACAGTCATGATTCCAGTGTTTATTTGAAGTATTTTTGAGTATATTTTTTAAGTATATTTGAGTCCAATCTTATTTGGTCACAGGAAGACACATCCAGGACACAGTTTAATGCCAGGTTCTGACACAACCACACTTTCCAACCTATGGTCAGACCCTGGCTTCGATAGTGGTCAACAGCTGTGCTGCCATTTTCCACAGCCATGTTTGGTACTGTAGCACACCTAGCACAAATGTTTGGTTAATGGCTGTATGTACTACTTTAAGGGTCACCTTAAATGAGCTAAACATGGTTTTCTCCTGATGATTGATAAGAAAAACAACAGTTTAAAGATAGTGAGAGTCGTGCAGTCCAGAGTGTGTTTTGCGATGTATTTGGTTAACCTCAAACTTAGCAAAGGCTTCCTGCTGCTGCCACCTTGATATACGTGCAACTAATTAGGTAGTCATGAGGTCATTGAAGTATGGAATTCCCCAAATTCTTTTTACCAGTGCTGTATTGCTGTATACTGTAAATAGTTTGGGCAAATATTCTTGGAGCATCATGACATTGATTGACATTTTTTTCATTGTTTTTGTCCTTGGGGAGTGGGTGCTAATGGTCAATTAATGGCCTTTAAAATCCACATTGCTTGACCTCCAGTCAAAAAGTCTCACCTCTCTAAAGGGTAGGTCAGGTAGGAGCTAATGGCTGTCAATCAGTATGTCAACACACTTCTAGATCTCATCTGGTCTTCTGTTGTGCACGTCAGTCTTTCCACGGTTCCTGATAAAGGTTGTGAATGGGGGAAAAAACAAACTAAAACATGTTTGATGTAGAACTGTCATAACAGTATTTTCACAGCTTGTTACGATTGTCATATTAGGCTTTTCTGGTGCTTCACATCTGTGTGTGCATGTGTGTACACAGTCAGCATGTCTCTTTGATAAAGGTCAGTGCATTGGTTGCCTGCTCAGGTTAGCCTTTCTGGATTTTCACAAGGAAAGCAGATGCTCCACTGTCACTGTCACAATTTCAACGTGGTTCAAACCATTCTCTGTTTTCACCCTGGTCTTTCTGATATTTTGCCCCCATCCTAAATCCCCTCCCTTATTAGAGAGGAAGCTGGTGGAGTCTTCAAGGAAGGCGTCATGTCGGCCAAAGCCCCTCTCCATCCTGCGCTCACTGGAGGAAAAATATGTAGCTGTCATGAAGAAGCTGCAGTTTGGTGAGTTTATACTGTATATTAACTGTGTGCACACACATTTTTCTCTTCTTCCCGCCTCTCCCATTTTAGGGGTCGCCATTTTAGATCGTCCGCATATTTGATTTGTATACAGTTCATGCCTTTGCACATAAAACATGGCTCGATGTCAACAAAAACTTTCTGTAATCCACCATTCCTCTGAAGAATTTCTTCTTCTCACTATAAACACGTCATGTTAATTAATAGAAAGTCAGATTCTTAATCCTTCAAAAGCTCTTTGATGTAGTGAGTAGTCATGGGACCTAATTATGATTCAGTGTAGTATTGTGATAATTGTAAAATATAGGCTTCAAACTAAAAATGTCTCTAAAACTAACTTTACCTTATATTTTGGTAAGAACTTTGAAAAACAATCAATTTTCCCCATCCATCCATTTACTACTGGCTGTGAGGCAACAATGCTAGCCACTTCACAATCATTTTCCCCGTTCATGATCTATTAAAAAATCTTAGATTGTCCAATCCCTAGTTGTGAGGAACAGCCTGTATGTCCTTACAATTCCAATTTGTCCCCATATGATGGCTTTGAGCCAAAATTTGACCACACATCCGTAAAGACACACACACACTCAAAGACCTTGTCTGATATCATCCATAATACTCTGAAAGGGAAGCAGACTCGGGCTACATTCCCTTTCTGCTCATCCCTTTTGACTTGTCCATCACTCTCCACTCAGCCATGTCATGATTAATTACACTAGTTTTGCTGTGCTGCAATTGATTTTTGTTAGCAGCTTGATGTCTGAAGTAATTTCAAGTGACTTGAGTGTAAACAATATTGCTCCAGCAGAAGACAGAGACAGCTAGACTAAACCATGGCAGTAAAAAATAATGCCATTACCAGGGACCAGTTGAGAGTAAATTACCAGCAAACAGACCTGAAAATATTTTCATAGCTTTAACACTTACGACCAAAGTACAACTGGAGATCTTTTGAATACGAGCTAACAGGACTGAAAAGCTTCAGATATAAACTAAAAATACTTTTTGTTCAATGAGAAGTGATCTTAAATTAAGCAACATTGTTGTTTTTCAGTAACACAAACTGAAACACAAGTATTCAAGCTGAAATTAAATCCTGTAATCATTATCAGTTTAATAGTGCATTCCATTTGTAGCCGGAACTCGGAATTTCTGAGGTCATCGGGCGTTCCTTACACAGAAACATTCCCCTCGGGAAAATGCTTCGTCCTTTACAGTCGATTGTACACATAGTACTGTTGGTAGCAATTTGTTTAGCCTAAGAAGCATTTGAACCCATGCTTTTTTATTGACGCACCTTTGGAACAAGTTATATTATTATAGTTGGTTATGATAAGTGGGTGACATTTATGAACATCCTCTCCTGTCTTTGTCTCCGTCCAGACACCTTTGAAATGGTTTCAGAGGATGAGGACGGGAAGCTCATGTTCAAGGTGAACTACCACTACATGTCTCAGGTGAAGAACGCCAGCGATACTAACAGCGCAGCACGATCCCGCCGCCTCGCCCAGGAAGCAGTCACCCTGTCCACCTCTCTGCCCCTGTCATCCTCGTCCAGTGTCTTTGTCCGCTGTGATGAGGAGAGGCTGGACATCATGAAGGTAAATTATTGTGTGTTTAGGCTCTGTGTGTGTGTCTGTCTGTTTGTTTGTGTTTCCGCACTTGCCAATTTGACCAGCAGAGGCCAAATTGTGTAAATGGGGTGAAGTCTGCCATCTCTGCTTGCCTTGTTAAGCCATGGTAGACCTTTTTATGTGGCGTACACCAGACAACACTTGGTTTTGATGACTGTTGTGCTGTCCAGCTACATTCACATTGAGTGCACCATTAAGGATATTACAGGAAAACGTGCAACGCTAATGCAGAGGAAAATTTTATGTCAATTGCACCTGCTGACGCAAATTTAGTGATGAATGATAAAGTGGTAGAGGGATGGAGAGAGAAGGTTAGTGTATCATTTTAACCACTAAGCCTATGTCCACAAAACTGGTCCAGGGCCTGTGGGCCCTAGTCAGCCCTAACTATAAGATTTGTTTTTGTGTTCTCCAAAATGTCAAAACACCAAACTCTGCACAAAAAACAGGAAGTGGATTTCACTGGAGAATAAAGGCTCTGGCCCCCCGTTCTGATTTTGGAGATTTCAGTAGCTACAAGTAACTTGACATTCTGAGAGTGCTATGAGCTCTGTATGTTATAACGGTGCCTGAGCATTTTTAGCTTTTCTAGGTGCGGAGTAGGATTTTTAGTTCGACTGTTTTTTGTTATTTTCTAACAGGAAGCCAGTGCAGAGAAGTCTATTCAGGCATAATCATTTCTCTTTCCTTAGTCCCTGTCAGTACATGAACTGTGGCATTCTGGGCCAGCTGGAGTGCCTTTAGGTACTTATTAATGCAGCCTGACAATAAAAATAGGCAGGTGAAAGTAGGCATTTGTGCAATGTGGGAGTCATAGGACACATTTTGATCAATGCTTTTCTGAGGTGTTTGTTTTGTAGGACAATAAATATGCATCATTGGCGTCATTTGCTTCAGGTGAACTTGAGCCCAAACTTGACCTAGTGGACTAGCTTGATAATATGTTTGCATCACACATTTGTTGGTTTGTTGGCTGCTGGTTAACGGATTTTAAAAATCGCTATGCATTTTGTGTGAACTCACCATCAATCTTACAAGAAAGGCATTATGAAGCTGAGGGGGATAGAACTGTCCTGTTTGTATGTGGAAGATTAATAGAAAGGACCAGTTGGACTTCATTAATACTGAATGAGTCCTTACATTTTGTTGTCTTGCATAAGGCTGTTTTGTAATGTGTTACTCTGTATTACTGCTCGTCATTGACTCACTGCTTCAGTGACATTTAACAAACGGCCATCAGCCCTCAAGTTGATTAACGGCTAAATCTCCTCTCCTAAATGTCAAAATCCTTGTCTGCTTAGCTTAGTTTTGGCAAAAGAGTGCTCTGAATAAGGTAGTAATGTACTGCCAACAAGGTTGCAGTGTGAATAGAAACACCAAAGCACATCTCTGCACAAAAATATCAGTGCAACAAATATGTTTTTATGTTTTTTTTATCATTAGATCCTCAACCACTGATAGGTACGCAAAGATGATGATGGTGACCATGACAGAATAGAACATACTATGCTGTACTTAAAACCTGTTGTGTTCATAAAGTGAAGAAGTGTTGATCCTGTAGCACAAGTTAAATTATCATAATCTACCAAAATTAACTCCCATTCCCATAAGAAATGTATGGCCCAAGTTGCAGCATCGGCAGAAAGGTACAGTGGCTGGTGAGCTACAAATCTGTCTGAGGAAGGTCGGTGCTATTAACTATATTATTGAAATGACTAAAAACTATATCTATTTTAGATTTTCATGTGAAATATTTGTTTTTCTTCATTCACCATGATACCATTCGTCATGATAACAGAAATTCACGATTAACTTATTTTTCGAGCTTTTTTTATCACCATGAGGGATAATATCGTATATTGTCCCGTCGCTAGGCAGCTAGAATTTTTTTGGCCTGTGAGAATGCAACCCTATCGCCAGTCATAATAGATTCAAATTAAATGATGATGGAAAATTATGTGTAGGGTTATTCTTGTCTATCTTTTGTGTTGCTATTTACAGCTTTTGACATTTATCTGCAGAAATTAATACTAAACATGAAATGTCTCAACAAAGCAAATGAATATGTTTTGTGTCATTTGAAAAAGATACAGATAAGGAAAACTTTATTCATCTCCAAAGGGCAATTCAAGTTTCTACAGTCCACTAACAACAAAAAGGGAAATAGTATGGCATATTGAAATCTCCTACTCACATTGGCAAGGCAGAACAAGAATATTTCAAGAATAAAACCGTTTGAAATAAGAATGAATAATGAATAAAATATGAAAAGAAGCCAGTTACATTCAAATGTGTCTAACGTGACGGTGCAAAATGTATTCATTCTAAAAAAAGAAGTGGCTACTTTGCAGCTTAATTGCAGAAGGAATGAATGACTTAAGAGAAGCAGTTTGTCCTGACAATTTCATTAAAAACTCCCCAGACAGGATATGATGGTGATTAATTATACATTTTTGCCTTATGGAGGACACGTTTCTCCCACAGAGAGTTGAAGTCACTCTTTTGTACTCTAATGATTCTGGAGCAGACCTTTACGAAATTCATGACAGAGGGCTTCTGTCCTTCACAGTTAAACAGCTCATCAACAACATGAATGAAAAAGTTAGCAACCCTCTCCATGGTAAATGGTCTGTATTCATATAGTACTTTTCTTGAATTGATGACCACTCAAAGCTGCTTGCCATTCATCCATTCAGAGCCATTCACTCACATTCACAGTGCATCTAAGAGCAATGCTTTTTCTATCACACATCTTTTATATCCATTTGTACACTCCCGGGACAGTCGTCAGGAGCTATTTTGGTTTTAGCATCCTGCCCAAGCACACAATAGCATGTAGACTAGCCTTGACTGCTGGTTGAAAAACGAATATGATAAGTAATAAAAGAACCCGGATGTATCTACAGATGGGAGATGTAAAGTCCACAGGCAGGAATGATTTCCTGTGCCGTTCAGTGGTGCATCTTGGTGGAATCAGTCTCACTGAACAAGCTTCTGTAGCTGACCAGCACGTCATAGAGCGGATGAAGGTTGTTGTCCAGTATTGTCCTTAACTTGGACCACATTCTCCTCTCCGACAGCACCGTTAGAGAGTCCAACTCCACCCCCACGACGTTACTGGTTTTGCGGATCATTTTGTTAAGTCTGTTTGCATCAGTGACCCTCCGCCTGCTGCCCTAGCATGCAACAGCATAGAGGATCACACTGGCCACAACAGACTCGTAAAAAATCCTGAGCATTGTCCGGCAGATGTTGAATGACCTAAGCTGCCTCAGGAAATAGAGATGTAGATGGTGTGTGTATTTTTTTGTCCAATCCAGTTAGTTGTCGTTGTGGACTCCCAGGTATTTGTAGTCCTTGACCACATCCACATCAACCCCCTGAATGAAAAGAGGGGTCACTGATGTCTTGGACCTCCTGAAGTCCACAATCAGTTCCTTTGTCTTCGTCACGTTAAGCTGCAGATGGTTCTGCATGCACCACGTGACAAAGTCAGATTTTTTTTTTCTTTTTCTTTTATTTTTTGTGCGTTACATTGCCATTAAAAATTTAATTTCAATTAAAAAGTGCATTTGTATGTAAAAGTTACTGTTAAAAAAAGGTCTGAAGTTCTGACTACAAATGAAACACCAGTAGCCTTTAGCCTACATTATATAAGTATAGATTTGGTTTACATGTGAGGAATGAATGGTGATTGGTTTAGATACACTTGTCTTAAAACTAATTAAGTGTGTGTGTATGTTTGATTAATGAGCGTATTTCATCTTGTGGATAATTAAATTGGATTTAGCTACAAATGCCTTGAGTTCTGTAGATTAAACAGATCTATTTCTCTGGTTAATTCTAACCTTCAGTCTCTTTGTTAATTACACTTTTCTGCCTTTGTAGTAGCTGAAAGCGTTGGCAACAGTAGTATTTTTTTCTTTACCCTTTGAACCATGTAGTAATTCATGTTTACTGATATCAGTGTGTGTTTCTTTAATTAAGCCTCTTTTCGTGTGTAATTAATAACTGCCTATTCTCAGGCTGTTTGTTTTCTAATCCTGCTATTCTGTGTTTCCAGGTTCTCATCACAGGTCCAGCTGACACTCCGTACGCCAATGGCTGCTTCGAGTTTGATGTGTACTTTCCCCAAGACTATCCCAACTCTCCCCCACTGGTCAACCTAGAGACTACAGGTGGACATAGTGTGCGCTTCAACCCTAACCTCTACAATGACGGCAAAGTAAGATGCTTCATGATTTTCATAAATTATGACTTTTAGAATAAGGGATGCCATTTTCGACCATATGTTTGACACCGTTATTACTGCACATATACACCAACATAATGCAATTTCTAGTAGAGGTGGGAATTACAAGGTAAATGGGGGTAAAATACGATAAATATTGTATGATATACTTGACCCTCAATAATAATTATTTTACCACTTAAGTTCTGTTCACATTACCCTTATTTTTTGTCATGAGCACTGCCAAAATAAGTCACGAAAAAGTGATTATATCTTGACTGGGGGATAATATTGAATCTGTATACTGTCCCAGCCCTACAATCTAGTCTCCTTTATATCCTATTATCCTACATCAAAAGGTGAGGTTTGATCGGGAATGGTGTGCTTTGACTTTTCTAAGTGTTGAGTAACCATGGCGACAAAAAAGGGTATTTCCACATACACATGAATGGAAACGGTCAAAAAAATCATCACAACCCAGCCCACTTTGGAGCCTCACAGTGTCGTCATACTTTAATGTAGAGACGTGGTTGAAACTTTCAATGGTTTTTTAAACCATCACAGTTTAAGTTTTATTCCTTTTTTTTTTTGTCATTTTCAGATTTTATAGACTGTATTGCGACTCTAGCATAGGTCCATGAAAATAATGACAAAAGTCTTACACAAATTTTTCTCCTGGCCACAATTTCCAACCTACACGTTGCTATGGTTGTTGTCTAACTCTGTGTGTTGTTAAGACGAGGGTGATCGAAAATGTTATTTTCTCAGTCAATTCACACCCGTTTTTCACAAATTTAAAAATCCTCCTGACACTCACAAACCAACAATTTAATCTGTATCATTAACTGTTTTTGAAATATGTCAACTTTAAAACACGCTGCTTCCTCTATTTTTCACAGAACCAGGTGTTGAAAAGTTTTAAAGGTTAATTCCACAAAAATACTACTTTGGTTAAGTACTTAATGTTTTAAAGGTTAATTTCAACCAAATGTAATGATGTATAAATGCTTAAAGTTTTAAAGGTTGATTCCACAAAAATACTAATTTGTCTAAATTAGCCCAAATGTTACTCCAGTGATACTCCATTACCAGCTCAAGTCATCTGGCATAATCCAAACTGTGCCTGTTCTGGCATTTCTGGTATTTGTTTAAAATTGATAATATTAGAAATCAAATGTGTTTTTAATTAGCATAAAACAGAAAACATAGCTTGGGTTTGGGTTAACCAGCATGGTAAAAAAAAACATGCCCGATTGTCCATCACGCCTTTTATTGTCTGTCATAGTTTTTAATTTAAACTTGACAGTTGAAAATGGACGTCTCTAGGGTCTTCCATCACACATTTTTGAATATGTATAGCTCTTCCTCCCCACCCTTTCCATCGAGGCACTTGGGTCAAGGTGCTGAAGCTCACCCAATTTGCTGCACCTCATTATGCAGCTGCTGAAAGGCCACATGTATTTCCATAATGGGTGCAGACAATTCCTATTAGAAATAACTGGGACTTCTCTCATCAGTGGCAGAGTTAGTGGGAAGCAAGCCACCATGCAGTGATGAGGGAATAATGTTTGGTGTAATGGAGGAAAAAGAACGCTAGATGCATCCTAACAACCTAGTTTCTCTGGGTAGTTAAAATTCCGCTGCAGGTTTTTTTGTCTGTAGGGAATGTAACAGGTTCTCTTTTAAACATTTGCCTTTGTCCCCAAAAGCTATTTTACACTTTACAGTCTTGAGTGCCGACAGACATTATGTCAACTCCCCAGAGGACCTTACTCTTTCAAACTTGGTGTTAAAACATCTATCCTCTATGATTCCATAACATCTGGATAGCACTAAGTACGACCATTCACACCATTAAAAAGCATCCTTGATGTGTTTCCTGTGACCATGTGAGGTCAGATCTGGCTTCAACTGCCCTTTATTCAAATATCCATGCTAATAGGAGCCTAAAACATCTTCTTGCTTCCAGAAGCTTTCTCTTTTGACCAAAACTGGATATGTGTGCAGATTTTACACAAAGGGTCCATGCAGAAGTGGGTGTGTGGCAGAATTTACGTCAAGTGGACCTCTGTGCACGTGCAAACAGGGTGGATGTCGTGACTCGGTAGCTTTACATGGACACAAGTAATCGAAATAAAAGTTTGTAATGTAAACATGCCAATTCAAAAACTCTGATCTGATACAGCCCATTCAGAAACAAATTTAATTCCGAACAAGAGGGTTGATTTATACCGAGCGTCATTCAGATCGGTGTTCATATAAACAGTCGATCCGATCATGACTTCCTGGTTTAGTGCTATCACGTTTCTGATCCATGTAAACGTGACGTATTTCCTGTTTGTTACTGCTGTATTTTCATTCCAAAAAAGAATAATGATCAGACACAAAAGTCAGAGATGAGTAAGAGGAGGAAAATGAGACCAGTAATGGACAGTGAGGGGACAAGCAGCCTTTGTTTACTACAGAAGCGGAGGTCAAGCTTATATCAAAATAGTCCATTCTGACTGAACGCTCGATTTATGTTTACACACACCACAATCAGATAATTCAGTATTGCGTCCATGTAAATCTTTTTGGAATTAAGAAATTTTGCATATGTAAACATAGCTACTATGCCTCAGTTTTGTTTGGTGCCGGCTTAGCAATGTAATGCAATCTATAGGGTCTAACAAAATGATCACAACCCAGGCCATTTTGGAGCCTCTCGGAACTTTTTTTTTTTTTGTTTGTTTGTTTTTTTTTGCAAAATTGCAGTTTCATTTCAATTGTTAACCAATTTTTTGCTCGGTAGCAGCTGGTTTCCCCCTCTAAGTGGTCGTCCACGTCTAGCCCAAAACTTTGAGTAGGCAGGTTGTATGTGTCAGATGATGGCTTCAGGTAGGACAATAAATTAGAATAGTATAGAATGCTGGATCAGTTACAGATGCATGCCAGACCACACCTAAGCAGACTCTTAAGTAATATCCGCAGTCATTATAGGCAACCTGCAGTTCCTGCATGCTGGATTTCTCAAAGTGAATCTACATATGGGCTCTATCAAGACAAGTACAATTATGCATTTTATTTTACTACAGACAAATAACTAATACATGGAAAACACAGATATTTGTCTCCTTTGGTTCTGCATATTACAACAACATGTTCCTTTTTGCTGGACTTGATCTAACTGTTTGTTCTTGTGTGTGTTTGTGTGCAGGTGTGTTTAAGTATCCTCAACACATGGCACGGGAGACCAGAGGAGAAATGGAACCCTCAGACCTCAAGCTTTTTACAGGTAAGCTGGTGATTCTCTATCATGATGGAGGCACCTGTCAAAATGGATCAGTGGGGCTGTTGCCTGAGTCTTTGTGTCACAGGCTGTAGTTTATCACAGCACCATCATTACACCGCCACAGGCGCCAAATTAATGGCCCTGTTTTGACAGCTGACATGAAGGATCCTTTTTAAAGTCAAGTTATCATTTTTGCTTCAGTGACGGTGTGTCGATGTTAATCAAACCAAACACAAACCAATATCATTGGAACCTCCAGGTTAGGCCTGTGCACTCGCATCACTCATCTCAAAGTCAGAATCAGTTGGCTTCAGTTGCAGTTTTAGCCCTGATGCTTTCTGTTTTTGCTCTTTGATTTTAGGAGACTGGATTCACTCTTATTCTTTCTTTTTCTATTTATCTCTGTTCTTCTGTGTATTTGAAAGAAAAACTTCACATTTATTTTAGGTTTGAGACTCAGCTGATGTTACAAACCTTAAAAAGTGCTTGACTGTGGTCCTTTGGACCTAAACTGTAAAGCAGTGGAATAAAAGAAGATATTGTAAGTCTGACTTGAGGTGGATCTCTGTAAATCCTGATCCATTATACCTTCAATATTTTGAAAAAGTAATGTTTTGTTGTGCACCTCCTGAAGCAAACGTATCCATCAGCTTTATTCCTGCTCTTTGTAAACCAAGTTGTTGTAGAGCTGCTGTTTCAATAATACTTTTTCATGTGTTATTTATGGGTAAAGGAATATTTGTGCTAACCAAGGGATTATTTGTGCTAACCAAGCTTTTTGTTAAGCTATTTATTAGTGTTGTTATCATCTAAAACCTTCAGGGGCTGGCGATAGATAATGAGCAGCATTAGGGGACCACTGGGTATCCAAAGAGGTGAACAGTCTTAACGCATAAACACGCTCTTTCATGAACAAAAAATCTGAAACACACTCCTCCCTATAATTTGGTTGTTTGCAGCACACACACACACACACACTTGCATTCTATATGTATTGATCCAACCACAAGGAAGCCAGAGGGTCCTTTTTTATATTTTCCCTTATTTGCTGGGTTGGAGAGTGCATAGAGATGTCCCTATTGATTATCATTCCAGTTAGTGTGCTGCAGATCAATAATGGAGGGCTAAGAAAGGGAGTGGGTGAATGGGAGACATGAGAGTGGGCTGAATTCAAAGGGATCATCAGCCATGGTCGATATTGGCTCTGAAATGTAGGAACCCAGTTTAAGACTGACAGGTGACAGTTGGAGTTCATTGGTATCCTTGTGATGGAGCATTTTCAAGTTCATCTTCCTCCACCTATGTGGCTGAAGCCAGGAGGCAGGCCTCCAAGCCCACTGTCGTCATTGTTGATAATGTAGTGGCTTGGAACAGACAGAGTGATGCAGGAGGATGTCCTTCGTCTCCTTGAGACAGGACAAGTCATTAATCGGGCTGTTAATAAAGATATATTGGAGGATATATCTTCTACAGGGGCCAAAATATTCAGTCCCTTGTCAGAGTCTCCTACGTGTACACCAGATCCTTTGAGAGACTGTGGAAGTGTCTGCTGGACAGTTTAAAAAGAAATCTCTCCAAATTTAGGGATGGGCATAAGTATCCAAATTAATATTTTTTATCCTAATATATTAAAAAATATTTTCATAAAATGATATTTTATCGATTACATTTATAAAAACAAATATTTCTACTTGAATCATTGACTAATTTGTGCTTCTTTTATCACAAGGTGGCTGCAAAAGCCAGCAGTTAGTGGACTTCATGTGTTTTTGCAGAAGTGATGAAATGTCAGAGGTTTCTTGAATGCATCTTGAAGCTGCTCTTCTAGTGATTAAATTTAGCAGGGTCTTTGAATGCAGTGGAGTTTAGAATATTCAATGTATAATACCATTGAGTATTCAAAAAGCATTTTTGCTATAAATGTCCACTCCTAATCATATTGTAGTTTTTATGTCAGTGTGAACCCACTGTTCACTGTTTTTATCATTAAACCTGATCCAGCTTCTTATCCTGTGTGTTATCTTTTAAAGGATAGCTCTGTTTTATTGTAGAAGTGGTTATATGAGGTATTGACACATTATCAACACTGACTCACTGAGGGCACTGCTGTTTCTGTGACTGATAATCTGGCAGAAGAGAGAACAGATCTCCATTTAATGAAATCTATGCCTTCTTAAGTCTATGATATCTTAACAATGCATTTGCCACTTTTTCTCTTTTAGAGAGTATTGGCTAGGCTGGAAACTGATGTTTATAAACACAGAGAAAATCAGTAATTTTTACAGACTTTCCAAACGATGCACCTCCAGTAAATCCTTTGTATGGGAAAGTGAGTTGTTTGCAAACTTCAGTTTCCAGCAGGAAAAGACTGTGAGATAAAGCACAGAATATTGTTTTAGGGTTTTCCCTAATCAACTTGTCCTATGTTTTAAAATCAAAGGGTGGAACATTCATAATGGATTTTGTTTTATTAAAAACATAGTGGCCATCCTGAACATTTTCAACAGTTAAATTGCCTCTCCTCTCCCCTCCTCTCCCCTCCCTTCCTCTCCTCTCCTGTCATTCATCAATCTGCTGTAGGTGCTAGTGTCAGTGCAGTCCCTCATCCTGGTGGCTGAGCCTTACTTCAATGAACCAGGGTATGAGCGCTCTCGTGGGACTCCCAGCGGAACCCAGAGCTCACGGGAATACGATGGCAACATCCGACAGGCCAGCGTCAAATGGGCAATGCTGGAGCAGATGCGTAACCCCTCACCATGCTTCAAAGAGGTAGGAATCACTGCAATTTCAAATAATGGCACTTACTCACCTACTCAGACCCTTGTGTAGTGTATGTCATTGTCAGTGATGCACAGTGAAGTTCATGGCTGGTAAGGCACTGACTCATTTAGAGTCAGATTTACAAATATATGAACACAGAATAAGTAGCTTATTCACTATTCAGTTGGCAACATGCACATTGACTATTGATTATGTTTCATATATCACATCATCTGATATCTCATATTCATTTTACTGAATTAACTCTGTAGAGCCATGGGTGGTGCTGGTTGTCATTTTGTGAAGCAAACTGTCCTCTACTACATTTTCATCATCTTTCATCTGAGTTGGGTGATTTTGCACTCTGCTACTGATAATTCAGCATTTATCTTTAGAAATCTTCAGAGCAAAGCACTCCCAAAAATAAAAGCACTGTTTTCAGATCCACTGTAGGTTTTTTTCAAATTTGGTTTGGGATGTTTGGCAAGACAAAGATCATTCACTCGTCAATACACAGCCAGTGCTGCTTGAAATACTGTGAGATTTGAAGGTGAAATATTAGTCTTGCACAGCAGACTGTGTTTGATACGTGACATCATTCAGCCAGTCTGTGAAATGGACCGTTGGACCAAGAGAAACTGTGGGGACACAGTACGACTTGGCAATGCCACACGGTTGAGCAGTCTCACACATACGCACACAGAAATTCAATTAAGCTTGGTGAGATATCCCTCTTTGGTGAGATATCTACTTTACTCACCACTGGCCTTTTAGCACTTTTAAGTCTTGAGCTGAGACAAACATCAACACAGTGAAAAACCACTTACCATAAAGAAAATGGGTCAAGCAGTCACCCAACCCAACTTTAATAAAGTTCTAGGTTGACAAATCCTCTGAAAAGTAAAAAAATAATAATTATGGAATGTGAGGTTTAACAGTTTCATATGTTAACTAGAGCAGTAAACGCATCTGACTCAGTCAACTAATTGTATAATTGGTTAGCTGGTTTGAATGTTTTTTTTTTATAATTCTCTCATTTTTCTGCGAACTGTACAATTCTGGTTTGTGGAGAAAACATGACTTTTCATCACAGCCTTAATTACAAGACATTGCCTTATTCTCCATTAGCATGACTGTCGTTGGGCATGGGGAAGCAGTTAGTTGCAGTAACGTAAAGTCGCCACTGCACACACCTGCCAAGTTTGAAGCATGTCAGGTGAACCGTTATTTTTATTGAAATGAAGAAATTATGAAAAATTAAGTGTATGTAGCCTTCAGGTAGCAACTATTTGAAAACAACAATAGTTGTACACTTTTGTAATGTTTCCCAGTTTAGTTTGGGGGGGGGGGGGGGGGGTTAAATGCACAAACTAAAAAAGCACTGAAGAACAGTCTAATGGAGACCCACACACTTATTTAATAGCTTGTGTTGACTTATTATTATTAAGAATATTATTAACATGCAAATAGAAAGACATAAGAAGTGCGCACAAAGGCTCATCTCAGCAATGTTTTTTTTGTCAAAGTTAAATCAGTCTAGAATGAAAAAGTACTGCTTTTGTCCACATAAGCCTCTCATTTGTGGACAGCTGGCTAATGATAGCTCACAAACCAAGAGCTCACATCAGTGTGCTTTGGCTGTGCTTTTTTAAAGCTCCTTTGTTACTGCTCAAAAAACTCTATCTTCCTTTTGTCTACAGTGGGGGTAGATAAAATCCACATTCACTCCTGGGACTCATTTTTCTGCCATAGGTACATGTATTTATTTATCAGTGCAAACATGACAACTGGATGAGTAGTGTCATTTGGCCCCTATGTGACGACTGCTACTACAGGAAATGCTGGGTAAAAAGGGTTTAATCTGCTACTTTAAAAGCTTGGGGCACATATCCAGTTAATAAGGATTAATAGATTAATTTGATTTAATATAGAGCTGTTTATTAAAGGAAACACATCTTTAAACAGTTTAGTGAGGATGGGATCTAACTGACAGGTGGATGGTTTGGATGAGGATACGAATGACTGTCTAACTGTACACGTGGTGCTTCTAAAGCTCTCGTGCTAAACATTGATTCAGTATGACTAGGAGGGAGGAGATGATCAATTTTTTTAGCTTTATGTAGGACTTTTTTGTCTCTCCAGGCTACATGAAATTCCTCTTGATTTAGTGGAACACTGTTTTCTTTCTAATCTACGTATAGGCATTTTTGCTAAAGCTAACAAGGTGAAGCACACATTTACGCCATGTGATGTTAAACCAGTTTTTTGTTCATGGGTATTGAGCATAGTGTTGCAGGGACGCATACGTTGAGCATTTGCACTTCAAGATTCAGTTGCAACTGAGCAGTGTTAAATGTGTTTTAGTTTCAGTTAAGTTTAAGTTAAGTTATTTTCTCCTATTATTATTATTATTATTATTAGAAGGGGGAATTGTGATGCATCTGAAAAGAGTTTTCTCCCACCTCTAACCATCTGCTGACCCTGGTTCTGAAGATGCAGCTTCATCTGCTGACATGGCAGCCCCCACTGCAGCTTCAACTGATGCTTCTTGACACCGTCACTGTCAAGTCTCTCAGTCGCCTAAGCACATCCTGTCACACCTCATGACACTGCGTCTTCAGCACTTTGGATCTTGACACAGAAATGTGGCACTTCCATTAGTGGGAAGGAGAAGTATCCTGACCCTGACCCATCTCAGAGCTTTATGTTCTTTAGATCACAGCACTGTTTGTTTTTAGAAAAACCCACAACCCTCATTACATGTGTGGTTTCCACACTGCCAATCCTTCCAGGTGTTTAAAGTCTGTCTTTTAACATGACTGAAAGTCAATAGAGCTTCTCAGTTTGTTGTACAAGATGTCCTCCATGTAAGTTGCTTGGCCCCAGTTTTCTTGTCAGTTGGATTTTCCTGTTCAACCTCGTCAGAAGCCTTCCTATCCACCTTTGCTATTTCTCCTGCTCTCTGACTGTTGATGAATAACAGTTTGGTCTCTTAGCTGGCAGCAGTTTTACTCTTCTCTGACCCTGTCAACAAGTTCTGTGTTTATCCATCATGTTGACCTCATTGTGAACAGTGCTGCAGCTAGAAGATGTGTCGCGAAGCAGCACAAGCTTTAACATGAGTACATCTCTTAAAAATACAAAGTATTAGAATCCAAAATCATCTGTATTATCTCCTAGTATAGACCTTATTTTTGGCTGAAACATGTAAGTCGACCTCTGTCCGTTATTGTTTTTGCAAGACCAGTTGAACATTTCCGCTCAGTGGTTCGGTAGCTTAAAGCAGAAGGAACAACTTCTACAGATAACATGACCTCTAGAAAAACAGGTATCGTAAGGCTGGGCTTGCTATAACAGATAGGTTGGTTTAAGCCAAAGGCTTTAACAGTCCCTGATCAAGTCCTTGAATTAAGAAAAGTTATCGAAATGTCAGTTGGAAATAAACCTACAGAACATCATACAGATACAGAGAAGTGGCTACACTATGAAAGTGCCAAGGTTATTCTTCAGGATTTCAGAGAGTCACAATTAATATATTTGTGTCACCTTTAAAACGTAAAAAATGGTGTGAGCTGGTTATGGTCCTCACGTGTCTCTACTATACTTAACTGTGGAGTTAATCATTCCCTCAAAACGAAATAATTTGACTCTAGCGTGACAGTAAAGTCCACTTACTGTCATGCTCCAATGGTTTTCGATCACATTGTCATCAGTGGCTAGAGTAAGTGCTGCTGTCATAGAAGAGTTCAAACTCATTTTGTTTGCAGCGCGTAGAGTTGCAAAGGTCACAAATGAACTCTTTAAAGTCCTTGGAAATGAAATGGAAAGTTTGATGTGGTTGACGGCTTCCGAACAAGCCAGTAAGTGAAGTTGATTCTATTTTGTCCAACTCTGTAGAATGGTGACAAAACTGAGCTTATTTGATTTGGCCTTTTCATCAGTCTCTTTCAGTCCTCTACCTCCTATACGTCCTATAGCTTATACAGAGAGAGAGAAAATATCAATAATCACATCAAGAGTTCATGATCAGAATTTGGTGTGTTTGTAACGTGTGTCAGAGAGAGAACTCTGTGCTATTTATAGAAGGAGAGTGCAGGCTTCAATTATACAGTAGCAGATTGTCAGGTGGAATTAAGGACAATGGGGGCTGCATGTTAAAATATGGATAATTATGTGTGTGACTGTGTGTGTGTGAAAGCGAGACAGAATGTCAGGACACTTGTAAATGTACATGTTTGAGTAAAGAGAGGACCTCTCTGTGTGGGTGTGGTTAGTACACTGTGTATTCCTGTGATTGAAAGGAAACACAACGTTGTCCGTACGGCTGTACACAACTAAGAATGTAGTCATCCGAATGAAAGTTGACGGTTCAGTACAAACATTCAACTTGTCGTTCCGTTTTTTTCCCCATACACACCATCTGACAATCAGAACGTCGACTGCCTTGTGTTCCATCAGCATCAGTAAAAACATTCAGTGGAGCATATTTTTAAGCATTTAAAATTAAATTTAAATCAGAAGGAACAAATTAAAGTAGACATTATCATTTTTGAGTTTCATCCACAGTTTAATGAAATACTAATATTTTGGGATCGCAGCTCACTGTCCTGAGCTTTACCAAATTGCTCCCTGTTTGAGGTTTCTTTGCAGTGTAGGCAGTTGTTACCAGTGCTCGAGTAGCAATCGTTTCATCAAAGAGACCTGTATTCTGAGTAATTGTAGTAAGATGGCCAGTGAACTGCCTGTGATTCATCAAAGCCTCCTGAGAAAGGACAGAATGAGCAAAAGCTGTTAACAAAATGTAGAAGAGGAGTAAAAGTCACTTGATTCACGTGATGCTGAAATGTTATTATGGAATTATTAATCTGTAGCATCAAAAAATAATTCTGCCTGTTGTCCACAGAATTTACAGTGAGTCCTGTTAACCATAATCTTTAGCTTTAAAACTGATTTGAAAACGACCCTTTCTGTTCCATCAGATGTCCCAGCTTATGGAGTGTGTACTTCCTGTTAGTTAGAACACTGCGGGGTCAGTCTGTGCTCAGTCCCTCCCAGAAGGATTCGCTTTGCGGCTCTACCTCCTTGTTTTTGAAGAGAGGGAGCAGATGCCTCGCAGCAGCTGTGGTGCAACAGACTGGTTCCTCTTTTAGGGCTGCATTAATGCATAATTGCAACATGTGACCCGTGCAACAAACCCCTTGCATCGATTCCCAGGATGGATGGCTGGTTAACGTGCCTGAACACAGAATCATGTCATCCTCACTGAATATCATATGCATCCATGACTTAGCTTAATGTGTGAGCAATGATTTCTGCAGCGTGATTGTTTCCAGAACAAACCGCTCTCTACAGTCACCAGCCATCTGTAATAAATCAGGCTTCTACTCTTCCATATGCAGTGTCTTCCAAATATTGGTAGTGAAACTTACTTTGCTTCATTTGCTCCATAACCACCTCTGTCACTGTGTTCAATTCCACCATTACTGTAGCCTGGGTGAACCCAGATGAATCTGCCAACAATTTGATATCACTCCAATCACAAACACCTCCGTGCTCTAGAGGCAGGCTCAACACGATGACGACAGAGAAGCCACTTCTGGCAGCTTTTGTATACATCCAACATGGCCGCCACCAAAGAGCAGCTGTCTTTCGACTCGCCAAAGGTCGTAAGATGCCGTTACTAGACAGCCATCGCTCTAAGAAAACTACAACAAGCACGTTTGTCCGCACGTCGTCCGTTGCTCTGCATACACCCGGATCATTGGTCTGATTGGTTGTGGGTCAATCCAATTATGTTTAGAGGTGGAGATCTATGTCCGTTTGCCACGCCTCTTGGAATTGGGAGGTGACTAGACCCTCTCGCACCCGTACTCATACAATCTGGCATTAGCTGGATACCATTACTGTGTACACAGTGATGGCACAATCTATATCTACTGATACAATATCAGTCCATTACAGTCATTTTATCATAATTCTCCAACTGTGTAACAAATATTCTTCCAACAACCTGCAACATGCAAAAGTAAAAATGCATTATCTCACTTTTTTATCTGTCCATTATCTGACCCAGTGTTTATGACCAGTGTCGGACCAGCTCATCACTACCCAGTGGTGTCTCTACATGTTTCCACAGCTTTCTTTAGCTTCTACTGAAATGACTGAAGCTGCCTCTAATAGCTAACGTCCACGTCTCTATTCTCAAATCCGCAGTTTTCTCTGTTAATTGTAGATGCGGGCGACGAGATAAATGACCCTCTTTCCATTTTCAAATATCACCACTGCTGTCCCCCATTTGGTTTAGGACCACAGGATCAGGGTCAGTGTCACGTCTAGACCGTCTGATTGATAGTTGTGAGGAAAATAGTGGGTCAGTTTGAGAGGAGGAGGCTGTGGAGATGTGTGCAAGTAGCACTGGAGGTTAAATCCACCTCCATATATTCTTGTTCCGACATCTGGAGGCCGTGTTCATGTGGATTGAGTTTTGCACGCGATGAACCATTTATGGCAGCACAGTGATATCGTTGCTCACATTTATCTCAGTCACACAATCACAACAGAAGCTGTTCCCATGTGGAACTGTATCGTTCCATTCAGTCACAAATGACTATTATTTTTATTGTTATAATTATTGATTGGTTTCAGTGAGGCATATCCATCTTGGTGTGACCCAGCAGCGAGTTTAGGGTGGTAATTCTTCTCAAGTGCATGTGCAATTCTTTTCCACAAGATGTTTGGCAAATTCCTCTGAGCTTCTGCTCCGTTTTGACTGATTATGTGATCTCTGCTCATCTGTCGGCTCCACATTCGTTTGTTTCAATGTGCATCAATATGTTTGGCTGATTTCATCATCAAAAATATGAGTTTAATAATAACAAAATATACAAAAATTGCTTTATTTTAAAATGAGCAACAATTGGGTCTGTCTCTACAGTCAGCATCTTGTGTCTGCACCACTATATGCACCATATTTTTAATATTCAAAATGATGTTTAATCTTAATATTAAACACATCAAACATTATTTTTTCATCCAAAGGTTGATGCATTCAAAGTTTCAAGTGCTTGGCCACATTTATCAAGTTTCTGACAACGGAAATGTGTGCACATAAATTAATAGTGTGGTTCATTAAATAATAGTCGGCCAATGCTGATTATTATTTTCTTTTTAAACGGCAAATTTGCCCAGGATCACATCTGTATGAATATTTATTAATTGTTACAATGAGATCCGATGTCTTTACTCTTTAGCTGTTGCATGCAGCTTAGATTTGACCTGCTCATACCTTCTGTTTGTTGTGCTTTGGACATCAGAGTTGGACAAATTCACGTTTCAGTCATGGAGCAGCTCGGGGTTCTTAAGGCCAGTACCTGAGGCCCTGACTCACAAATGATGAAATACAGAAAGCCAAGAATAAGAAACTGTAACGACTGCATGATTCACTCGTGCCCTTGACCCTTGCCTGGGTCAAACGTTTCCACACATCCATTCTTTCACTCTTCTTCCCTCCTCAGTTGCCCGGTAGTATAATGAGTGGGACAGCATTACTTCAAAGGTCAATGAGTGTATGTGGCAGCCATGGCTTTCCATCATGGTGCTTCATCATCTGTGGGCTCTCTGTGTGTGTGTGTGTGTGTGTGTGTGTGTGTGTGTGCGCGATTGCACATGCATAAAGACCTAGTCCTCCTTAAAGGTCATTTGTCAAGGCGCTCTTATCCACCATATGCTCCATGAGCGGAGATGGTTTTGCATGTAGAGCTTACTTCCACGCTGTGATCAATGACCGTGTCCAAACACCACATGTGAAACAACAGCCTCTGCCACGTGAAAACCCTCACTAGCTTGATTCTCGCTTGCCCTTGCATATGAGAAAGAAGGTCGGTCTTTGTTTACAGAGTAAATTTAACACTTTGTTTATTATGCACTAGTACAAGTTTCATCGCTCTGGCGTTACTCCTCCGTGAGCCCACCCTCATGTAGCTAAGACCCTTGTCAAGTACTCCATTTTTGGTATATTTGTTCTAAAGACTATACCCTTGCACAAACATACTAATTGGTAGTATAATCAATGTCTGCCAATTCACTCCCCTAAATGTTACACACCTGACTTCTGAAGTCTGAAACATGGAGAGATTGTCTCTGAGTTGAGAGCAGTAGCACACCTCCCTGGATGGCCTTTAAGCAGCTGAGGAAGGTGGGAGATTGAAGGGGAGGAACAATCGGCGGAGGAGGAGATGGGGAAAGTAACAAGAAAGATGGAATGAAGATGGAGTGTGCAGAGGGAGATGTAGAAGGAAGAGAGCGATTACTAAACCGTTCAGAGCCCCCTAAACCTCCCCCCTTTGTGGCCTCTTGCCCCTCCCCTCCCCTCCCCTCTTCTCTCCTGGTAAGCAGCAAATCAGCAGTCGCCATAATAACTAATTCAATCCCTCCACCAGCAGAGCAGCAGCTACAGACACATCCACCACAGTGCTCACTGCATACTGATGACTTCGCCCTGGCGACTGTTGCTAGGATGTTGACTAGAGGGATGGGAAAGCAGGCCAACTTGTGTGGATGATTGACGTCATCCATTAAACGGGTGTAGTGTAGACATCATGTCAGAGAATGACTTAAACACCTTTGATAAGAACCGGCTCCTCAGTAATGGAGACATGCGGAGAGATTTTGCCGATGGGTCACGTCACAGAAGAGGGATTTGTATGCTGCCTACATAATAGATATCTAGATAATAGATAAACAGTAGAGGGAGTGACTGATGAGCCCACCTGCTTCAAGGTTCATACACAGTTCTTGTTTTTGCCAGTGAGTGGATTTAAAGTGAACCTGAAATTTGAACTGATCATCTACTAAAATAACTGATCACTGATAACTCATTACAAAGGTTTTTATTAAAATAGGGAGAATCACTAGAAAAGTAGTTGTTGAGTTTTATCCACTGGTTGCGGGTCAACCCATGGTCTAGTGGAAGGGAACTGGGAATTGGAGGTTGCCGGGTCAAATCCCTGTCAGTTCAAGGGCTGGTGTTTCCAGCCTCAAATGCTATTTGACTATTCAGTGTTATTATTCAAATATTAAAAAAAATAATGCAGGCTTCACATGTGTTGAGCTAATGGGAGCAGCTTTAAGATGCATTCAAGGAACCTCGTAAATTTGATATAAAGTCCACAAACTTAATGCTTCCTGCTACTGCTACCTTGTGGTAATAGATGCCGCACACATGTACAAAGATTTGGGTTTTATAAATGCAATTATTGAAAAAAATATTTGTTTTGTATCTTATGTTATGAAGAGTTACAGTAACTGATCGACTTTATAATCGAGTATTGAATACTTGCGCTCATCTCTACACAACACATCACACAAAACAAGTAACAAATCACAAACATGGTTCACACACAAAGAACTGTTGTGCTTTAGCTTCAGATATACTTTAATAAGAGATCTTTCACTTTTGTTTCTTGTTGTGGAAAATGAGTATTGGTTATTATCTCTCTTCTCTGTGGTTGCTGTGCTTGACACTGTGTGTTTGTCATGTTTTTGCAGGTGATCCACAAACATTTCTACTTGAAGCGAATAGAGATCATGTCTCAGTGTGAGGAGTGGATCGCTGACATCCAGCAGTACAGCAGCGACAAGAGGGTCGGCCGCACCATGTCCCACCACGCTGCTGCGCTCAAGGTAACGCTATCATATGTACCCAGTGAAGTCTCAGACTGTGTGACTGTGAGAAGCTTCAGGAAACATCTACAGTGTTCATCAGCGTTGCTTTAATATATATCATTTTATTCCATTTTTAGTGCAATTTGTTTGCAATATAAGTCGAAAATGTGGCTGAGCTTTACCACATGAGATGCTCCCTGTGATTTAAACGGCTCAAATGATGTGATATAATTTAAGATTGTGTTTGTCACTTTGTCTCAACAACAGTGAGTCTGGTGTGGATCAGACTCACTGTTGATGTGCTGTGATGTAAATGAGCTGATTAATAATTTGACTGTGTGTGTGTGTGTGTGTGTGTGTGTGTGTGTGACCTGCAGAGACACACAGCTCAGCTGAGGGAGGAGTTCCTGAAGCTGCCGTGTCCCGACGGCCTGGAGCCCGACTGCGACGAGTTCTCAGAGAAGAGCGCCGCCCTCCTTCTCAAAGAGCTGCCCAGTCACGACGCAGAGAAGCCGGGCAGCAGCCAGGACAGCCACTGCAGTGACGGACAGCTATGAAGTCCACACCTCCTCCCTCCCTCCCTCCCTCCCTGCCCCCTCCCTCCCATCACCTCCCACCCATCATTGCTCTTGAAAAGACTCGATGGCGTGTGACCACAAAGCTACCACTTTGTCAATATTTGTATGTAAAGATCCAATGGCAGAAAAAAAAAGCCTAGAAGGAGGGGACGCGGGGGGGGAAAGGGACGACGACGAGACGAACTCTGAACTATGCCACACCCACATTGAAAACAGTCAACAAAAACTTTTATTTACCTGTAAAAGAGTGTAAACATTTTGTGCTTTTTTTCCCAATTGTGAAATAACCACTGATTGGTATGTTATTAAACTTGTTTATGTATACATATTGGAAGAGGAAAAATGACAGATTATATAAGGGAAGCTACCTTTAGAGAAGAATGTTTACTGAATGTTCATTTCCTGTTTTTGTTTTTGTTTTTATTTTTGACTGTTGGCGACCAGACTGGTCATTCTTTAAGGAAACGATATTTAAAAAAAAAAAACAAGAGACAAAAGAAAAGACGAGTAACAGAACCTGCGATAAAAGCCCCACTGCTTCTTTTGATTTTCCTCCACCATCACATCCACCTGAATAAAATCTGACCTGGACATTCTTCATGTTCTGTTCTCCACATTAAAAAAAGCATCATGCTCTGGATAAACAAACTGTTCTCCATCCACATGACTGTAGATCATGAGACTGTGCGTCAGAACCACATCACAAGTGTGCGTTGAAGGCTTGTGCACGTGTGTGTGTGTGTGTGTGTGCACGTGTGTAACAATCCCAGCCCAGTGAGATACACAGCTGTGATGTGCCTTTTGATCTACACCATATCACCAAATACTCCCACAGAGAACCTTGACTCATGACTTTGCTATTTCTACAAAAACATCATAATTCTGCTCCGTCTGATCTAAAAAAAAAAACTGCTTAGTCTTTTTTTAATTATTCTGTTGAACTCCAGTGAACAAAAAAAAAATGCACTTTCTATTTTGCTCACTCCTTAGAACAGTCACATTCTCCTTTTGCTAGGACATTAAATGGAGCTTGAAAGTACAGAGTGAGTGTGGGAATGTTTATTTTTTTTCTGCCAGACGCGGCTGAGAAAAGGAAAATCAAGGAGGCGCTGAACACCTGAGCAAAGATGAGGAAGACTGCACAGTCAAATTATAATCTAATATTCTCATACGTCACTATGACTCTTCATGTGTGAATGTTCTGGTTTGTTTTCAGACGTGAGAGAAATCATGATTTTATCTTTTTTACAATGTTCCTTAAATAACCTCAGAAAAGATCTGACTTTCAAACATCCAGCTGTTGGTTTTAAAAGCCCGTTGAGTTGATGTAGAGTATCAAAGGTGAAGCGCATGAAATGGAAACAACACACGGCACAGGGTCAACTATTCAGAAATACTTTGCTAATAATTAGACGATTATCAAAACAAATGGACAACAAATGAGGACACAAGGGACAGGACAGGATGGAAGCAGATGATCCGCTTAAAAATTATTTTAATTAAAAAAAAAACAAAAGCTGTTAAATTAATTTAAAGGTCCAGTGTGTAAGAACTTGTGACGTCTAATGGTGAATCTGCAACAAATGGTCGACTTCTCTGCTCGCCGCTGTCACGACCTGATCTGTTACCGGAGGTGTGACGACTTCCTGTTAGCACCGGTGTATCAAGACAGTTGTGGATGACTATTAAAACTAAACATTTGTATTTTATTTTATAAGAGTAAAGACTACTGAGCTTTTTTGTATTGCCAAGCATCATGGGCAAAAGGTTTACACAGGAAGTAAGTGGTAACCAAAGTCAGTGGTTTTATTTTGAAAGGAAGTGGTGCTATGTAAGACTGGCTGCGTGACTGTTGTGTATGAAGGAAATAAAGTCCGGCCAGTTGGTAACTGCTTCATGCAAGAAGAGTCTGTGTCTTCTTTTGTTTTGAGTTGCACTCGAGCGCTCGGTGACGCGACGAAAACATCAAAATGTTGTATTCAAACATTTTCTAAGAATAACTAAGAAATAAAGGTAATATAACTTTATTTTATTGTAAAATCCCTGAACCTGCTGTAAATATCTTTGACAGGAAGTGGTCACACTTCACACACGTCAGGTAACCCAAGTCAGGTAATGACAGCTCCTCTCTTTCTCCAGCGGAACTACAGTGGCCTTTACGTCAGTTTTTAAGACCCACACCCACCCATACAAGAAAGCCCCGCCCACATTTAATTCATTTTCACCTGTGAATTCATTATGTACAGTGGCCTCCTATAGTATTAGAACAGTGAGGCCAGTTCCTTTATTTTTGCCATAGACTGAAAACATTTGGGTTTGACATCAGAACATTTCAGCTTTTATTTCCAGGTATTGACATATTCCAGGTATCCGCCCTAATGTGTTTCACCTTTTTTTTCCTTTCACAATTGACTCATGTTTGAACTCTGCATGTACACTGGTTAGTACTTGGGGAGAAAACCCAAAGGGTGTGCTTGCCTACTGAGCTGAAAATGGTTAGTAGGCTCTTATTTTGTAGGAAGTCGCGCATCGACAAGCCAAATAGGATTCGCAAGCGAAACGTTTGGATTTGCAAAAATGAATTGTTGCAAATGATCAAAAAGTGATCAGTTTTGTTTTTGAATTCATTCTGTTTGGTCGCACATGAAACACACAACATTAACTCCGTCATCTGTCCACATATCTGATTCATATCTGATTTTTCCCACACACAGATGAGGCCTGAATCCATGTGCCCGCTCACATTGTCATGGGTTTGTCTCAGATCGGATCAGAATTGGGTCTCTTGCACCACGCAGTGTAAATGCAGCAGTTGCTGTTTTGTTGTTTGCTCATGCTCTGGTTCCTGGTTGTGTTCCCCACATTTTTGGGTTTGGGTTTTTCTTTGCCTTTTTTATTTGTTGTTGCTGTTATTATTTTTATGAAATACTACATTATGGGTCATTATTCACACCGTGACATAGTATATGTGGAATGTCCTGAGTTTCTTCGGTTGTGTTCTCACATGAGCTCACCCACACTTTTATACTAGGGCGCTGGCAGGGGGCATCTGTGGAGAATGTGCGGAGCAACTTGTGTTGAGGGCATTTGTGTTCTCTCTCAGACAATCTCCAGAGAATGTCCATACGTCAGAGTGAAAGCAGCTATCCACCACATGAGGCTCATGGGGAGCTGACAGAGGGGGAGCAGCAGGAGAGATGAACAACCATTCACTCACACATTCACACCTACCATTCATTTAGACACCATGGGGAGAACGCGCAACAATACAAGCCACTACACCGCCATGTGGCCACAAAGTCATTCAATATAATGTTATCCACCTTACACTGACATATAATCATATGATGTGCACCAAAGTCCATAAAAAAGCATTTAAAAAAAATAGCTGGCTAATTGTTTTATTATTATTATTATTATTATTATTGTTATTGTTATTATTATTATTGTTATTGTTGTTGTATATGATAATAATAATATATAATAATAATAATAATAATAATAATTATTATTATTATTAATAATAATAATAGTAATAATAATAACGATGATAATAATAATAATAACAATAATAATGATGTTGATAATAAAGAAACACTTGCTGTTGTGCTTAAATAATGAAAGTTTATGTAAAAGATGTTTTGAAAAGTAACAATAAAATATCCTTTCATATATATGTATATACACATATATGTATATATATACATATATGTATATACATATATGTATATATATTGTGAATTGTATTGTGTGTTTTAAAGGCATTACAGTAACACTTTAATATCTGTTCAATAAATAATGGACACTAAAAAGTTTATAATTAATGAGCTGCAGTTCTTTTTAAAAAGCAGAGTCTGGCCGACACGTGCCAGTCGGCAGTGTGATACAACATGTACAAACATAGACTGAGCACAATTACCAAAGTTAACTAAACAAACCAGAAAGTAAAAAAGAAATAAAATGAGATAAATATGAAATAAAAAACTATATAAAAAAATAAAAAACAGTTCACAAACAATCGAGGCTTGTTTTGTTTTGATATTTTTTCATTAAAAATTGATATTTAACTAATTCATGAAGGCACAAAATACTAGTTTTGCATTAATAAACCTGGAAAAGTGTTTTTATTGGTAAAAAAAAAAAAAGGTTACATTCTATTCTATTCTGGGTGATGGTGGAAATTTTTCACATGACCACTTTTCCAAGGATCCCCCCCCCCAAAAAAAAAGATGTTTAAAACACTGTTCAAGTGTTTAGGTGTTTAGTCAGTGCGATGAGTGCGATGTCCGACGCAAGAAAATTCCTGAATACCTGCGTTAATCTCCCACATTTAGCAAAGGAAAGGTCTAAAATCTCAGTTGAGTGACTGTCAGGTGGAGTCCGTGCTCCACTGAACCATCTGTGAACAAATCTTTTAAATGAACTGATTCTAATGATTCAGTTACAGCGTTACAAGTCACTAGTTTGTGTTTGAGCCCTCGAGTTGGAAATGGAATGTACAAAAATATTTTTGAAAAATATTATTTTTTTATGGAGACAAATCATTTGGAAAACATTTAATGACACTGTATTATTAACGAGGATTCAACCTCATGGCACGTGCACGGTCGCAGTCTGATCTGCGCACCATCCTCTCTTCCTTGATCTTCCCCGATCCGTTTTCCCACAATGCAACGCGCATCTGTCATGGCTGCTCACTGACGCCGCTTGCGCCACATGGGTGGAAATAAACAGTCCGTTTGTGATTGAGAGACATCGACTTGGCACTTCAATACAGCGATTAATCGGCGGCGGCAGTTAGCGGGACCTGCGGAGGCACGTTAGCGGCACGTTAGCTCAGCAGCAGCAGCGGAGGTGATGCCGCTGAACGTGGAGATCCCGGTGCTCCGGGGCTTTTTAACAGACACTGAGGCGGTGGAATGGAAGCAGAGTGTTTACTGTGCTGCAGGTGAGTTTACGACCTCTATTTTATTATTATTATTATTATTATTGTTATTATTAGCGCTATTATTTCACCTGGTATCTATAATTGAGTACCGGCACGGGCAGGTTGTGTATCCCGCTGCCCGGGCAGCTGCTGCCCGTCGCTCGCGTTGTTGCGCAGCGGTGTAAGCGACACCGGGTCCGCCCGCAGTTTTCAACACAGCCTCACTTTCTAAGTTTTCTAAGCTTTTGTTCAAACTTAAACCAGCTGTGCTTCGAATTGTCATGAGAATGAGCTGCTTTAAACGACATGTCCTCGTGTGTGTGTGTGTGTGTGAGTGAGAGTGAACGTCTTACCAGACTCCATTCAAATGTCTGCTCTATTATTATTTGGTGACATTATTTATGGCGACAGTACACACTTTTTAGAAATGATACTTTAAGAGTTGAGTGTTGTGAATGGCTCTGCTGTTCGGCGCACACAACTACACGTGAATGTATGTTCATGAATAAGAAATGTCAACTCGTAACGTTCGTCAAAGTCGGCTTTGAGTTGGTTGGCTTTTGACCACGGAGTGAACGTGGAGTTAACATGGAGTGAACGTGGAGTTAACATGGAGTGAACGTGGAGTGAACATGGAGTATAAGGAGAGGAGAGTGAGCGTGAGTCCGAGTCCGTGTGTTATGGCTGTAGCTGCGCGCGCTCACACGTCGTCATGTCTCGAGCAGAAGCATTCAGGTTGCCAGGTCTGCGTGACCAAAGCAGCCCCCACATAAGAAACTCATAATTCATCAGTGCCACTTGTCCATCAGCGTTCATATCTTGTCACACGTGTCGCAACATCCGCATGAACGTGGTGAGTAATTCACAGACCTGGTTTCCATAGAGATGTGTCACAAAGACAAGCATGTGTGTGTGTGTGTGTGTGTGTGTGTGTGTTTATCCACTGCTGTTAAAGGTGCAGTGTGTAACACTGAGGCGATTCTATTGGCAGAAGTTGAATAGAAGCATGTTTGTATCAATGTACAATTGCTTTAAAATCAAAATAACTGGGTTTTCGCTGCCTTGGCATATATCTTCATACTTATGGCAAGGGGATGAAGTGTGCCATCTTGTGTTTCTGTGTTTGTACAGCAGCCTCAACATGCTGTTCATGATGGGATGCAGAAGCTTAATCCTTAAATGTGTCCTGCAATGTGAGGGCACAACATGTCCAAAACATGCACACAATTCGACACTCTAAATTGACCACAGGTGTGTGAGTGGGTGCTGCATCGTTGTGCGCCTCCTACTGGATCTAGTCAGTGAGTTTTTTTGGTTTGTTTTTTCAGACAATAGTAAGTTTTCCTTTACCTGGTTAACCTGCTGGACCTGAACGTCTAGAACTAGCATGAGACACAGAGGTTTGTCTCATGCTACAACAACAATAACAATAATAATAATAGTGAAAACTAGAGATGGCCGAGACCAATTATTAGTAGTCAAGGTGGCCGATAACCGTTATTTTGAGCCGATATTCATTTGCAGTAAAAGTGAAAATAGTGGCGTCAAAATCTTGAATAATACAAAAACACTTTGTTTAAATGCCTTAATAAACAGCTTTTCAGATTTGCAACATGTTAAGGGTTTTTTTTAATCTTAGACAATCGACGTCTTTGTTTTAAAATTCTAACAAAAAGTGCATGAAGCTCCCAGGCTCAGCAGCATGTCTTATAAAGTTAAATGAAAACTTAAACAAATAAATAGCTCCTTTAGAGTTTTCTACAGTAAATGCAGTTTTCCAAAATTCAATATAACTGTAATGTTATTTTATCTTTCACTTATCTTTTGTTTTAAGTTCAAACAAAAACAAAAAGTGCAGGGAGATCCCAGGGTCAGCAGCATCTCTTATAAAGTTAACTGAAATTTTAAATAAATAAATGCATACAATCTGATGATTTTCATCAGGCAGAAATGAGTTGACTTAGTCGGGATGTTTATTACAATCTCAGGTCTCCGCTTTATTTCGAGTGAAGGTTTCAGTAAAAAGTGTCCCTGAAAGAAAAACTGGTGGAAGCAGGAGGGTGAAAAACATCATTACGGCATAGTATTGTAATTTGCAGTTAATGTGTATGGCCACATTGTGTCATAGGTGTCAAGTATGGATATTTTAATGAGTTTTCAAACTCATTCAACAGTGAATGAGTTTAGGGAAAAACACAGGCACTCAAATGCTGCTACTCGGGTCTAGTGAAAAGTAACTCGAGTGCAATAAATTAGGGCTGCAATTAAGGATTATTTTGTTCATTGATTAATCTGTCAAGTATTTGACCACCCCGGGCGGTCAAAGGCATTCTTACTGAAACGGGTGCACCTGTGTGGTATAACTACGATAACTCTAGTGGAGGCTTGTGTAGTTAGAGAACTTGTTTAGATTATTTAAAGAAACATTCAAACCGATTATCAGAATAGTTGACTATTAATATAGTAATCAGTTACAAATCGATTAATCCCCACAATGAATACTTTTCTAAAGCAAAACTGACTCTACAGTCACTCCATATATCCTGTAGCACTCACACAAGACTGGATGAACAGGACTGTCGCAGAGGAAGGATGGCGAGACTATATGGTGAAAGTAATGCCTGCTTTTATTTGAATATTTCATGAAGTGAAGACCAGTTCTCGTATGTTTTGATAAGGAAGTTATTTTAGATTAAATACACTGTATGTGTTTGTTAATTCTGTGACAGAAAGTGTATCATTTATCACTAAACCTAAACCATGAGAGTCGGACTGTGTTCAGTTGGGATGAGCCGATACGATACTCGGTCTCGGTCTGATACTGGTCAGAATCAGTGGATCGGATATCTGACAGATGCAAAAGTGCTGTACATGGCATGCTTCACTACTCAAGGATGTGATGTCGGTATCGGACACTAAAAAAGTGAGGTTGACTCATCCCGTGTTCAAAGGGAAGCCTTTTGGTTTCTTTCCAGAACAGTTTTTCTACAGTGGGAAGGACAGACAATAAAAGTAAGAATTAAAGCCACATTAATGGTATTGGTTCAGTTCTAATGTGAAGAAATTGCCATGCTGAGATCCACCTGATCCTTAATGGTGGATCCATATTTCTGCATAGCCCTGCATGCTTCTGCAAATTCTATTAACATTTGGCTTCTTGACTGCAGCTCATTTGCTGAAACCTTTATGAATTATAGACTAGTTTAAGGGCCTCTGCCTTGTTTTCTATAATTGCTGCCATTTCCTGGGCAGGCCTGAAGGGTGGCTAAAATGCCAT
Source organism: Solea solea (assembly GCF_958295425.1). Taxonomy (NCBI): domain Eukaryota; kingdom Metazoa; phylum Chordata; class Actinopteri; order Pleuronectiformes; family Soleidae; genus Solea; species Solea solea. The sequence continues at coordinate 3,849,762 of NC_081148.1, read as the reverse complement.
TAGACGTGTGGCCATAGCTCAGCTTTTAATTTTCCCCCTCATAAAGCCACAGCCCTCCTGTCTTCTCCCCGTCCGCTACCTCCTTTCTCCCTGAGTTTCATTAGATCAGCAGAGCTCCTTTACAACACCATTTGCACTGCAATTATTTATGAAAGCCATGGGTGCCTTTAAGGGATCACATGACCACAGCCTGAAGGTGTGCCTGAGTGGGCCACAAACCTGGTTTCGTGTCAGAATCCGAGCATAATGAGACTCTGTTGAGGCCGATAGACCTCGTATATGTGCGCACAGTGATGGAGGCAGGAATTATGGCTGCACACTATTGTTAAGTACTTCCTGTGGGGTTATGTATAGAGTAAGTGCTCTCATGTGATGTGTCATGTGATTCATGAGGTGTACAGAAGTGTGAAAGGAGGCAGGGAATACGGAACACTTAGGCCTCTGATTGGTGATCTATCAATGGTTGAAGGGTTGATGGTAAATAGTTATATTCAGTTTCACTTTGTTAGTTCACCATTGTTGTTTCTCATTCGTAACCTCTTCTGAAACTAACTTTATGTTTACACTGGTATGTGCATAAACAGAGTACCCTAAGGGTCACATGATGTATCTTTTCAGGTGTGTCAGTAGTGTGATGGACATTAGAGGTTATTTATGTACCTCACAATTTGATTCATTTACGATTCTGAAGGTAACAAATGTGATTATATAATTGCATTGTAATGGGAATATTGTGAAATATTTTTTAGCATATCTTACTGACTTTGGAAAGTTTCAGTCCACTCGATGGTGCCAAGTTCTCACTCTCACTAGAGCCGTTGTGTGAGTATATCGCAATATATGATTTTGCCAATACCCAGTATTTTTGCAATATTATGATAATATCATACCTTGACTTAAATATTTTGCTAATATTGTCTTGTGGAAATTCCCACCGCTATTAAATGCTCAATTGTATTTACTTGCAATGGCATTAATACTGTACAATTTTTTTTAAGAAAACTTCAATGACTAACTATTAAAATATTTAATCGCACATTTGTATCTATTCTAAATGTCCCTTGATTTCTTTGTGTCCCATTATTTTTTCTCATTTTAATGCTTTTATCAACATAGAAAAGTGGATCAGCTTGCTTTATTGATACAATATCTCTGTCACGCTGCATATTTGGAGTTCTTCCTCTTATTGTGAGAGCCGCACAATAATAAGAGAGGCTGTGTCTCACCTGCAGTGTGTGAATAAAGAGCCGTTCAACGCAGACAGAGTCCCGTGGTTTAATGTGTTGTTGCCGTAACGGGCTAATCCGAGCTAAAGGAGCTAGCGGTCTTCGGTGGTCTCCTACGGTTGGGGGGGTCTGCCAGCTTGGTTGGTAACACTGCATACATCATTACTTGGATGTGGGGAGTGCGTGGAGAAATGATCCCGGCTGCCATGTCTGCAGTGGTGGACATTTTTCCACGTGTGACAGTAAACCTCACAGACACATGTGTGAATTCCCTGAAGGAGTGCGTTAACACCGTCTAACTTCATGTTTCAGATGCAGGCTCTCTGCTGGACTCCTTAATGACTGGGGACTTTGAGGCCGTTCTGCTGAGTCCTCAGGTGTCGGCTGTACTCAACGGTGATGGCAGTTGCTGTGATGGGGAGAACATTGACGCGTACCTGCAGAGGCGGCTCTCACTCTACCTGACTGGTGGACCTGAGGATGACCAGACTAACAGGTACACAGGAAATCAGTCACACAGTTTGGCCTGTAATCTTTTTCCCTGCAGCTGGACTGTTGTGCCGTGTCCATGAGGATGCACTGTCAGCGCAGCCCGTATTCAAGATACATGATGGATACATGGATACTTGGAGCGCTGGTGGCTCCGAGCACAGCTAACGAGAAAGCGGCAACAAAATTCCTCTGCATTCGTTGGTTTTCCGCTTATTAAAGACGACTTCTTCCCCTGCTTCAAAAAGCAAAGAGGAGTCCATACAATAGTGTGACTTCACTTGCAGCTGACATTGTTGTTGATATGGCGACACACGGGATGTGACGCTGTAGTCTGCTGCTGGAAATCTTTGCAAAGGGAGAGGGGGAGGTGACCGTGATCAGATGGCAATCAGATCTTGATGTGGACACTGGAGACTAGGGGTGTCACGATCTCCATTGTCAATCGAATACTGATTGAAGCGCATCACGATCTACAGTGGAATCACGGGTTTGTAGAGTTGTGACACCCCTACCAGAGACGCATCTAAAGCTGTATGTTTAATACCAATAAATACCAATTCTATTAGTAGTAATAGAATGAAATGCTTGTTCATTGTGTGAACAGTTGCGTGCCCCCTTCTCTTCTTTCTATAATATTATATAATATTACAGTGTGCCTGACCATGGATTGTAATCTACTGTAAATTGTGATTATTTCTTGTGCTATGCAAAAGAAATTAGATTAGTTTAGATTATTATATTATTATAGGTTCTGTTTTGGCTGCATTTGTCTGGCTGACTGTGAGCAGCATAACTCAAAAAGTAAAGGACTTATTTTAATGTCATTTTATGAGGATGTAGTTTATGGCCCTTGGTGGTGATAAGGATCCAAGTTTAGGATTTATTTGTGGAATATATTAGCACCTGCTGTGCTGGAAGTTTGCACTCTTTTTGTGTAAACATTGAGGTTTATAATACAATAATTGAACAATTAAAATGAACAGAAAGCAAAAACCATGAATCACATGATGTACAGTACCAGTCAAAGGTTTGGACATACCTTCTAATTCAATGTTTTTTTCTTTATTTCTTTGTCTCTCCTGATGCAGGGAGCTGACTGTGATGGCTCTGGCCGTGTCTTGCCTTCACCTGTTTGCTCAAAGTAACTGGACTGGTCCTCCAGTATCCATCCATGTCTCTGACTTCCTGCCCGTTGCCCTGCTCTCCTCTCAGGTAGGAACCCACCTCATCTGGTTCTCCTGCTTTTATATTGTATTTGATTTTGAGCCTGCTTTTAAGGCATAGTTGAGAGATGTCTTTGTTGTATGAGGTAGTTTGTTTTCTCAGTGAATTCTCAGTATCTCAGCTCTTTTTTTGGTCAAATAGCACCATCAAGTCCACATTTTCACACAGCAGAGTGTGGAATCATGTACTGTGGTATTTGGAAATGTAGTAGAATAGACTTAATGACATGCCGTAAGATGCACAGCCTGCTAAACTAAATAATCAGACAAGAGGAGTGAACTTATAAGCTGATGTGCAGGTGTTTTACTTCACATCTTCTGTGACTGAGTCCTCACTTTGTGAGCCACACAGTCCTGCTGTCTGCACTTTCCTCCGCTTTCTTCTCTCAGTCCTTTGTCATCTAAAGTGTAAACTTAAATTCTTAAATTAAATTCTATTTGATTTTCTATTTTTGCCATGATTTGATAAATTCTTGATCTATTTCTTCTCTCTTTGTTGAGTGTAGTCAAGGATCACTGGTTTATGTTTAATTCTCATTTCGGTTGTCTACACGCTTTCATCACTCATCATTTGTACCACACCAAGGCCTTATTGTCACATTTAAATCATTTATTAACAATATGAGTGTAACAGTAACCAGGCAATTGTAAGATAACATTGTAGTAAGATGTGACCTACATCGTGACGTTGTTTCCATCAATATTCAACTTACAATTGAGATAGTGGCACCCCTATATAACAGTATCCAAGTGTTTTATTTTAAAGTAAGACAATGTAGTATTTGCTCTCTGGTTCCCCCCAATATCAAATATATGTCGAGGTAGCGTAAAATATTCAGTAAAATCCAGTAAATATCCAGTAAAATATTCTCCATTTAGCCTTTCCCGGAGTGTTTTCACCATCCTGGCACTCAACATCTATCCACCACCTTCATTCTCTCTGAAAACAGCTGGTGAAGAGACGAGCTGTCTGACATAGTGCCTGTTGTATATGTCTAAGGATGTATATAATTAGTCTGTTAACCCTGACATGTATATTTGTGACTCAGGAGCCTAAAACCTTGGATCTCCACTCAAGCCTGCTCCTGGATGGAGAGTCTGTGTACAGTCTGGTTGCCAACCCCTTCCTCCTCCTGCTGGCTGGGGTTATTCTCACCAAGTGCTCGTCCATGATGGACAGCCTCCAGGTAATAATGTGCTTCTTTAACAATCTCAATGCTTTCCTGTTAGTTCAGCCACAGGAAGTAAATATGGTTACTTCCAGGTACCAACCCAACAACCCTAACCTCAAAATGATATTGACTAATGGTGCTGGACTGCCAAGCTCGTCCACTGCACCTTGACCTAACATCTCTCACCACGCACCTATGGGACACTACTAACTGTAAATAACGTCTGTTTTTTCCCGGTTTTTCAATCTCGTACAATCATGCTGATTTAACCGTGGGAATTTAAAATGGTGATTGGGATTAAAATCTCTCTGGAGAGCAATTGTTGTGCTGAGTAATGTCATGATGTTGATGTTTTGCATCAGCGGTCGCACAACTCTGACAACAGTGCACATGTGAACATGTGTGAACGTGGCATTGTGCCTTTTTTTCTGCTGTTTGGTGATTTAGTGTTAATTTTGCTCTTTAAATGCTAATGAGGAACAGGGGAAATCATTAACGGTGCTGTTTGCCACCCCCCCCCCCCCCACACACACACACACACACAATACCCTCAGTGTGTGTGACTGAGGGTATTGATTCAGCGAGACAGACAATTAAGCCTCCATGTAACCATGCAACAAAGGTCATCTACCATTGGAAATGAGGCAGGTGTTATCCTCACCCACACGCTAATAAGCTCTTCACGTGCTTCACTGCCACTCTCCTCAAGCTGAACAGCAACCCCCCCGTAAAATTTAGAATTTTGAAATTCAGAACTCTCTGAAACACAATTTCCTGCATTTTGAGGTGCACATTTTGTGGAATACAGCCAAGTTTTTGTCTTTGTTACAGCATTATTTTTGTCTTGAGGCTGAGGGGAGGTACTTTACACTGCTTTATTTACAATATATGTTTTATAAGTTAATACTGGCCGTGTGTGGGGTCAGGTGTTAGACTTGGCTGACCCTGATTAAAAAAAAATATATATATATTGTTTTTACAGTTTAGAAATTTCTTATTCCCTGACTACCAGCTTTATTCAATTTTGTTAATCTTTCATATATTCATGCAAGACACAGGATTGGAACAATCAGCAAAGAGGACCTCTATTCTCCCCTGTCCAGCCTCTTATTCTATCACTCTCTTTAACCCTTGCCACGACATCCACTCAGTGAATACTTTCACCTGTGTAACTTTGCGTCTTCGTTTGGGGGGCTGTGACCTATGCCCTAAAGTAGAATGTTGTACGGACACGGAACTAGAACTAGAAGTTCCAAAACCTTTTTAAAAACGACAACACAAAAGATTCTGTGTGTAGACCAGTTAACACTAATTACCATGAGTAAGCAAACTGTTGTCTGCTGTCTCATGATCACATTTTGACATGAAGACATCCTGTACATCATGGGTCTTTATAGCCATTTTATTTATTCCTGTCTGCCTCTGTGTTTTTGTCATAATTCCTGTTGTTAGGCTCATTCTCGTATATATATTTTTTTGAAATAGTTCCTCCTCTGTTTTTTTGTGTAGCTGCTGCCCTGGTGGACCCTTCGCTATGTCCACCTACATCAGCAAATCCTGGAGGCTCGCTCTCCACAGCTCCTCAGCTTGGCCCAAGACAGCATGGACAAAGGTCTGTCACTGTCTGTCAGTTATTAATATTTATTTAATTGAAAGGTTTGTACCAGTCCCAGCAGTCTCAGGATTCTGAGGCTCATGACATCACCCACTTGGCAAGATATTTTTTTATAACTTCATTTATAGATTTTCAATTTATGAAACAAAGAAAAACAAAGATACATATATTACAAACTCATCCCACCCACCAAGGCTCGAGAGACAGACAGACAAAAAAGTAGAGGTAGGTACATAAAATATAGTTCCATACAGTTCCTGTACATCACTTTACACTGCTCAGAATGGGAATATCAAGTAACATTATACCATGAATATCATCATACCATACATAACAGATCCAATTGGCGTTACATCGATATGTAAAGGAGAATGACATGTGATGGATACATTTCCAACAAATTCTGTAAAGGGGGCCCAGGTTTTAATAAATCTGTCGCATAAATTACTCCGATTACATCTCAACTTGTCTAATGGGATCAACGAGAATACCTCTTTGACCCCGTGTCTGAAGGAGGGAGGATTCACAGACTTCCAGTGCAAAAGAATTGCTACAGTGTTTGCGTGAGGGACAGCAAATTGTTCTTCTGATGGGAACACACCCAAAATAGCAACTGTTGCATCGGAATTCTCTGTTCTGTTACAAATGGAGGAGATTGCTTCAAAGACAAAATCCAGAAGTTATGAAGTGAATTGCAAGACGAGAACATACGACCTAATTTAGCTGGACTGTGGCTACACCTCGGACACACAGGATTGGTTTCTCGGGTGAATAATGCAACTGACGCACAATTTTAAAATGAGAAAGGCCATGTCTTATGCATAAAGAGGTGGGATGTAGGCGTTTTAAACTATGCTGCCATGTCTCGTCAAACGGTGCAACACCCAGGTCCTCGTATCATATTTTAAGAGTGTTCTTGACAACTGGGTACATTTTCAAAAAAAAACCAGATTAGAGACATGCCAGAAACAAATTGGTAAATGAAAGGAACAACGTCAGCAGTCAAATGATCCAGGTCTACCTGACCAGATCAAGGAAGTTAGGAAGAACATAGATGACATACTGTTAGGAGAGGTGGAAAGGAAAGCAAGGTTTAGTAAACATGAGGGAGGGGCCTAGAGCCACTAAAAACCGAGCAAGACGTATAAGGAAACAGCGAGCATTATCTAATATACATAAAATAAGGGATCTATAGACAATAAATATCTGTATGAACCAGAAGAAATAGAAAGGGTTTGAGGAATATTATAGTAACTTGTATTTGCATGCTATTTCTGTGGATAGAGAGCACCTGACAGAATTCTTAGACAGACAGGTGCAAAACAGAATGAGATGTCATCTTCAGAAATAACAATAGAAGACATGGTAAAGTCTATTAGTCAGGCAAAATCAGGGCCTCATTTTCTAAAACTTTCTAAAAGGAGTTAACCCCGTTGTTACGTGACTCATTCAATTATATGAGCTGTACTCTCAGGTCGGGCAAGACTCCTCCCTCATGGAATGAGGCCATTATCTCCATTATTCCAAAGGAAGGTAAAGATATAGAATATTGTGGCAATTACAGACCCACGAGGACCACAAACTCTACACCTCCATTATAGCCAAGAGGTTAGAGACATTTATGCAGGATCTGATTGATGATGTGGGTTTATAAAATAAAGATAATATTAGAAAGAGTTAACATATTATAGCATTGGTGCAATGATGAGTTTTTTGCAAGATGGAAAAATATAGAACTGGGTACGACAGACATGGAGGTATGAAATTTAACAGCACACAAAGGACTAGATTAGACTAAAAGGACTAAAGATTAGATGGCCGGCTGGACGTGATAACTAACACTACAGTAGAAACATGGAATACAGTAGTTGAAAGATATAAATTGGAGAAGGAGATAAAGATGTTGAGTTGGTTTGCGTTTGGCTCCAGGTTTATGCCGGAGAAAAGAGCTGAAAGAGCAAATAACAGAAGAAGAGTGGTTCATTATGTGTAAATCTCAGTGCACGGCCTCTAGCTCCAGGGTTTGGAGGGAGTTTAATTGGAAAAACATCGTCAGATTATTTTTTATAACCCCAAAAATCAGGAAAGAACTGGTGTATAAACAACAGCCATGCTGGAGAGCGTGTGAACACGTTAATGCCGATCACACACACATATTCTGGTCTTGCCAAAAATTAAAAGGGTACAGGGATCAATTATGGCAGAGTCTACTTAAGGTTCCTGGACCTAAGTGATGGGACTCACATCTGTATGTTTGTTTATATAATATATACACACATTATGTGTACTTTTTCTCTATGCTGTCTCATAAAGTATATTATACTGTGTATAAACACAGTGCTCATCCGAGGTGCGTTCTCATCCACAGGTAATACTGTAAATAAAAGAGAGCCACACTCGATCACAATGACGTTGACAGAAGTGTTTCTGTTGAACAATAATTTCAGAAATTAAACTGTTTACATTGACAAACAGCTACGTAACATTATTACATTGTAGATAAAGAATGGAAAGTCTGAGCGTTTGGAGCGGAGTGTTTATTTCATCCCACTCTACTGTCCGACTGCTGTATGTCATTCATACACCAACACTAGCAGCACATCAAATTAATTTAAATGAATTATGGGTCATTATAAATTAGTTTGAACTGAATTTTTGCAAAAAAGGGACACTGCTAACGTATGTGTGTCTATATGCGTAACTTGTGATACTCACTATATCTCACTGTGCTTGTATGTTCTATGAATATTAATCATCAAAACAAAAAAAATAAAAGTCTGACGGGATGATGAATCGTGTGGAGGAAACCACACAACATCTGTGTACAATAGTGTTGGCACTGTGAGACGGGAAGCTGCTGACACTGTTGTGTTACATGTCACGCCTCTGCTTCCACAACACCATCCTGCTGTCTAAAATCACACACTGGGGCACCATCACGCTGCTTTTGTTTTGCTCAGTGTAAACAAGTGAAGGCAACATAATGAAGTGTGGCTTACACAGCCTCAGTCATACATTTTCATTCATTTTCATTAAATTAGACAAATACAAGGCATACAAAATACAATTTAAACATAGATATAGATAAGCAATATTCTAAGAAAAATAGAATTCTGTGTTAAATTGTAAAAATGATTAATATTTAATTAATTTATAAAAATACACAGGGCCAAAGTGTTTAATTTCAGGAATTGAAAACCCAGAACACATTAAATTGATTGTCCATTTTAGGGGCTCCAAAATAATAGGACAAACTGAAATTATGTATCAAAATGCTTATAATTCCTCAGTGGTTAATGTCTGAGTGTTAATCCACACTTAAATCACATCTTTATTGTCTCATTTCAGAGGCAAAATGACACAGTGTGTGACTTTGTCTGAATGTGTATGTACCTTACTGTATATTAACATACCCGGTGTCTATATATATATAAAGAAGAAAATAAATGGTGAAACAAAATGGAAAGGAAAAAAAAAGCACCTGTAGTCTACATACTGATGTGTCCTTAGACATTTAAAGCCAAGTTTCACTCAAAGGAGGAGAGTGCTTCTAAGAACAACCCAAACATAATGACCCAGGGTCATAACAAGGCCTCTAAAGCCTCTTTCACACTAAAAGTAGTGGTTATACCTGGGATTTGTGAACCATCTAAAAAAGACGGTGATAAATACCATTTGCATTACCAGTGGTTTCCCTGTGGTGTTAATTCACCCATGCATCAACAAGTCAGAAACAAAATTAACATCAGCATTAACACTCGATGGTTACTAGTCTGAATTAGACATGGCCTGATATCGCCTTTTTGCATCTAATCATTGCAGAAATCGCAACCTTGAGCATGTACGATACCAATATCAGTCCAGTACAGTCCAATCAACTGAGCTGGTAATGCAACGTGCATTTACTACCGAGCTATAACCTGCCATTTTAAATTTAATGCTTCAACTGCATGGCTGCAGACATTTCTCTGTACACCTTGATAGATAATTGGATATTGGATGTGATCTGTATCTGTACTGACACATCATTACAAAGAACTGTGATAGTTTCTTTCTCATTATCATACACATTAAGCCTGAGTTAACTCAGCCAACGCGTTTTCTGACCATCTTCTCATATTGCTCTGTTTTCATATAGTGGCTCTTTGTTGGCTGATTTGTTAGCGGTTTCTTTTTTTCCAGTGCTCAAATGCCAGTCTCTGATGTCGGAGCAGAAAAATTTGGCGATCCAGTTTAACCTGGAGTGCGTCTACACCAATCTGACCTACTATGAGTACCAGCCAGCCAAGGATCACATCAATAAGGCACAGGAGCTCTCTGGACTGAATATCAACATGACGGGTATGTGTACGGAAGCACGCGCTCCTGGAGAGTAGACGGGGTGCGGCTGTTATGTGGAGTACCGATCCGCTGAAACACATGCCTGAATTGAGGGTAACAACCGATGTGTGTTCAAGGTGCCCTTGGCAAGCGGACCCGTTTCCAGCAGAAGTACTTGGCTCAGCTCATCCTTGAGGTAAAGAGAAAGCACGACCAGACCAACAAGATGGACAATGAGGCCAGTCCCACTCCCACACCTCAGTCCTGCTTACCCAAGGTATGAGCTTCTGTCATCCTCTTTCAATCTTAATGTCAACTTTGAACCTTTTGTTGTTCAGTTCAGTAACTGTAAAGCTGCACAGTTAGAGATGGCATGATACAACGTATTCATGTCCAATACTGATATCGCTAACTCCACTGTCTACTCATACAGATATTAGTCAATTTAGACCTTTTAAACTATGAAGCTGTTAACATTTTTTTTAGCTATATCAAAAACATTTCAAAGGCATAATGTATCTGCTATTTCCTTCTTTCGGTCATGACCCATCACTCATGACTGTAAATGTAGGTACAAAGGTCGAACTATTAGATCAAGAGCTTTGGCTTTTTGGCTCAGCTCCTTCGTTCCTTCGCTCAGCACCATTGTCGTCACAATGGTGCAGTAGAGTGAACCAAATACCCCTCCCGCTGCTCCAGTTCACCTCGCTTCATGCACTGTAACATCAGTTAAAAGTGTAAAACATGCGACCATCGCTTTAAATCAAGATGCTAACTGCAGTGTGGTGATTGGCGATCAGTTCCTGATATGAAGTTACCACTCTACAAGCAGAATCCGTCGTCTCTGGGTTCCCATCACTCCGTCTTCTACTATCACTCAGAGTGTGTTTTATAGCAGTGATCCACCTCTGCTGTCCTCAGGGTCTTTGATGATCCAGTGACTGTTTCATCTTCCTGGCTGAAGAGACAAGTTGCCTGACATTTTTCCAGATATACAGTATATGCTGCCGGTTATACTGTGTGTATATATATATATATATATATATATATATATATATATACATATATATGTATATATGTATATATATATATATATATATATGTATATATATATATATATATATGTATATATATATATATGTATATATGTATATATATATATATATATATATGTATATATATATATATATATATATATGTATATATATATGTATATATATATATCTCTAATGACATTAGGTTGCCTGCTGAAATGGCGTTGCTGTGGTTGCGTGACGACAGCTCTCGGATCTCAGTAGAGTAGACACAGCACAGATAGAATGAAAGTTTAGATATTGACCTGTACAGCTAAATGAAGCCTGGTTTTGCACGTCACTCCCTGTTGGAAGCTCCTCCTCCTGGTGAAAGGTGTGTGCGTGTGCGTGTGAACTATCAACAACTTACAAAGCACTTTTGTTGTGATAACACAACAATCATTCAACTCTAAACGCTGTGTAGTGTGAACTATGCTTCAGTGGCCAGCAGGTCAGACTGTGGTTCTACTGGGTTAGTTCTGTGCAATAAAGGATAAATAAGGTGTTTGCATGCAGCTTCTAGTCTCATGGTTTTGGACCAGCTCCAGTGCTTTTTACTGTGCTTATACCACCAATTCCTTTATTACTGGAGGAGGGGGAGAGTAAATGGTCTCAGTCAAGACTGCCATTAACCAGAGCTCACTGGCTTCCCATCTAAAATGGATAAAAGGAAAGCAGACAAGGTGTGAGCTGGAACTTTTCATCAGTGGCCAATCAGAACCACTGCCAGCAGGGAAGATTGGGCCATTACTGTTCTGTGGGTCTGACTGGACTGAGAATTGTTGTAATACTTCAATGAAACCAGGTCTGAACCACTGTTCTTAAAAATTAAGGATTGGGATTAAGTGGAGCCTATTTGCATCAATACATGTGTGCCAAGAAGACCAGAGAAATAATCTTAAATGTGGGGGATTTAGTGCCTCAGCTCTGAATGCTTCTTATTTGGATTAATAGTTTGATCTCTAGCTCCTTGTGTTTATATTTTACGCCTAATCCACACGGAAACAGAACTTTTCCCTTTTTATTTCTTTTTTTAAAAAGTTTTCTTTAAACACAGCATCGTTCCAAGAAATGAACCCCCTAAAACGACTCTAAGTTTTGTAGTACATATGCCAGTCCTGGAGTATTTGATTATTTGTTTGATGTGATTATAAAAAGTTGATCAGTTAATGATTTTATGCTTTAAAACAAACTTTCCTACTGTGACGATTACTAAATCTGTGGGGCATTTATTATCACAAGGTGGCAGCAGCAGCAAGTGTTTAGTGGACTTCATGTTAGTTTGCAGAAGTGATGACATTGAAGAGGTTTCTTGAAAGCATCTTGAAGCTGCTCAACACTCTATAGATATCTATAGAAACTTACTGGGGTCTATGAATGCATCTCGTTTGCTGCTCCTGCGCAACATGCTGAGCCCTGACTTACTTGCACTGGAGTTTCACATATTTGAATGTTCTGTGAATAATATTGAATATTCATGAAGCATTTTTGCTAGCAATGCCCATCCTTATTCGGTATATGTCATATTTAGTTAGTAGTGGTTTATTGCTGCTGCATGTGCCCATGAATGTTACTCCACATATGTTTCTGTGCTTACAGGACCACATTCTCGGTGACGACACAGTGCTGGACCAGATCAATTTAGCAGAGCCGGATCAGTATGATCTGCCAGACCTCACTGCAGAGGAACAGGCCGTCATCCTGGGGATCTGGTAAGTCTTTGACCATCTCGGCACTGTTTCTGCAGCTGCTCTGTAATGGAGTTTGTTTAAGGTGGAAACGGACAGTTACATTAGTCTAATCTACCAGTAACCTCAATTGAAAAGCAGTTGATGGTCTCACAGAAGATTTATTATCAGGTCATTTGACACATGGGACATTTCCTCTAAAGCCATAAGACTTATGAACCATGTGGCTCAGTCTGCCTCTGTATGTGTCATATTCAGGAGTCATTGTACCTGATGCGACCTTTTCCCACGGTCAAATCATATTATTTGTTGATCTAAATTGGATTGGGGAATGTTCAGCTGGGATTGGCAACAGCGATCCGAACTTTCATCGTTCAGATGAAGCTCATGAATCAGGTTTTGAAACGCTATGTATTTTCTTTGTGTTTTGATGCACCCAGACATGGCAGGCTTTCTTTTTTCTTATTTTCCTCCACATGCAAGGCATAGCAAAGCTGCTGTGAGGGAAATTAGGTGATGCTGTGATCCCTTGTCTTTGTTTTTATTTATTGTGTCGTGCAGTAATTCAGTATGCAGTGAGGCTGCAGCAACTTCACTCATCTCTGCATCTGCTTAGTTTTGGTTGCTTAGTAACGACTGATCCCACAGGACAGCAGAGCAACACCCAGACTGCATGTTCTGGCTTCTTCTATGATATTAGACTCTACTCATTCACCGTGGACAGATAAACTGGTTCAAACACAGTATATGATGTGGTCAGAGTGTAATGCAGTGACTTTGATGGTGTCAGCTAAACTTTCAAACATTCATGTGCTTCGTATTTTAATGACTCCTTATTGTTAGTGCCAATTAAAGCCCATCCCAGGAAGTGATTACCTTTTATTAACATTTAGCTTCAGGCTTAAAATTCAGGAGTAGTGGAGAATTGAGGTCCCAGTGCTCATATATAGTCGGACTTTGACCTTGTTTGGGCCGCCTTTTCTCCCTCTGTAGAATCTCCGTTGAACTGAATACATTTAGCCTTTATCCAAGACAAATGTTACAGCTCAAACTGCAACTGTTCCATATTTGACAAATTCAATCATTTTAGCTTTAAACTTTGGTGTCAGTCAAACAAATCATTCTCATCTTGAGGTCTGCAGATTAAATATAGCCTGCACTGTTCTCTGCTGACCTTAAAAATGGCAGTTTGACAAAAAAAAGAGAATTTAGCTCAAGGGTTAAAAGTTTAAATTGTTTCTGGATCTTTCAGTGCGTGATTATATTGTTGGTCTTATACGGAAGACTACTCCTCCACTTCATGTCCACCTACACCTGCAACCATGCACGTATTGGACAGTACTAGCTCTCGGTAACATTGTTCCATTTGACTCTAAATGATCCGATCATGTACAAAATGGACATCATACAGGAAATGTTTTTAAGAGTCCAGCCAACATCTCCATGTGGCCCCATAAGGGTTGTATAATAGGGATGGGCAGGATTGGTTTATTGATCATCATTATTATTATTTGATTGATTATCACTGTATTTACTGTGTTGTGTTGTAGCACTGACTTCATGAAGAATAACCCTGTCCACAAACTGACTGAAGAGGAACTTCTAGCCTTTACATCGGTGAGTCACTGTTTGTTTGATCTGTGATTAGTATTTTATTTCTTTATGTCACTTAAATATTCTGATAATGTAAACAGACAGTAATATTAAACGACTTACACCAAGTTAGTTCATAGGTAAATAACTAAATACATCCTTACTTTATGATAACTGTAATGTTCACAATTTGTTAAATGTATTGTGGTGTTTAACAGTACCTGTTCTACATTTTCACATCATTATTGTCAATGTTACCATTATGGTTGAAGCATAATGTTCAAAACATGGAAAAACAAACATCCTTGAAAGAACTGCTCTCATGGTTGTAAACTCAGAAAAGTCAGAAGTCAGAGCTTCAGGGAGGGACTGTTGTGCTGCTGCTGTAGTGTTGTGTCAGTCGTGAACGTAGGCTACACACAGAGAGGGGAGTCTGTCAGGGCATGGGAGTGATTCACGTTCAGTGGATGCAAGAATTGTAAAGCTGCTATCAAATCAGGGGTCCCATGACCTGTTAAGATGTTTTTGATTGAAATAGCCTTTGATTTCAGTAAATATGACCTTTACTACTTATAAAATATTTTGAAACTATGTTGTGTGTAACTATTTTTGAAAAAAAACTACTGTTATCATTGGGAGGTTTGAACGGTCGATGACTAGAAAATCATGCTGACTGTCATTTGCATCGACTATTAAGGAAAATCAGAGAAAAATCTAATTTGCATAATAATTTGGAACGCAGTGTACGTAGGAAGCCATAGTTACAAGAAATTAATACTTGCCAAAAAATATTCATGTCAATCTCTCTCCTGCCTGCTTTCACTCTTTGCCAGATACAAGTTGGGTTATTAAAAAGGAGTAAGGTGTAAGAGAGCAAATGAAAATACAAATTCATAGCTGTTAAACTGATGATTTGGAAGGTTTTCCTTAATAAAGCTGAATCAACAGCAGAATGTTATGCGACATGCATGCAGCCTTTACAAAATAAAACACAAAAAAACACCCACTGTACAGCCAAGCCTATAAACAGTCATCTTTTTGGTTTTAGTTCAAACCCCAGAAGCAGATGCCTCGTGTCTGTCTTTGTATTCATGAGCTCATATTTGGGAATTTTCACATATTGCTTTTGTTTGCTCTGGTCTGAATTATTCGAGCTTGTAAACTTGGAATTTTTCACATTTTGTGCAGTTTCAATGCTCCCACAGAACATTGAAGGCTAGGAAAGGAAGAGCGTCCCATGTTTTAAAACTAGTGCATATTATGTGAGAGAAACATATGACACTTAAAGCTGTAATGTGCAAATGTCAGGGAACAAATATCACCTGTGTAAAAATACACTTATAGAGTTCTACAGTCTTGAGCAGATTGCGAGGTCACACTTTTCCATTATACAGCTCAGCATGACTCGACACGACTTGACTCATTAGTGATAGTTCCTGGTACCTGGTGCTCTGGTGGTTCCAAGCGAGCTTAGCTGATATAAAATGTGACGTCAACAGACTGTTGGCCACTCATTGGCAGAGAGTGTCGTAATTGGAAGAGTCATGAGCACAAAGTAGAAAAAAACGTTAATTTGTTAATCTCCAGCATTTAGGACATTTCTGAAATCTCAATATTTAACTTTAAATTTAAATTTGAGGAGTCTGGTGTGTTTAGCGACAGCACTGCTGAAAGCCGGCAGAAACACCATTCAAATTTATTATCAAATTTAGTTGATGATTAATTTATTAATCAAATAATTATCGATTAGTCATTGCAGCCCTAATTTGAATGTAACTAACCTTAAATGTGTTATTTTAGGATTCACAGATACATAGCACCCCATTGACAAAAAAATGTAGTGATCACTATTATATGATGGGTATTATGATTAAAGGTTTTATGTTCAAATGCAGTTGGGGCGAGGAGATTGGACCTGCACTGGGGTGTGATATGATGTGATGGGGTAATAAGTCCATATCCACACGAACACAGAAACTTCCCTGTAAGATCTTGGGTAATAGTCACAACATGCATGTGTAACCATCCACATTTCAGCTAATGATGCTGTCGGCCTGTGGTCAACATTGTTCCATCTGGCTCTGAGCTTTCTTTGAACAATGAGCTGGCAGCATATGCTGTGTTGTTTCATGAGAAGGGAAAGCTGCTGGCCCTGTGAGCAGGCATCTTCCCAGCCTACATGTAGATCCTGGAATCTGCAGGCTGGTTAGATGGTTGTCACATGTCTGGCTGTCCTCAACAAGATCTGACTTTTGTAGAGCCAATGTAGAGCCAACGTGAAAGTGACTGAAAGTCTAGTCGGTGTATCCACAAAGTTTAAGTGCCTCCTTCAAGTGGTTACTCTCCTCCTCTTAGCCTGCAAACCTATAACACTGTAGTCACAGAGTTGAGTGTTGTTTCCGTTTCCTCTGTCACATCTGACGGTGTTTCCACAGCTAACGGCTCACAGTGCAGTCTTGAGTCTGAATGCTGCTCACGTCTTAGTTTTGATCACCATACCCAGAACCTCAAAACAAAGTGTGTCTCCTCTAACTGGTTTTACAGTGCGGTTGAGGGACACGCTCAGACTTTTCTCTGCATCGTTATCTCTCAAATTAATATTTGCAGATGTAGATCATGGTCTGAATTATTTTGCCTGAGTTTGCTGAAATTACTCGTAATGCAGATGACATTAGAATCCTTTAAGTGCTTTACAGATTCATTGTCTCCTGAGGATGAATTATTCTGGCTTCACCATGATTCTTTATCTACATGAGTGGCATTTTCTTTTCAGAGTGACGTTTGACTCATGTTTCAAACAACAATAACTGCATATGGGCTTCAAATTGGACCATTTTAATGTGCATTCCTTTATAAGTATATACATTAGAATGTACACAACAAATGTGCTTGGCATCGTTCATAATGCATTATAGCATCAATATTAAGATCAGTGGCACTGTCTTAAAGACGGGAGGCAGAGCTGAAGATGCTGAGACTTTTGTTGGGACTGACCAGGATGGACAGGATTAGAAATGAGCGTATTGGAGGGACAGCTCAGGTTGGACAGAGTTTGGAGATGAAGAGAGTCATGGTTGATTTGGTTTGGTCACGTGCAAAGGAGACATAGTGATCATATTTGGACAAAGGATTTTGAAGAGGGAGCTGGTGGGCAAGAGGCAAAGAGGACAACCACAGAGAAGGTCCATTGATGTTGTGAAGAAGGGCACAACGACGGTTGAAGTTACAGAAGAGGACAAGATGGAGGCAGATGTAGAAGAAGAAGAAGAGTGATGGAACCAAATATGGGTTCATGGAATCAGGAAGCCAGGTCTTAAGATTGAGTTTTGGAAAACATTCGGAAATAACGGTTTATATATTTCAAGTATAGTTGGAAACAAGCGAAGCAAAGAAAGCAAATAAAATACAAATGACCAGATCTCGACTATAATCTCCTTTGTTATGCATGAATCATAATTAGAAATGAAATAAGTTACTTGAATTGGTCTGACTGAAGTTCCACTGTAATTTCCACCCTGAATTACATGAAGCTGACTAACCGGTGGTGTGATTGTGTGTGACCCTTTCCCTGCTTCCCCATGTTCCTCTGCAGTGTATACTGTCTCAGCCAAAGTTCTGGGCTGTAGAAGTCACAGCCCTCTGCCTCAGAACCAAACTGGAAAAAGGAAGCTCCCGGCGTGTGGAGAGAGCCATGATGCAAACCCAGGTAAGTCTGTGTCTCTGTGTCTCTCGTGTGAGGTGGGAGGTTGTTTGTGCAGATTCAGTAGAATGTCTCAGAAGCACTGTTTTTTTTTTTTAATCTTTGCTCACGTTATCGCTCTTTTCATACATACAGTGTTCTGAGGCTTGGTTCACACTTGATGCTTGACGTGTGCAACGTTATTGCATGCAGGGTCTGCTGTGTCTCCCCACATGACTAATATGTATTAATTTCTGATTTATATCTGACTTAGATGTAGAGAGAGAGAGAAGGAATTTCCCCTTCACCTGATATAATTATTACAGCTACTTTTTTGGACTGTGGGAGGAAACCGGGGAACACACAGGGATTTGAACCGGCCACCTTTTTACCATGAGGCAACAGTGCGGCCCTGCTGTACTGCACACGTCCAGAAATTGAAGGCACATTTGACAGTTTCTTTATTGACCCAGTGTGAACTGTCCACTTGAACATACTTTATACTTAACAGTATAGACTTGATATATGTCCTCAGTGGAAGTTATGGTTTCTTATTACACTGAATTAATAAAGGCTACATTTCTTGCTTTTATTCCCAAGGCCAGCAGCAGTGAATCATTTCCAGAGAACCGTTCTCACTTCCAGCTCTGGCTGTATTTATGTCGCATGTACTGCCAGCTGCAAAATCCCATGGGATGAGTAATCTCATCTGCACAGATAATTTTATCTGTGTGAACGTCTCAGCCTCGACTTCACAGAACAACACTCCTCGCGAGTCCATTACCAAAGTCAAAAGATGTGCAGAGCTCCCCTTGGCTCACACGCGCCGCCTCTGAGTTATTGAGTAACCTTGTTCTTTTTTTAAAAAACATCCCCGAGCACAAACAAAGCCATTAATCCGCCACAGCTCCAAACATTATTACGGGTGTTGATCAATAACGTCCTTAAATGACTGAACACGAGTGACATTATGAAAATTGCAGCATGAAAGTTGAATGAGTGAAGAGACTCCGAACATTTGGCTGGAAGACGATAGTGAAAGAAAATTAAACGTGGATTTATTTTTCTCCTTCAAATATTTTCCAGCTCGAGGCCGGGTACTGGAGAGGCAAATTGTTAATAATAAATGTAATAAATGTCATTTTCTTAGTTATACTTTATGTAGTTGGAATGATTTTTCTCCAACGGATCCAGGTTTATTAAAAAAACTGAACCACATTCCATATTTTTTCACTCTGCAGGAACAGAAATTGATTTTATACGTTATTGTTCGTTTTCAGGGACTCAAAAATAATAGGACAAACTGAAATCATGAATAAGAGGCTTGTTTTAATGCTTTCTGGCTTTGAGCGTCCTCGTTTGCAGGTCTTTCTGCCTCCAGTTTAGTCTCCACATCAGGTGGATGACTTGGTCACTGAAGAACATTCCATTTCATTCCCCTCTAAAGCTCCTGTGCTGCTTCTGCATTATGTATATTATGCATCTGTAATGTAAAATGCCGGCTGATCAGTTTTTCAGAGTTTGGCTGAATGTGAAGACTTTTTTAGGTATTTTCTAGAGCATTCTAAACCAGCCTTCCTGTTCTTCAGTGTTATACACGATAATTATCAAGCCTGATAAATTGTCAATTTAATTAAACCTGATAATCAGAGTCATGTCTTGGTCCCGTCTGGACGTTTTTCTCGGTGGCTGATTGACGATGACAGTGCCACGTGTTCAGCTGGGAAGTGTAAGGATTGAAATAATGCAGCATTTTTGTATTTAGCTTTGTTTCATAAACTTAAATTGGCGTTTCTCATCAATGCTATGGTAACAGAAACAGACTAATGCCACTGCAGGAGGACTCTCACGGAGAATAAAGATGGTTAAATTGAAATATGCATGGTAAAGCCATACAGACAATACAAGGAGGATTCCTTATAAAAAAAAAAAAAAACACATTCAGGTTTTCACCAGTAGTAGTAGATAACTTTATTATCCCTGTGGGGCAGTTGGCGCTACTTTGTTACTGCACACAGATGACAGACATCGTCCATCAGACAACAACAGACAGCATGAGGAACGTTCTTCTTCGCTGGTTTCACATACTTAAACGTAGAAATATTCCCGGGTGTGTATAAATAACAGTGTTGTTAATAGAGCTGCAACTAACGATTATTTTCATAATCGATTAGTCTGTCGATTATTTTCTCGATTAATTGATGAATCGTTTGGTCCATAAAATATCAGAAAACCATAAAAAATGTTGATCGGTGTTTCATCAAACCTGGAAATGATGATGTTCTCAAATGTTTTTTGTCCACAAACCAAAATGATTGACTTTTAATGATTAATTTGTTATCCAGAGCAAAGACAAGAAGAAAATATTCACATTTAAGAAGCTTAAACAATCAGAAATCTTGTTTTAATCATGAAAAAAGCTTCAAACCGATTAATCGATTATCAAAATAGATGTCGATTAATTAAGTAATCGATTAATAATCGATTCATCGATTAATAATCGATTAATCGTTTCAGCTCTAGTTGTTAATGCAGTAGAAGTTGCTGCACACATTCACTTGCTCCTCCCCTTCTTTTCCAGGCTCTAGTTGACGGCTTCGAAGACAAAAACTGTCCTGTGACCGAGCGCCTTAAAGTCTTCTACTGCTGCCAAGCTCCAACCAGATGGACTCTGCAGGTACAAAAATCATTCATTTAAATTATTTGGTTAATTCATTAGGTATTTTTTGACCAAATCGACCGCTAACTGGTTTGGAAAATGTTGGTGTTGGTGTGCTTGTAAATTCAACACTAAAAATTCAACACTTTTGTTTTAGAGCCTGTCAAGCTGTCCTGTATCACACAGCACATAATATGCCTTTTGTGAGTGAATGGGTGAATGGGCAAAAAGTGCAGTGTAAAGCAGCTTTGAGTGGTCATCAGGACTAGAAAAGTGCTATAGAAAAACAGACCATTTACGATTCACATGTCAGTCAAACTTTATTGATGTCGCACTTTTCATGCAAGGCAATGCAGCTCAGTGTGTTTCACAGGCTAAAGACAGAATCAAAGAATGCAGCTGTTTCCACTGACATGGCTGTTATTAAAGGATAAATGAAAAAGTGATATGCTATCATGGAACTCACAAACAGCCATGAGGGAAAACACTGGAGGGGTTAGGGAGGTAAAAGAGAAATTAAAAACCTAAATTATAACAGATACAATGTAAAAATCAGTACTTAAAATAAATAAAAACAACGAAAGATAAGATAAGCTAAACATGATAAAATATTAAGTGACACTGAAGGGTAGAATTAAATCATTTGTGTTGGAGCCTAAAATTCGGTAAAAAGAATTCAAGCCAAGTAATAAACTGAGTTAAAAAGGAACGTCATAAGTTTGCTTTGAAAAATATGAACATTCACTGCTGCCCTCTAGCCTTTAAGGAGGACGAGGACCATAATAACTGAAAAAGGCCTCAGTTTGTTTTAACTGAATATAATGCTGCTCCTGAAGACCTTTGTGTTCGCCATGGTTTATACCTTGAAAGCAAATCTGATATATAAGTGTGGCTAAGACCATTTAAAAAAGTATAAAAAGTCGAAATTGAGATAAACTCGAAATTATGAGATAAAAAGTCATAATTATGAGATAAAGACATGGACATTTGAGTCTCCCTTAAGAGTTGTTGAAGGACAAAAAGGTGACACCCCTGAATCAATGGGAAAATAAAACATAAAAACATCTCAATGAGATTGCAGAAAATGACACTTTATGACACAGTTTCTGAACCACAGACCATCATAAGATCTGCAAACACAAACATTAGATGCTGCCTTGACTAAAATGGAGTAGAATAAGCAGTAATAGGAAGATTTTGATGTATCCTAGAGATTGAAAGAGGAGTACTGCAAAGATGGAGGGAGCAGTCGGGGAGGAGACACCACCCAGGTGGCATGTAATAACTGATAACAGCAATAAAGCTAAAATTGAAGAGTACCTATTGCTGCCTGGGGACTTGAAAGTGGGTTTAGGAGGAGGATTGCAGCAGCAGCACTGTGATGCATTTCCTCTTCACAGAAGAACCATTCCCTACATTAACAAAGCACTGAAGGCCTTTTTATGTCAGGCTGTGTGTGTGTGTGTGTTTTATCATTGTGTGTTGTAAACTGAATTTTACACCTTTTGGAGTGAGGGGTTCAATACATGCTGTTGGTTTAGCACATTTCAGGCCAATAACTCCACCTCACGCATGGTCGGGTCGGGTGATTGGACGAATGTATCGTGTATCGGCGATGGCCAGTTGTTATTTTGGGGGCTGATTTTGTCGCTCTATCTTGTTAATTTACTGGTCTGACGGCTGGGAGAGAGACTTCACTCCCCATTACATGGTCCAACACTTACACAGGGCAGCGGGTCACTCTTTTCCAATCAATAGATTTCATTATATTCTCTGACATAAGAAATTGTGACCGATTGGAAAATCTAAAATTACGAGGTCAGATGGAGAGCTGATCAGAGCTGCTGCGACTCCACGGTGGACCAACCTGCCTAATGAGTCTAACATTTATACATATTTTGATGGTGGGAGGAAACCCACACAGACTAAGCCAGTGCTAACCTCTAAGCCACTAAAAAAGAGATGGTCCCGGACCACTTGCAACTGAACTCTGCAGCGGGTTCATCACTGGTATGAACTCTATCAGCACCTTTGACTGGAAGTGTAGTATTTACAGCTTCAGCCTCAGTGTTCTCATCTACATCTGCAAGTGAGGAGATGGAAAAACAATGAAGAGCCTGTGATGCACGGAAATGAGAACAGCTCGGCGCGGCGCAGCCAAGTCTGTTAGCATTGTTGACAACTTTAAGAGCCACCATCATGGCTGCTGTGTCTTCCTCTGCAGAAACAACTGGCCAGTCTGCTGATGGACCTCGGCTGCACCAGCTCAGCTCTACTCATGTATGAGAAGCTGGAGCTGTGGGAGGATGCAGTTATCTGCTATGAGAGGCTGGGCCAACATGGCAAGGTAAATAACACACACACACACACACAAACCGTCCCGATTTAAGTTTTCATTGTGCCTGTATATATTTTTGAATCTGGCAGGAAATATGGCTTCATACTGCGCTTTTCTGTTTTTTATGTCCCTCAAACTGTCCACATCACTGTAAAGCTGTGTTCAAGAACAGTTACGTTTGTCATTGATTTTGTCCATAATGGAAAAACAACTAGGCCTGGGTTCAAACAATCCATTTTCCATCTATCTCCCATTTTATTGGAAAATGGATGTTTTTATTTGGAACATCCAATATCTATTGATAAAATCCTTCGATCGATCTCTTAACAAATGACATTTCCTGTGTCCTCTGCACAAATCTTTCAAGACTATCACGATTGTCCATTACTTTGCCATCTAAAGTAGAAAAGCACTTCCTCATGCCACTTTTCAGAAGCTTTGGTGCTGAACTCACAACTGCCTCTGTTTTGACAAAATGTCTGGTGCATTTCTAGGCTGGATATTTTGAACTTCAACAGGTTTTACATTTTGTACTATGACTATTATGACTGGTTATACAGTATTAGATAAAAAGTACATTAATGTAATGACCTTGGGGTAATTTAAACATTAATGTAAACATTAATACATCCCTACCCACAACAGTATTAAAACATTACAGACAACATTTGATCATAGTGTTTCAAATTTGCATCCAGATTGTATCTAGTTTTTCCAAAACTGATTCAGACCACATACAGAGGTAGTTTCAAATGCGTTTCTGATCTGATTTTTCAATTAGAACGTCTTATTCGCTCAGATAGGATCTTAAAGTGTCTGAATGCTTGTGTCCGTCGTGTAGCGTCTCTGTTGCAGCATCGGAAGTGATACACATCCACTTTAGTCAGTGTGTCAGTTTCTGCCGACTGTTTGCATCACATACCGGTTTGGTCGTTTTCTGTTGTTCTGTTGCTCCAGCTGAAAGTATGCAGCTGTTCTATTTTTGCAGAATTCAGCACAAGCAAGACAGGACAACAGTCCTGTCTTAGTTAGATTGATGCATCACGATCCGGTTATTTTCTTCAGGCCATTCAATATGATCGGATGACATTTTTTCATTTTTGTCACAATGCATTCATTAATTGGTTACAATTGGGGTGTGAAGAGGATTTCAAGCAATACAGTAAACAATGTTCCAGAAAATGGTCTCCCACCCTACCTTTAAAAAAAAATGGTTGGATTCAAAGAAAACTATCTATTTACTATTTACTAATACTCTTTGAATATGTTTAGAAACTGTATAAAAACAGCCTCATCCACACGTGATCACTCTGGTATCTTATGATTCTACAGACACAGATAAAGCACCAGGAAACATAATATATAGTACCAAATTAAATGTGACGGTGCAGCATATGCGTCAGTAAAAATTAAACCACATCACATATGGCACAGGTTTAGTGCTGGTAAACAAACACATTGGTTTTGCTGTTGCAGTATATTCTGCATCTTCCACTTCATTTCTGCTGCAGGGAATGATTGTAGTATTTAAAGATTCAGTGGAGCTTTTTCAAAAGTCCTGTTGTGTCACTGCACGCTCACGCCTGCTGATGATCATTCATTTATAATAACCTGTAATGGGTAAATGGTCTGTATTTAAATCATCCCTTTTTTTCTGGTCCTGATGACCACTGAAGCACCACAGTTGAGTAGATTTAGCAAATTTGCTCTTAGCTATGCCTCAAATAATGCCATGGGCACACTTACAACAGGGGTTGTGCAAGCTTCGGATGCCTAGCTTTGCAGACATGAGCTATCTATTCAATCAATCAATCAATCAATCAAACAATCAATCAGACACTATTTTTTATAGCACTTTTCATAAAAAACAATCCAACTCAAAGTGTTTTGCATGATATAAACAAAACAAGGAACCCCACTCCATCCATCAACCACCCCTCCAACATCCTGGAGCTCGTCAGCATGTAGACTAGCCTCCTTCTTAGCTTTTTTTTTTGGTCTGTAGATAAAACTTCTAGTGTCATAGAACTCTACGTGTGAACACACCGCACCGGCCGCCAGACATGAGGTCATGTGAAATCAGTCTGAGGATCTACTCATGTGTACACTCTGTGATCAGAGTCCATTATGACTGTAGCATAAGCTTACAGAGTTAAAGTTCAATGTCTTTGAGCCATGGTTCCCAACCTGGGGTCCAAGCCCCCCCTGGGGCGCCAGAGATCACATGGGGGGGCGCAGAGCTTTGACTGCTCTGAGTTTGTGAGGTTAATATAATTATATTTGTGCATCCCAATCAGACAGTCTACTGTATAATTAGAAGACAGTATCACCCAAATAAAAACTATAATTTCAACCTTTCAATTTATAAAGCTATTTATTACCAACACTTGATCACGTTCCTGTGAGAAACGTAAAAGTACCAAAGACTCACCGGTATCAAAAAAGAAAACAAGGCAATACCTTGGTTTTGATTCAGTGGAAGCACAGTTTTCATCTATACACACTGTGAGAATAGGAACCAAAACCTCCAACTGCTGTTTTTTTTTTTTTTTGTTTCCGGACAGAACAGGCTGTCTGACATTCTTCAGATGTTGTAGACCTTAGATGGTTTACATTTTATTATGTTAGCATTTTCCATTTTTTTTTTCCCCATCCATCCATTTTCTACCACTTTATCCTCCACAGGAGGGTCAGTTGCTGTGCTGTGATAGTCGGGGTCCACCCTGGACTGTTCGCCAGCCATATTTACATTTTGAGTTACTAAAATAATTTCTTCCTTGCGTCCCTGCTGGCAGCCATGTTATATTATTATATACTATTAAGAAATTGTTTAATAGAATTTTAATGTTATAGCCAAAGCCAGCCTAAATAGTGGGACAAGTACCCTATTGCTGCGTTCCATTTCCATTGGAACTTGGAATTGAGAGTGAAGTTCACCATGTTCCAGTTGAGAAGTCATAAATGCAAATGTGTTTCAGGCTAGCCATAGTTAGCTGTTGTTAGCAATACCAGTCTATAACAACGCTGTACATGGTGTTTTTTGCACACAAGCAGCATTACAACATGTTTACTGATATGAAGTGAAACGGTACTTTGTGTACAGCTGATTTATTGTGAAACAAATGCAGAAGTGCTATTGACGGTAAATACAGCAGTGTTTGTATGGAGGCATTCATCTTAGAATCTTATCTCATGGTATGAGTCTCAAAGCATTAGGGGGAGTAATGAAGTGCAACAAGTGGAAATGTGCACATTAGCTCACAATTTACTTGTAATCAAATCTTTTCTGCCGTTGTTCCTCAATCTTCTCTGTGGTGTCTGCAACTCATTTTCTTCCAATCACTCTGTTCAGGATTTTTGTCTGTGTTCGTGTTCAGTCTCACTCCCTCCATGTCATTATTTTCCCCTCTTTTGTTTGTTTGGTTAGGCAGAGGAGATCGTACGCAGGGTGTTGGAAGAGAAGGAGACGCCCACTCTGTATTGCCTACTGGGAGACATCTTAAGGGACCATCAGTACTATGACCGGGCGTGGGAGCTGTCAGGCAAACGCAGTGCCAGAGCCATGCGTTCCAAAGCCCTGCTGCACCTCCACAACAAGGAGTTCCAGCAGTGCACTGACTGCTTTGAGCGGTCGCTGAAGATCAACCACATGCAGGTACAAAGTTAAGCACAGACACTGCTGGGTCATGCTATTTGGTGCATGTACATTTATAATTAAAAAAAAAAAGTTTGGCAAGGATAGCCCATGGCCGAGTGGAAGGGAATTGGGCTTGTAACTGGTGGGTTGTGGGTTTGACTCCCTGCCAGGTCAAGGGCTGGGCTACCTTTGAACAAAGTACCAAACAACCCCATTGCTTCAGAAAGGGAGAGTGTGGAATCTCTGGTAAATCAAATATGCAGATCATCCTAAGTGGCCAACCCAAGAGAGGAAGAAGCTGAAAGGAAAAAATAAATAAATGTAGGGAGTGGAGTTTTGGTTTTACTGTCTGGAATCCATCCATCTTTGACTCTTATAGCACATTCAAAAACATGTATTCCTTTTTCACGTGACAGTAGGGCTGTCAATTATTTTCTCGATTAAACGATTAGATGTTTGGTCCTTTAAGTGTCAAAAAATGTTAATTAGTGTTTCCCAGCTTTGAAGTGATGATGTTTTCTGTCCCAAAATGCCTGGTCGTATAGCTGCACGAAAACGAGCGCTCCCACAGACCCGAGCACTTCCGTTTTTGAGTAAGCTTCTGTTGTCGTTTCTGTCGGCCAAGAGGGGCAAACGCAAATGTTTTGGGACTTGCTGGTGTTTTGGGACTCGCTGGTGTTTTGGGACTTGCCGGCATTTTGGAAATTGTTGGCGTTTTGGGACTCAGTTGTGTTTTGGGACTCACTGGTGTTTTGGGACTCGCCGGCGTTTTGGGACTTGCTGGTGTTTTGGGAATCCGCAGCGTTTGTGAATATGCAGCTCGTTTGTCCTTGTTAGTCGAGGAGGTAGCAGCCTATTTAGCCCAATGTTGTAGTCCTTAGTCATATGGCAGATCTTGGTGTTTTTGCCCATATCCAATAATACATTTTAAAGCCAATATCTGCTGATACCGATATTGTGCCAATAAAATCAGGCATCCCTAATTAGAAATCTTGCTACTTATGGTGTGTTTCCACCGGCTTTACTCGGCTCGGTGTGGCACAGCACATAGTACCTGGTACCAGCTACTTTTTTAGTACCTGCTCGGGCGAGGTTCCAAGCATAGTGAGTAGGTACTACAGCAGACCTGGGCATCTTACGGCCCGCGGGCCACATACGGCCCTTTGGGCTTCCCTGTCCGGCCCACGGTATGTCAGTCATAAACACAGATGGACAACACTGCACTACACCACAGTAGTATAGTATAATAGTATTCATTATATAGTGTAGTAATTTGATATTTTTAATACAGTTGGTTAGTAATTGTGTTTATTGTGTGTTTGTATGCTGCCCAATTTACACAAAAACAATACAATTTACTGCTTTTTTAGATAAAAGAGATAACATTTAATTAAAATTAATTCAAAATTGCCCACTACAGTATGTGAGTGTGAGAGTAAATGATTGTTTGTCTCTATGTTGGCCTGTGATGGACTGGTGACCTGACCAGGGTGTACCTCATCCTCATGTGGTGGATACATTGGTGGAAGATGGATAGATGAATGTATAGCTGCACACTTGATTGAATTTAAATAAGCTTTTAAACAATTTAATGCACATATTTAGCACTCTGTTCACTTTTATTGTTTTACCCACATTTGTGTGTGTGTGTGTGTGTTGGACAGCTTGGTGTATGTTTTTCCCTCGGCTGTGCCTACTTGGCTCTGCAGAACTATGAGGGAGCTGCGAAGGCTTTCAGGAGGTGTGTGGGACTAGAGCCAGATGTAAGTATCTACAAACAACACATGCCCACACACAAACACACACACAGGTTTGTTTGTGTGTCTATTCTTGTTGGGACACTTCCCGGAACCTTGACTACCACAAGTTTATGCCTAACCCTCTTGACAAAGTCACTGTTCACACCTAAATTGGTAAATTGGTTACAAGCACATGTACACACTCATACCAAACAAAATGTCACTGTCTACTGTAAATCATACAGCAAAGACACACACACATCACTTAGCAGAATCCACATCAATGGACCCAACATTAAAGCTACAGTAGGTAGGGTAGCTAGAAAAGACAACATGACAATATAATGGCAGAGCTTCTAAAATTGAGAAACTACATTTTTTTATGTCACCTTGTACACACATCACCTGGTTGGCACATTGTTTATTTGAACATTAAATTTTACACATTTTTGTTTTCAAATTTGAAATATTCTTGAAATATTCAAAAGCAGAATAAGCTGTTTGGCATTCATCGTTGCAACCCACACCATCAACTCTGCTGCTCATCCCACAAATGAGTCACCATTCAAAAGGGAAATAAACAGTCTTTCCAACGGTGTAAGATTTATTGCCAAAAAGCATTGTCCTTATTTTTAAGTTTATTTAGCACAGGCTGTCAACAGGGTCCAGAGGAGTTGTAAAAGTGTGGTTATCTTTCTTAGATCCCCTGATTTACATTGTACAAGATTATCATGGATTTAATTAGAATGCCAAAAACCCTCCTGCATCCTGTAAACTTGACCTAACTTAACTTTGTTTTCTTCCTCTCAGAATGCAGAGGCGTGGAACAACCTCTCTACAGCTTACATCCGCCTCAAAAAGAAGTGAGTAGAGTGTAAATGTGGCCCACTGTATGATAAACAAGTAAGAAAACATAGTTTAAAATAACAAACTCAAATCTCCAAAGATGGTATGCTTGACCGGTCGAGAAAACTCTGTCGTGGTTATATTGTAATATCTGGTTAATATCAGAACGTTGTCATACCAGCAAACGTTCTGATATTAACCAGATTAATAACACTTGAATACTCTGAATAACCCAAATTAGATAAGACTCGGAATAAGAAAATATCAGATAAAGAAACACAAGTCAGTTCATGTGAGTGCTGTGTATTTAAGTATGGACTGTTAAATACAAAGAAAGTGAGTGAGAGGGCACACAGCACATATTCTATTCAACTTGCTCAGTCCACTCTCTCGTCTCCTTGACTTTGAATGAGCAGGAGCTGTTTTTTAAATTATGGATGGGTCGGGGTTTGGCCAGAGGTCGGGTTCACTGGCCACTGGTCAAATTCAAATGCAGAGGATTCATATTTTTAACACTCACAATTCCAATACTGTCCACTGTCAAAGTTTGGACCTGGATCAAGTACATAGTCCATTCCATAGTTTTCTTTTGGGTCTGAGTTACTTATAGCTGTGAATTGTTGATGTTCACACAGTCATGTCCTCATGGGCTCTGAGAATACGGAGGTACTCGGTGAGTGAGTCAGTTTCTCTCAACCTCATGTGCTTTCAGGCCTGAAATTGAAAAACAAAGCAAGAAAGCTTTTATTAAAACCTAGTTGGCACTTTTTAACTTGAAAAGGAGTGTGTTTGTGTGTGTGCCTGCGTGCGTGCGTGCGTGAGTGAGATGTGTGTAATGTGTGTAGTAGGGTATGAGGATGCATTTAGATTCAAACCTGTCTTTGTGAGGACATTTTGACTGGTCCTCACAACTAAAGGCTTTTTGAAAGTTGAGACTTGATTTTTATTAATTGGGTTTAGGTTACTGTTAGAGGTGTGAATCTTTCATAATCTCACTGTTATGACCAGACTTAAGGGAAAACCTGATCACAACATGATCCCAACTCCCAAGAAACCACCAGCAAAACAGCAAAACAAAACCATTTTAAAGGTTTCTTAAAAACAAGCACAAAATGTCTGTTGGCAGTCTGGCTGTGAGTGGTTTGAGGATGTTCAGGCCTCTTATACAGATTCCTCCTGTGCAGGACCAATCAGCTCCGAGGATCCACCTAGACTCACACATATCATTCACTCAAAACATGCACACCTGCAACCCATCTCACAATTAGGGCTGAATGAGTATTCGATCAATTACCAAATAAATCCTCAGCTACTTTGATAATCGACCAAAGTTTTTTTTGATTCTTCAGCTTCTTTAATGGAAGTGTTTTTTTTGCTCCACATCACAAAGAAATCATTTAAACTGATGCATTTTGGTTTGTGGACAAAACAAGATAATGGAGAACATCCAAATTTCCAGATTTGTTAAAAAACTGATCAACATT
This sequence comes from Solea solea, assembly GCF_958295425.1. Classification (NCBI taxonomy): domain Eukaryota; kingdom Metazoa; phylum Chordata; class Actinopteri; order Pleuronectiformes; family Soleidae; genus Solea; species Solea solea. The sequence continues at coordinate 3,818,978 of NC_081148.1, read as the reverse complement.
CTGACAGTTCTTGATTAAATCGAGAAAATAATCAACAGTTCATCCGTCTTCTACCGCTTTATCCTCCACTTGAGGGTTGTGGGTGGTGCTGTGCCAGTCTCAGCTGACATAGGGCCATAGTTGAGGTACACCCTGGATGGTTTGCCAGTCCATCACAGGGACACAACCATTCACTCTCACACTCACCCATCTTTGAATGCATTGAATGAATCTTGTTTCTCATGTGCTGGAGTTAAGAATATTTGAATATTCTATGAATACTACTATTGAATCTTTGCATAACATTTTTGCTAGAAATGCCCATCCCTGTTATTCAGTTGTGATGGTTTGATAAGGGCCCAGGGATTGATTGTGTCTATGGCTGTCCTCAATAAGAAGTCTGTACAAGAATGTGTGTGTATGTTTTCTATCAGCCAATCCCATTTCCACTTTATTACAGTTAATCCCATTGGTATCAGCACATTAATTCTCTTGTGTAAATCCACTCTTTTATCGTTATTTACTTTGTTCCTTGTTCTTTCTCTTTGCATCGCCCTCATCTGCAGAGACAAAGCTTTTTGTACACTACAGGAAGCCCTGAAGTGTAACTACGAACACTGGCAGATCTGGGAGAACTTCATCGTAGTGAGCACTGACATTGGGGACTTTGGTGAAGCCATCAAAGCATACCACCGTCTGATGGACCTCAAGGAAAACTACAAGGACATCCAGGTAAGGGACTGGGCTTAAAAGTCCATTTTGCAATACTTGAGTGTGAAGCGTTGGCATAGTTCAGCCCACATGTCAGGCCAAAACAAATGTAATGACGGCTAATGCCAGTAAGATGTTCTACTTGGTCACCAACGAAAAGATACACCCAACAAAATAAAAAACTAGGTCTCCATCAGAAATGCCAGACCCAAATGAAGGGTCTAATTTCCCTCCTTTTCTGAAGCTTTTTTTAAGCTAAACAAACAAAAATCCCCCCCCCCCAAAAAACTTAATTTTCTTAATTATGCTGGTCTGAGTTTTTTATTTTTTTTATTTTCCCTGTTTAATTTAGTTTTTTTTGCTTTTCATGCTGTACTCACAAGTGCTAACATGCTAACGACATTTTGACTGCAGTTGTTGGTAACACTGTCCAACAAAAATTCCATGGACAGAACAACCTCATCTTTTTTTTCCAACTAAATCTGAGGTTTTCGATTTTTACAGAATATGCAAGTTGAAAGAAGCCACACGAAGCTTCAAATAACAGTATTGGGGGTCTTAAAACCATAAACTTTGTATATGAATTAGCGTTGTTTATCGCTGTGAACCGATTCCAAGTTGGGTGTGGTGATTTTTCGGCCAATCATCTGCGAGTCATAGAGGATACACATTGCTCCTCACTGTTACTGCTGCTTCGAGAAGCTGTGTGTGTTTTCGTCATTGAAGGAAGATGAACTAAATAGACAAGTGACAACGATCTCACTTCTGCTTTACTACGGAAGAAGCAGCTGCAAAATGTAGCCGCAAACTTTCTCCAGAGCTTATGAACAGCAAACGGATGGATTCTTTAGTGGCCGAAAGACAGTGACAGGACATAATTGGAATAATTGGACACATTGAGGCGACATGCTGGACATTGTCTTTTAATAATCCATTGTGCGTTTCAGAACGTTATGTGGCTTCATTGTTATTAGCTAGCTCAGTATTGTTGTTTTAAAATGTAAATGATGTGCACATCGAAACTTGTGTTCGATCAGATGATCGTATTATGAGCTGTGAGCATCTGCTATTAATATGAATAACAAAACAACCTGATGTGCTTGAATAATGTGTGAATGACAGCTTTGGGTATGAAGTACTGACTGTGATGCTAACGATTTAGCAACTATGAGAGTAAGCACATCACTGATCCATCCACACTACACCACCGAGCCATTTAATGTATTTTATTTGATATTAGAAATCTTCCAACCTTGATCCTTCTAACTCTTAAGTATATTACCCTTCGTGTTTTTCATTTTTATGAAATTTATATTCATATTTCATTTTTATTTTTCTCTGGGAACCCTCTGGGACCTCTTCATAGAACCCTCTGGGTCCCTAGACCTGCTATTGATAACCATCGTTGAAACTACTGCAATGGTTTCTGTCCTGTGGGCTAAAAGATATCAGATGTCACTGACAGCTCAGACCAGGAGGGGGTTGGACTATGTAAATGTGACAATACTATCACTTGGCCCCCAGAAGGTGTAAATCTTTTGGGCTAAAATTCTCCCTAAACCAGTTTGAGGAGTCCTTCAAATACTATATGTTCAGATTTCCATGTGTTAGACATTTATGGAAAGCTTAGACACACTTTCAGAATCTGTAAATTAACTCAAAATGCCCTTCAAGAGACTTGTTCCTGGTTTCCTGGCACGTGATTTTACGGGCCGGCAGTTATGCTGCATAAATTGAAGCCTTCTTCATGTTCCAAATGTAAATTGTGGCAGTGGGCGAGTGGGTCCGATCACAGGCTGCAGACAGGTACAAATTGTCATTGGAACGCAAGGCATAGTGGCTTTTGGTTCTCTGAAGAAAAGTGTATAAATAAGCAGGAACCAAGCCAAGAAGAGCCTTATAAACAGAGTCATCCAGTTTATTTTGTTCACTCAGGTAGGGGTACCTCAAAATCTGAGGGCCCCTCCTGCAAGACTATAAAGTAGCTGCTGTGATTGTACTATGGGATGGTCTGAAGCCTGACTGATTTTTCTGAAAATCTTATTGTCTGTTTTTAGCTGTTCAGATTTAAGAGATTCAAACACATCGTCCATAACAGACAGTCTGGAGATGGGACGATAATTATTCAAATCACTAGGGTCTCCACTCTTTAACAGAGGGAGAACCAGAGCAGATTTCCATGTACTGGGTATGGTATTGGAGACTAAGCTAAAAATAGAGGCAATTGGCTCAATATTCAACAGCAATTTTCAGAAAATAAGGCACCATCTTATCTGAACCGGAAGATATTTTGCTGTCTAAATTCACAGCCACCAGCCAGAGGTGAAACTGGTGATCACACAGCACAAACTTACACACAGCTGTCACGTTGTCTGTCTGCTAACTAAAGTAAGAAAGTTACCTCATATATTTTTGTTTAAATGAACTTATTTCCTTTTGATTTTACCAATTGAAGCGATATTTTCAACCATTTTCTTTTTTACAGTGTAGTTCTATGGTCTCTTTGGAAATGAATTAAACTAGTATTTATAAGAGAATGTATAAAAGTGATTTATCATTAATAGTTGGTGACTAGTTTATAGTAACACTATACAAACTGTTTCTTTGAATATCAAAAGAATGAAACCTGCTCTGTTTGCAGCTCTTTGAAGCAAACTGTGAAAGTAAAAAAACAGCGTGAGTAAAATATGTGACGTCCTCGGAAGTTATATGTAGGAATATAACCTTTCTATTGGCAGAGTCATTTATAGCAAAAAGAAAAGCGACCCTTAATTCATGTCTGTATACATACACACCCACCAATACGCTCAACGTAAGCGATGAACCATCAGCTTTGAATAAATGTAGCAAATGAGCCAATTCATTCTCTCCGTCGGCCCTGTAGGGATTTAAATCTTGCTGTTTTGTTATCTGTTATCTTTAACGAAGTCGTCTTTCAACCCTGTGAGAACAGTTAGAATCACAATTCTGTTGCAGAGATATTATATGTGGTTTTGGCTGAATACTAAAACTCGTTTTTAATGTTTTTCAGGATAATTGCTCAGGACTTTTTTACGCTGTATTTGTTTTTTCTATTTGCTGTGCCCCTGTTTTGGGCAGTAATTCTCCCAGCAGCACGTTCATTTATTCTGGTTGTGTTTCTCATCAATAAAGCTCCTAGACTGCAAATCAGAAAAAGGTCAGCAGCAGCCTCCATTCAACACATCCCTGAGTAAATTGAATGTTGCTTTGCTGTAATCTTTATTTATTTTGTGAGGGAGATTGTGCTTGGTTGTTGTTTGGTTTAGTGTATGTCTTTTGTTTTATTTATTTATTTTATTTATAATTTATTTGCTTAACAACATCCTTTGTTAATCCTTTGTATAAGTGAATTTAATTTGTTTGTTTGTCATTGTGTTGAACACGTAGCTCTTTTGTCAGCCAATTTAGTCGACATGGTGACTTTCAAATAACAGTAGGGCTGAAATCGATAAATAATCAATTGATAATGAATCTGTTTGAGGGTTTTTTCATTATTGAGACAAGCTTTCTGATTTTTCAGCTTCTTAAATGTGTTTCTTTGATCCGTGCAGCAAAACAAACATGGACATGACTCACTGTACTGTAGGCTACTCGTCCAATATGGCACTGCTGCGTCTTTGAAGTGGGTGCATCGTTGTCTTTGGAAAGTTGTAGCGGGATCATGTCAATTGTACCCGGATACAAAAATGCTATTTTTTGATTGGCTGTTACATTTCTTAATTGATTGGCTGCTGCGTGGCAGGAAACCCTCTCGATAAGTACATACATGTATAGACCATGTACTCTTCAGATACAAGTAGCTCTGTTCATCTAACATCTCCATGTAAACTTCACTCTGCAATCTCAGTGATCAGAAGCACGTTCCTCACATGACTCCTCTCTTTCGCTTCTTTATTGAAAGCTAAGTCATGCAGCAGATTAATAAATAAATCATTTCCTGTGGTGAAACAAACGATGTGATGTAAGCTTGAATGTGGCGTTTTTCTCTTGGCAGATTCTACAGGTGCTGGTCAGAGCGGTGGTTGGAAACCTGATAGACAGTCAGGGAGAACCGGCAGAAAAGCAGCGGTCCAAACTGAAGGAGCTCCTGGGTCGAGTCACCTCCCGCCACAGCAGCGACGCTGAGATATGGCGACAGTATGCCCTGCTGTACGGTGACGGCCACAGCTCCAACACTGAGGACAACGACAAGGTCAGTGCCACGAGACGAACGTCTCTTCACTGTGAATGTTGTAAACAACTGAGGCTGAGAATCAAAGCGGCTCACCTTAACGTCTGGTTAGGAAGGTAGTGGTGAACTGCACGGCTCCTACGGTGTGCTGTTCAAATAGGTTTTATAGATTCTCAAGAAACCATCAGATTGATAATTAACCTTTTGGATGTAAAAGGAGTGGAACTGATGCCTGATGTCTTTATTCTTGAAAGCTTGAATTAGTTTTCTTCACTATGGCCCTTATACATAATAATAATAATAATAATAATAATTATACATAATCGGGACGGCTGTGCTGGCAGCGTGTGAACGTATGAAAGATGAGTGATATTAAGTGAATGGGTGAATGCAAAACTCTAGTGTAAAGCAGCGTTGAGTGGTCATCAAGACTAAAGAAGTGTTATATTTTACTATTAGAGTGATGAAAATGTGGGTTTTTCAGAAAAAGGGAATCAGTGATGTGAATAAAAACTAAATGGAACTTGATCGACATGGTGAGAAATGATGGAGTGAATGTTGTGAGCGTTGACATATTTTGACCACGGATGAACAAATGAATTTGATGAGTTGTGTCGTCAGCGGGAACACTGAGTAGAAATGAAAACAGTGTCTTTGTGTTTCTCTGTGTGGATTCGTAGGCTCTGCAGTTCTTAGCGAAGTCTCATCGCTGTGAGGTTCAGACTGGCGGCTGGGAGAACGTACCAAGTCTCTTCAAGGAGGTAATGGACAGATCCATTCACATGGGAGAAGGTGAGAGAACCACACACACAATCATCATCAACACACACACACACACACACACACACACACAGCAGGCATCATATCTCATATCTCATAACTCCTGAGTCTCCTTTGTTGAGGCCACGTGCTGATACACAGAGAGAGTTTATTCAAAATACACCGAAGTGCAACAACAAAAACCCCGGGTCGTTTGGCATGCATGTGTTTTTTATTTCTCATGGGATTAAAGGTTTGCGTTCAAACTGTTTTTATGTGTTCAAACACGATTTATGTGATGCTGCCTATCTTGCCCCGGTCTCGCTTGGAGAAGAGGTTTTTAAATCTCTCAGTGGGTTTTACCTGGGACCACACAGTTGGTGTAGTGGTTAGCACTCTTGCCTTTGGAGGCCCTCCAGTGTGGGGTAGATAAGATAAGATAGTCCTTTATTTGTCCCGCAGTGGGGAAATTTGCATTGTTACAGCAGCAAGACAGTAAAGATAAAGATAATAAGCAATAATAAACATGCATTACCAAAAAGAAAATAACATACTCAGATATTAACACTTAGGCTATAAAACTTAGTTAAAGATAGAATGTTGAATGTACATTATAGACAGCACAATATACACAATATGGACTTGAAATTTACAGTATAAATATGTATAGGTTTGTATAATTTACAGTATATTCCACATGGAAGGGAGGAATGAGGAGCCTGGTAATGTGTGGTCTACTGCGAGCAGTGCTTGTTGTACAGTCTAACAGCTGCAGGAAGGAAAGGACCTGCGATACCGCTCCTTCAGACATGTAGGATGTTTCAGTCTGTTACTGAAGGAGCTGCCAAGTGCTGTGATGGTGTCCTGCAGGGGGTGGGAGAGATTGTCCATCAGAGATGATAGCTTGGTAGCCATTCTCCTCTCTCCCACCACCGCCACTGGGTCAAGGACACATCCAAGGACAGAGCTGGCTTTTTTACTCAGTCTGTCCAGCCTCTTCCTCTCCGCAGCTGGGATTCTACTGCCCCAGCAGACCACTCCATAAAAAAATGGCTGATGCCACTACCGAGTCATAGAAGGTCTTAAGGAGTTCTCCCTGCACCCCGAAAGACCTTAGTGTCCTCAACAGGTAGAGTCTGCTCTGACCCTTCCTGTAGAGCGCAGCAGCATGATGATGGGTAGGGGGCATGACCTTCTCTGCCATTTTGGTGACCCTCCGGAGCTCCTTCCTGTGAGGATGTTCTCCATGGTGGAGCGGTAGAAGGACACAAGCCTATAAGAGAGAGTTGTCTCTTAATCCCACTGTACTTTCCACAGATGTTTTATCGCAGTCAGACACAGCACAGCACGGAATTTTCCGTCAGATGTGAGTCTTGGAGAAAGTATTGTTGGTGATAGTATTATGTCAGCTGACCTCTGACCTCCACCCTCCTCCTCCTTTTCCTTTTCCTCTTCATGTTTAACTTTCACACATGCACCAACATTCCAACACGTCATGTAACTTGTGCAGCATGTGAGGGCGGAGCTACGCTGTGTGTGTGAGTGTGTCTGTTTGTGTTTGAGAATTTGCCATAAAACAATATCATTTCAAATCCTCCTCTGTACTGAACTAAATACCAGTGCTCTTCATTATAAAGCCACACAGCTGTGTCTGTCCTGCAAATATTTCACAAGAAAAACTTTGTTTAAAAAAGTCCATTCCAGTGCGTTAACTATAAACAGACATATCACAGTTTAGCTTGTTTAAACTGACGTCACAGATCCTTTTCTCTCTATGGCCGATATATTATATATATTATATTTTTATCTCTCCCTCTGTCTCCCTCCCTCCCTCACTATAAAACCTGCATTTTATTTTCCTGTCTGGTTTCCATCAACAACATTATTCCTAATCACCAGTTGTAGTGTAGTGGACTGTGCACCTGTATGTAGGTATGTGAACTATTCATTGCTTTGGTACAAACATCTGTCTTTTGTCTGCAGTCACGTTCAGCACACAGATCACATGATAAACACCCGGATGACAACATTCTTTTGGCTTCTCCCTCTCTTTGGGTCGCCACAGCAGATGATCCTCCCAGAGAAAGAGGGAGAGCGAGAGCAGGACTGTAGCTAAGCTGTGAGGGCAAAACTACCTCATTTCTGAGGAGCTGGTTCAGTTTCTGGCTAATTGTCTGTTCCTTTTGTCGGGATAAGTCTTTGTTTAGATTGCTCAAATATATGGAAGTCGATGCGGAGTCCTGTGCAAACCTTCAGAGCAGAGAATGTTGTTAGTAAGTTCAATACTTCAATACTATCTTTCATTATAAGACGTGACAGGTTCAGTATCAGCTCCTTTCAACTAGTCGTTCAGTTTAGGAAAATTCAGATTAAACATCACTGTCTTATTATTGTGTTATTGGCCGATTACAGAAGCCTACGATCTTTTTTCAGTCGGTTATCTCGAGATCACAGAATAACCACTTCATGATCATGGGAGAACGAGGCAACAGACTGACTTATCAGCTCGGCTTCCTTGTTAATAAGGGTCCACAGGGCAAGATATAGGCAGCATCACATAAATCGCATTTGAATACATAACAGTTTGAAACCAAACTTTTATTCCCACATTCAAAATACTAATAATTAAACTTCAGACAAAAAGTGCTGGTGACATCCTAGAGAAATAAAACACCGTGATATAAAAACAGCTAAAGGATCTTTTCTCTGGATCTCTGTCTTTCAGTGACCATCAGTTGCAGTGAGAAGAAGACAAATCCAGCTGAAGCTCTGCAGATGCTCTCCTCCACCAGGCTGAGTCTACGCAGTGTAGCCACCAAAGCTAAGGTAAAGTGACTGCACGACACACGACGTCTTTGCCGTGATTCATGTCTGGAAATTTACTGTCGTCACCAAAATAATTGCTATTCATATTATTATTGTGACAAATGTAAATGATGTTTGAAAATATTAGTCGCGTACTTAAATGTGAAGGGCTTTCCATCTGTATTCTACATTTTCTGATCTGTATCCGTTAGCTTTGAGAAAATATGCACAAATATTGGATGAATTAATGTTAAAGAAATGTGTTGCTATCATTGTGAAAAAAATGTTAACATGTTGTAACAAACATGTTACTAAAGTTATAAACGGCAAAAGTTCCAGTGTTATAGGGCGGAGCTTTGATAGGAGTGGGTGGGACATATCTGATGCATTGTTCCAGTCATATGGCACTTTTCCATTATTCATTTCTCGCACTACTCGACTCTACTCGGTTTGGTATCAGTCATGTCCTTTCCATGACTTCATAGCTCCTCCTTAATGTGGGCGGAGTCGTCATGGCACAACTGCACGAAACTGCTGTGACGTGGTTTTATATGCGTCACAAACACACAAACTCGTGCCGGTCGAAGCAGTTGTTTTTCGGTGTAACTGAATCATTAGAATCAGTTCATTAAAAAGGTTTGTTCACCAGGTTGTGATTCGGCTCACGATCACCAGCTTTCTGCAGTGTTGTCTCTAAATACACCACACTCTGTTAAATATTGGGATTATAGAGATGTCCATTGCTAAGTGTTGGAGATGAACAGTTTTGATTATTATTATGATTATTGATGGCGCAAGAAGTGCTGTCAGTTAAACATGTTATTAACGGCGTTAACACAAACCCATTTTAACGACGTCAATTTTTTTATCGAGAGGTTGTTCTTTTTGGCCTCGCAAACTTTGTAGTTTTTTTCACATACTGTTGCAACCATAGATATATATAAAGGTAAACTTATAAATATATTTATAAATATGCAGTGTCATAATAACTACATCTCTGACGTTTATAACAAGCCAAACCGGTTGAAAATCGGTAGATAATTCAGCAAGTTATCGTTATGTGGTACATTAAATAGTCCATGTACCACTACAAGGTCAAGGTCAAATTTAATTATAATGCACATTTACAACAACCGTTGCTGCCCAAAGTGCTGTACACTGGCAATACAAAATGTCAACAAATTTAAAATACATAGTTAAGTTACAAACAATAGCAATAACAACAACCACAAAATAAAAATAAAATCCTGCTCAGCTTGTGCTGAAGGCCCTTGTAAACAAATGGGTCTTCAAAAGAGATTTAGAAACATTCAAAGACTGAGCTGTTTTAACGCTCAAGGGAAGACTGTTCCAAAGTGTGGGCGCCGCAACAGCAAAAGCACGGTCACCCCTCGATTTCATTCGTGATCTCGGTACAACTAGCAATGAATCCTGTAGCTCACTGGGAGCCAGTGCAAGGAGGCCAGAACAGGAGTTATATGCTCATATTTCCATGAGCCAGTGAGCAAGCGTGCGGCAGCATTCTCTCTATGGCGATGGATGGAGGCCTGGTCTAAATCATAGAATAGCGAGTTACAGTCGTCCAACCGACATAAGGGCATGGACTACACGCTCTAGATCAGCGTGTGGTAGGTAAGGCTTGACTTTACTGAAAAGGCGTAACTGGTAAAAGCCTACTTTTACAACCGAACTAATCTGCTGATCCAACTTGAAGGAGCTGTCAATAATCACACCCAGATTTCTGACTGATCGAAAAATCAAAAGGATTTCCAAACCCCCTCCTTTACCCCCTCCCAACCCCGCTCCTTTAGTGTGGGCGCTATCTGTATTTGGTTTTAAAGGCAAATAGACTTGAACATCATCAGCAAAACAGTGAAACAAAATATTGTGTTTTTGAAAAATGGACCCTAGGGGCAGCAAATACAAAGAAAATAATAACGGGCCTAAAATAGAGCCTTGGGGCACTCCACAGCTAAGAGGGGCCACCCTCGAGCTAAAAGGGCCCAAGTGGACAGAGAAAGAGTGGCCCTCAAGATACGACTTGAACCATTGTAAGGCTGTGCCTTTGATGCCCACACAGTCCTCACAGTGTCGAGAAAGCAAAATTTGGTGATCCACAGTGTCAAAAGCTGCGGATAAATATAAAAGCAGAGAAAGTGGAAAAACCAGAGTCAACCGATAAAAGAAGATCATTAAAAACGCTTAAAAATGCTGTTTCAGCACTTGTTATGGGTGAGCGAGCTGACTGATGGCCGCCCTGTGCGGACATTCGACACTCCACCTTAAAACATCTAGCCTTTATATATATATATATATATATATATATATATATATATATATATATATATATATATCTCTATGTTGCAACCATAGATAGCTAGACAACTAGTAACGTTAGAGAAACTCACCACACTGGCTCTAGCTAGACCGGAAATAAAACAGGCACGCGAGCCGCCCAGAGAGTCGTAGGCTAACGTTACGTTTTGAGTGGATGGCGAGCGCTGTGCACTTCTCCGTATCCAACGCAGCCTGGATCATTTCTCCACGCACTCCCCACATCCAAGTAATGATGTATGCAGTGTTACCAACCAAGCTGGCAGACCCCCGAACCGTAGTAAGGAGACCACCGAAGACCGCTAGCTCCTTTAGCTCGTCACTTTATTCACACACTGCAGGTGATACACAGCCTCTCTTATTATTGTGTGGCTCTCACAATAAGAGGAAGAACTCCAAATATGCAGTGTGACAGAGATATTGTCTCAATAAGAAAAAACATTAAATATTTGAGTCATTTGACAGCACTAGTTACGATACAACAACAAAGAAGGAGCATGTCCATCCCTAACCAGCTGACCAGTCTTCAACATTTGATTTCATCTTCAAACGAACCAAAAACACCGCAGTGAAATGACTGATGCAAATGTAAATCCATCCTTTTCCTGCACCAATAAACGAACAGCAAACACGGGTTTAGTCCAGGACCTTGTCAGCATAATCTGTCAGGAGTTGTATAGTTTCGTCTTCTGTCATTGTAAAAAAACATGACTGTGGCTTGTTAGATGATAATCTAATGTATGCTCAACAACAATAGGCTCTGCATGAGTAATATAGCAGTGATAATATGGTTGAAAGAATGTAAATATGAATGTGTAAACCCTCCTGCTCTCCTTGTAAGGTGCCTGCAGTGATGGTGAAGCTTTATTAAATGTCACAGCATAAATGCTGCTTGTGTGCGACTGTATAAAACATCCATTTAGAGCTGCTCACACTGTGTGATGGTGTTAGAATGAGAAGAGAAGAGTCAACAGTCTCTCCTCCCTTAGTCTAGTAATGTGTGATCATTTCCCCCACAAAAGTTTTTTTTTTTTATGGTTTTTCTTCATTTAGTGTGAGGGTCTAAGGATAGAAGGTGTCACCTGCTCTAAGCTGGGCTATAAAAAATAACATTGACTTAACATGACAATGTCTGGACATCAGTGCAACGCCACAATGTTGTGTTGTGCTTTTCTTGTTTCCTGCAGCAAATGCACACAGACGTGGCCACGGGTCAGATCCACGATGAGCTGCAGGATGGCGTAGCTGCTGTGGAGCGACTCATCACAGAGCTGCAGACGCTGAGTGCAAAGCTGCGTGACCAATCACAGTGATCTTCCTCCAGACACGAGAGCACTGCAGCTGTGAAGCCTCCCTGCTCTAAACCAACCACAATCTCTGGATTATTAAACTAGAATGTAAAGTCACTCAGTCGGTCATCAGGATGTTTTTGTATTTTTATGTCCACATTGGAAAGAAAACAACGACTGTAAGACGGCGTTTCTCAAACTTTCTCAGTCCAAGGACCATTTAACCCTTAAAGAACCACTCACGGACCACCTAACTCGAAATATCCCAGTCAGCGGTGTCGCAAACCGGGTCCACTGCACTGCTCAAGTCAGACAATGCCACAAAAACATAGGCTACTAGCAGTGCTTCATTTGTAAATCATAAGGTGCCGGAACGCAAAGTATTATGACAGCGCAGGGATGACGAGACGGGCACAGTTCCCAGAGTGCTGAACAACAACATGCAAATGCTGTGGGACTCACAAGCCTCAATTTAAAATAATATCCATGGTATAAATGTTTTGACAATACTTTACAATGATTAAATGCCCTTTCATATTAATTTCAATGTCGTTCATAATTAATTTGCATATCATTTCAAAGATCAAAGTACAAAGTGAAAATAAATGGATGTGTAATGTGAATACAGGTGATAGTAAATATGAGGAAGCAAAATGTGTGAGAAAGTGTGTTAATGGATGAACAGAAATTGAATTTAGACATAAAAGCCCCTTTTATTTGTTTTCATTTATAACTTTAACCTTAAAACTGTTTAATTAATGAATGCATTGACATATGTACAGTATATGAAAGCATTTCACTGCTTTCTCTTCCCCATCTCTTGACGCTACTGTTGAGGCTTTTGAAATCATGTGGACAGAACGCAGTTCAGTTGCGAGGCGAGCAATGAATATATGTTCGATATATATATATACATATGTGTATAAATATGTGTGTATATACACATATATATACATATATGTGTGTGTGTATATATATATACACATATGTGTGTGTATATGTGTGTGTGTATATATACATATATGTATACATACAGTATATGTGTGCATATATATACATATGTGTGTATATATATATATACACATATGTGTGTGTATATATGTGTGTGTATATATATATATACATATATGTACACATATATGTGTGTGTGTATATATATATATACACACATATATGTATATATATGTGTGTGTATATATATATATACATATATGTATACATATGTGTGTGTGTATATATATACACATATGTGTGCATATATATACATGTGTGTGTGTATATATATATATATGTGTGTAAATATATATACACATATATATATATATTTATGTGTGTGTGTATATATATATATATATATATGTGTGTATATATACATATATATGAACAGCTGTATCCCACAAAACACTGCCACTGGTCATCTGCATTTGTTTTGCCCTGATAGACAGTGAGTAGACGGTGAGTGATGCGTTGTCACTTTTCAGCTCCTGTGTAGTGAACAGCAGCATTAGTGTCTTTACACACGGGGGAATCTCTCCTCTGATTTTCTTGACTGTGCTAACCAGGCTCGTTTTCTTGGCTTGTAATGTTTTTGCCAACTCAAGTGAAGTAAAGAAGTTATCTTTAGTGATGTCGCTGCCCTTATCTGTGTAAGGCTCCACCAATACCAACACCCCACTGTCTCCGAGCCTCTGAACTGGCCTCCGCGTGTCGTCTCTTCCCAGGTATGGCACGACATTCACTACATATTTAGTGTCGGCATCAGCAGCGAGCCGGAACTTGATGCCAAATTTCTGTGGTTTGCTGAAGATGTAATGGATGAAGCTGCATCTTGCCTTTGTGGGATAGAGCTGTTCATCCACAGTAATGTTGACACCGGCTTTTCAGTGCATCAACAGATCTCCAACTCTCTCAAATGACGTTAAATCTTAATAAACAACATGAAATTCTTGGGGTTTGTTCTGTGGATTTTATTTTTCTACATTATTTTTAAAATTTTATAGTATTATAATTTTTTTTTTCTTATGTTATACTTCTTAGGTACCATGTCGGCCCAAATAAGTCTCGGAACGCAGGCCAAAGCCCAGAGGTTAACCCCTGGTTACTAGTTGATTTGATATTGAAAACAGACAAAACTGAGCTTTAAATTTTAAGAGATGATCCTTGCTTTTTCACCTTGCGGACCACTAGGGGTCACTCACTGACCACCAGTGGTCCGCGCACCACGCTTTGAGAAAGGCTGCTGTAAGACATCAAAGGGACAAAAATAAGACTTTTATTAATTGGTGTTTTATTGACTGTTGTGGAATCTCTGTTCTGTTGCTGCAACAAGTAATCGAGAATTCATCGATTACTGAGTTGATCACCAACTATCATCATTTTTGGGACCAAATTAATTAAGAGAATCAATTTGAATGTGCTCTGGTTTTTTGCTTCTCTATGACACGATAATCTAAATGATTATTATGAAATTAAAAATCATTATTTTGAGGTTTGGAAACATTTTATGACAGCAGTCTAACGTGGCTCCCCGGGTGCAGATAAGTGCTGTCCACTGCTCCTGCGCCTAGTTTGTGTGTGTGTTCACTCCTGGTTTGTGATAAGGATGAGTTAAATGCAAGAGGCCAAATTCACTGTCACTAAGTGTGTGTGCAAAAATGAGTCATTCCAATACTTGGTCAGTAATTGTTAAAAGGTCGTAAACCTGTTCCAGAGCTTGTGAGAAGAACAGCAAAGGATTAAATCACATAGACCTGTGACAGTGAGATCAAGTGAACATATTCTTAAACTGTCATAGACTCCAGTTGTAATAGCTTTTATTATTTAAGTGGCTTATGTGTAATTTACTAATTCTCTCATCGGCCTCCTCCTACTCACGTTGGTTCTGGATGAAAGTCGTCTCTGTGCTGGTGACCCCGCCTCCCTCTGAAACGTTGCGTCATCTGTGATTGCACATCACGGCTGCAGCCTCTGCTCAGGGTCGAGTCATGTCACGTCTCTCACCGCAGCTCCAGCACACGGCCTCCACCCTGGGCTGGAGCTGAACATCAGCCTCTTGCCTCTGTTCACCGTTACCTCTGACGTGTTCACCAGGCTTCACCACCTCATCTGTCTCACACAGCGGTAACCATCAAACAACACACACACACACACACACACATAGTCTGCCTCTGTTAGACTCAGTCTTCTTGTTAAAAGTGTAAAACGTTCTCATGCAACCACAATGAGTGCACATGACATCAGACGTGAGACGTGAGAAATGAGCCTGGTGGTGGAGGCATGGAGGCTCATGAGGAATCACTTGTGGGAAATGACCCAGGACTCAGATACATGTTGGTTGCAGAGGAGGAGGAGGAGGAGGAAGAGGTGGTGAGGTGGTGGTGGGACGCAGCTGTGATCTGCCACCAGATGTTTTATAGGATGTGTATGTACACAATCCATGCATGCACCATTTCCTCTGGCTAATTAAATCAAGTGTTAACTGCAGACTGGAGGAGGTGAACGTTGCACCAGGTCACATGCGTGAGCTGAGCTCAATCCACCTGAATAACAAACTCTCAGAAGAGACTGATAAAAACCTAATGGATGTTTTTAACGGCCTACAGATGCAGTGAGGATCCTCTTCGTCTGTCTGATGACCAATCTGGTCCCAGTGAATATGAGTGGGTCATGAAATCTTTGCTTATTTTAACCATAAAGGGCCTGAAAATGTACTTTAGTTTAGATCATTTAGATTTTGTGTGTTAAATTTGAAAAGTGAACAGTATAAAACATTTAAAATAACATTTGTTTGAGTCTTTGTTTGAATGTTCAAAAACAGGACAAAAAAATGGAAACTATGTGTAGGTGCTCTTCAAACTCTCTTCTCTCTGGTGACAAAGACACTGATTTTCCGGCTTCCTGCAACAGCGCGAGTGAAATGATCAAAATAACCACACACTGGCTTTGACTTGCGACTTCTCAGCTTTCAGAAACATTTGTAATTTTTCCGATAGCACAAACCATCGTGTAATTACGGTAATGCAAATTGTCTGTGATACACTCTGTGTTAAAGGGTTAATATTAATCTTATTATATTATATCTATCTTCTTCAGCCAGGTGTTGCCATATGACACCACTGTATTTGTTTGCCCTGCGATGCACTGGTGACCCGTCCAGGGTGTGACCCCCACCTTTCCACCTATGTCAGCTGTGACCTGTGGCCCTCATGTGGAGGATAAAGTGTCCACAGTCCTGTAACGATGGCTTTGACGTTGCTGTTAACTCTTACTTGAATAAACCCGACGTTTATTTATTTTCTGTGTTGATAAGAGCATTAAAATGAGAAAAAAGAATGGGACAAAAAGAAATCAAGGTTAGAATAGATAAAAATGACATTAATGTGATTAATCGCGATTAAATATTTTAATCGTTTGACAGCACTAGTGATATTATGATCAAACGTGCGTGTACATACACTCATGTTGGGACATTTAACTCACTGGAAGAAGAGATCTTGCATCCTGGCTAAATAAAGGACAAATAAATAAATAAATACAAATAACTGTGTTGATAATGAGCCTTTACTGCAACACTTCAGACCAGGATTTATCGCTCAGTCTCTTTCTGGTGCCTCTGTAACAATCTTCCCACAATGGCTGCTCAGAAGGACACAGTTGAGACATGTTCACTGGTTGGTTGTCCTGAAACCAACGGAGACACTTGACACTTGTCCTTGAGGCTGATTTTGTGCCAGGTGTGAGATAAGGCCTTAAATATTCATTAAGTGAAAACACTGATCAACACTGATAAGAGCAAGCAGAGAAGACTCCAAGTTGAATTTCAGCCAAATAAAGGTCAGCAAAGAGGTTTACTGATTGTTTCTTTTTCTTCATTAATCATCCACTATCTGCAGGCCAAACAATTGAAATGATTGTACAGGCGTTTTTCCAACTCTTTCCTCTCTGGTGACAAAACTGCTGCAACAGTGTGAGTGAAACTGCCGTAAAAACCACAAGTTGACTTTGTCGTCAAAGAGCAACAGATTGATGCATTTAATGTACAAATGTTGGTGATCTCTCAGTAACAAACTGTCTCCAGCTCCCAACATGAGTGCTAAAAAGATAAACAGCACAAAGTGAACTATACATTTACAGTAAATCTAAGAATCATGTGCAATAATCTGATGTTAAAGTTGTCGAGTCGTCTGAGGTTGAGGTTGTTGTCACAGCTAAATGCTACTGCAACTGATGACCTCACTGATACAAAGGCCAAACCAGCAGCTAAACTGACTTCCTGTTCTTTTCATAGCACCTGCATAAACCATCCTCATTCACAGACATTTGACACCTGTGGCACGTGAACATGTTCCTCCACAAAGGAAACCAAGATAATGGACCTTTGGTGGCCTCCACATACCAGAAATCATTATTTAAAAGAAAAAATATCTTTAATCGAGGACCCATCCGTATGAGGGCCCGTATAGGCCATAATTCCTTTTTTTACCTCACACATACACAATTTTACCTCACACATTCACTTTTTTTAGCTCTCATATTCACTACTTTTGGCTCTCACATACACTTTTTTTAGCTCTCACATACACTTTTTTTTAGCTCTTACATTCACTATTTTTGGCTCTCACATACAATTTTTTAGCTTTTACATTCACTATTTTTGGCTCTCACATACACTTTTTTTTAGCTTTTACATTCACTATTTTTGGCTCTCACATACACTTTTTTTAGCTTTTACATTCACTATTTTTGGCTCTCACATACAATTTTTTAGCTTTTACATTCACTATTTTTGGCTCTCACATACAATTTTTTAGCTTTTACATTCACTATTTTTGGCTCTCACATACACTTTTTTTTAGCTTTTACATTCACTATTTTTGGCTCTCACATACACTTTTTTTAGCTTTTACATTCAATTTTTTTAGCTCTCACATACACTTTTTTTAGCTCTTACATTCACTTTTTTTAGATTTTACATTCACTATTTTTGGCTCTCACATACACTTTTTGTGTGTGTGTGTGTGTGTGTGTGAAGCTTTTTCTTTCCATTCCATCATCAAATTTATGTTCAAGTAATGCTTGTTTTTTTTTGTTTTTTTCTGTGTTCCCTCCCAACATTTTTTATCACCAGCCGCCAGTTGTTTGTCACAACTGTGGTAAAATATGTCACAGTGACGTGCGGTTGTTGACGAGCCAATGATCCCGGTGAACTCTGAAGCTGGACTTCTAATGTACAAACAGCCATGTCATTAGAGCAGGTATAGTAGCCTATGTTAGAGCGGTTTATACAAATATGATGACAATGTTTTATTTTTCAATATATTAGAAATAAACAATAACCCCAACAGTGGTGCTGGTGGAGACCTACATCGCTTTAAAGTTTCTGGAAATTTGTAGTAGAAAAGATCAATTTAGCCCCATCATCCATCTGCAAACTCAGTAACTGTCCCTCAAGCCTCAGCTGTAATGTATGTTTTCTCCGTAACATGCCAACGTATAGAGTTGAGCAACATATTATCATTGTGTCAGTCAGATTTTCCACAAACTCTGCAAAACAACCTGCAAACACAGCTGCGATGATCAGAGTCTAAGAGGACTGTTGCCTTTTAAGGCTTGTTTTTTTTAATTTAATTCAGAACAAAATGTGGTTTTCATGAATGCAAGTCTCCAGTGGTATTTTAACCCTCAACCACAGGATTGAGAGAGAAACAGCTTAATGAGCTCTCAGAAAAGGCATGTGCCACCGCATGTTTTGACACACTAAAGACACTCAGGGCCCAGGATAATTATAGCCCCAATTTTCATTTAACATTCTTGGTGCTTGTGTTAAAGGTGTACTTTTGGTGCAATTTGGAAAATTTGGCAATGGAAACTGTTGGTTTGGATTCGCAAGTTGATCGTCATTCCAGTCTGTTTTACTGATGCAGGGATGTGGGTTTTATTAGACAGAACTTTGTTCCACAACAACAACAACAACAACAACAATAATAACAATAATAATAACAATTGGGAGTGAAGTGACCTACTTTCTTTGTCAGAGGGGTGAAATAATCTAGTGACCCTAGTAACCCTAACCCAGAGTGAGGCTGCAAAATCACCTCACAAATGGCGTGTTTCCACCGGCTCTACTCACCTCGCCACACCACGGTTGAGTTGTGTTTCCACTAGTATGCAGTACCTGGTATCAGGTACTTTTTTTTAGTATGAAAACAGAAATCAAGCCGAATAGTGCTGAACTGTAGATCAGTTCAAACTACTTAACAATCCAAAAAAGTGGCTTAATCTCCAAGAACCACTGATCACGAGCGGCATCACAAACCCTGCCGCTATATTTCAGTCCTGTCTGTGTTCCGGTCATGGAGGAAGTACAGGTCACAAGTCCCCCCGTGTGTGTGTGTGTGTGTGTGTGTGTTAAACAAAGTCACCACAGTTTCACGCAGCTGTGTAGTGATGACTCCGCCCACGTTGCGTAGGTACTCTTTTTGTAGTGCAACCTAAACCGTGCCGAGCCGGGGTGAGGCGAGCTCATAGTGGAAAATGGCCATAACACTCACCTCCCACTTACAAGAGGCGTGACTAACACATGTCAATCAAAATGTCATTGTATGTAATTGGATGGACCTGCAACCAGTCAGACCAATGATCAGGATCACATATGCAGAGTGACAGAAAACACTGTAGTTTTCTATGAGTGATGGCGTCTCACAAAGCAACAGCTGAATCCAAAGACAGTCTCTTCTGTGTCGTCATCATGTTAGGCCTGCCTCTAGCTGCAGCTGATTGGTTAGCATCCTTGTCAGGTGTGTCTGGAGAGTGAAATCAAATCTCTGCTGGGTTCACAGGGGCTGTTGGTGGCTAGACAGAAACATTAAGTCAGAGCTTGTTGAATACAGAATGTGTGTACACCTGTTTTGAACCACGTCCTCCCCCAGCTGCACCCTATATTCCCCCAGAAGGAGAGCTGAAGAAGCAAGCAGGATAGTTACCACTGAAGCTGAGTTTGTGCTCAGTCTCAGCAGACAGACCATCGCTCATGAGCTATCACTTTAACTATGGCCACCAGCACTCTCTCACACACACACACACACACATTAATGTACAGTGTTCTTAGTGAGAACACCCATAATCATCATTAGGGATGGCACAATACCACGTTTTATTGATATCAGTCGTTTTTCATTTTTCACCTTTTAAACTAGGATCAGAACACATTTGTGTCAGATTTTACACTTTAATCTGTCTGTTATCTGACCAATATCAGGCCAATATTGAGGATGTATCATCGGCTCATCCCTAGTCATAATGCATTCCCTATATTATATATATTATGTATATATATATATACATATATATATTTATATATATGTATATATAAATACATATATATATATATATATATATATATATATATATACCCTTATATATATATAATATATAAATATATAAACCATGACCATCACAACTAAAAGCCTATCTACTGTACACCTTTCCTAAAACATTGAGAATGTCTTCTTAATGTCCCTTTCACTTAATGTCCTCACTTCCTGTGGTTTTTAAGTGTTTGTTTCTAACAAAGATGTATGAACAAGCGCACACACGCACACAGATTTCACCGCCTGTGTCTCCACATGTGCAGGTAAAGAATTCATATAAAAATGTCGGGGCTGGAAGTCAGACATAACATCTGGACTTACACCAGTGCACCTGACAGATTGCTACGTGCATGGACTATGTCCAAAACAGATGTGTGTCTGTCTGTTCCCTTTCCTTCCTTGGCAGTGGTGTGCGTACATGTTTTGGGTTGCAGGTGTTTAAGCGGGGAAAAAAGGGCACCTCTATCTTAAGTCATTAAAAAAACGAAGTGTCGACATCTTGTCTGGACGCCTGAGTGCATTAGCCGTTAGCTCAGGGGACACACTGGCTTTCCTTCACTGAGTGACTGACCTCACACAGTAAGTGCTTCGCTTCAGTTTGTTCACCCGAACAACACAACACTACACCGAAGTGTAACCATTGTGGCCTAATTTTTGATATGCATGCAGATTTTAATAGTTTCATTTTAATAATTTAACCCGTTAACATCAAGCGTATCGCAGGCACACCTTGCATTATCCGTGATTACGCGATGGTTTGTGCTATCGGAAAATATTTCATCAGTTTCTGTACGCTGAGAAAAGCTGAGTTGTAAGTCAAAGCCAACATGTGGTTATAACGGTAATTTCACTCACACTGTTGCAGGAAGCTCGCAAATCAGTATCTTTTTCTCCAAAGAGGAGAGAGTTGGAAAAACGCCTGTATATCGTTTCCATTTTTTTGGCCTGTTTTTGGACATTGAGACAAAGACTCAAACAAATGTACAACTACAGTGTTTTTTAAAAAAAAACACTTTATATGGTTTAACTAGTGCTGTCAAACTATTAAAATATTTAATCACGATTAATTCAACTTTTTTCTCATTTTAATGCTCTTATCATCATAGAAAAGTGGATCGGCTGCTTTGTGCCAATGTTTTTTTATTGAGACAATATCTCTGTCACCCTGCATATTTGGAGTTCTTCCTCTTATTGTGAGAGCCGCACAATAATAAGAGAGGCTGTGTATCACCTGCAGTGTGTGAATAAAGAACCGTTCTTCAATGCAGACAGAGTCCCGTGGTTTAATGTGTTGTGCCGTAACGAGCTAATCCGAGCTAAAGGAGCTAGCGGTCTTCGGTGGTCTCCTTAGTACGGTTGGGGGGTCTGCCAGCTTGGTTGGTAACACTGCATACATCATTACTTGGATGTGGGGAGGGCGTGGAGAAATGATCTAGGCTGCGTTGGATACGGAGAGCCCACTTGGAGACGGAGAAGCGCACAGTGCTCGCCATCCACTCAAAACCTAACGTTAGCCTACGACTCTCTGGCCGGCTCGCGTTTCCGGTCTAGCTAGATCCGGTGTGGTGTTGTAGTTTTTCTAAAGTTACTAGTTGTTGCAACAGCATGTAAAAAAAAAACGACAAAGTTTGCTTGGCCAAAAAGTTGTTAGAGCCATTTTTTGGTTTGTGTGTGTTTGTTTATTTTATGTAATACCTGGAAGCCACAGTAGGTGGCGCTCGGTACTGTGGGGTGCAGGAAATTGCTAAATAGAATAGCAGGTAATTACTCAGCAGGTGTGCTGCTTACTGAGGAAGCACACAGTTTCTGACCGGCGTCATTTTGGAATGGCAAACGTGAGCCATTTGTCTGGCATTTGCATTCAAGTTACAGAGTTCATGTTAGCGTCTGCACAGTTAGGCGGAGGTCGCTTATTTGTTAAGAGTGCAAAACCGTGAATAAATGTTTGGTGACAACGCTCACGTGTGTCATTTATTCATTGGATCCGGAAGATGACGCGTCAACGACTACCAAGTACCAGTACAGCAGCCCCTCAGTGGCTTAGGTTTGTGTTGTTGTTTTTATTTTGTTAAAAACAAGTCACTATAAACTTTAATCTCGCGATAAAAAATTGACGCCGTTAAAATGGGTTTGCGTTAACGCTGTTAATAATGTGTTTAACTGACAGCACTAGGTTTAACACATTTTTTGACATTCAAGAGATTTGAATAAAATGAGGTAAATAGCTAAACATGACTGCTCTGAACTCCTGAATTCCTTCATCCTCATTAGACTTCATTCACTACTGTAGCTGCCTTTTTTCTTCTTTTTTTATTTTGTCTCTTTTTGGCATGCTGCACTTGGTAAAATGGCAGAATCAGTGTTGTTTCTGGGGCAGGTGTTTGTGCATGTGCACGTCCTTGTTCCTTGGAAGACGGGAGCTGTATTACGTCTGCTGCAGAGAGGGACACACCATGCACGTACGCAAGCCCACACACTCTGTGTCTGTGTTGATAGTGCAGAACAAAGTGACATTCTCCTGTGTTTGGAAGGTTACCTTCAGGATTTTAATTAAAGCAAGTGGATATTGGTCATATTGTAAAGCCTTCAAGCTGTGCAATAAAGCCAGCTATTCAGCTTAATAGTCTGAAAGAATGTCACATTTAATGGTCATTTCACATTAAGAGGAAAATGAGATTTGTTAAGTCAACCACTTTAGACAAAAAAGAAAATCCTGTAAGTGAGCCAATTTCATGTTAAAGGACGGTGTTTTTGAGGTGTGGTTAGGTGAGGAACTGACACAAGTCTGTGCTGCCTGATGTGTGCGCACCCCCTGCTGGCCCAGAACCAGCATAAGGTCTCATACACATGGAACAAGAACGTTCCATATACGATCTTTTTCTTTTTCAGATCAGATACTGACACAGAAACAGATGAGCTGCGATGTGAAGCTGCAGCTCAGGTTGAATGGTGTGTAGGGACTGCTGACCATGCACTGTACAAACCAATGAGGATCCAAAGCAAGGCATTTTTAAAACTCGAGAGACCCCCAGTTTTTTTTTCACTCATCTTACTCATGGGCCACCACTTTATAATACACTCACACCTATGTCCCTAATAACAAATCTGCGTGTGTGTTTGCATGGGAAGACCATGCAAACTCCACACATAACGTGATTGTCCTTGGGATCTTGGTCAAAGTCATTGTTCTGCATGGAACATCACGTCAACGGCGGAGAGAGACAGTGGACAGTGTCCACAACTCCGCTAGTAATTATGACTCCATGTTTGTTCTGCGTAGGCCTCATCTATGTACATCAAGCAATGCAGGGCATGAAACAGTAGGTGGTGTTGTAACAAACAATGGAAACATTTAAATATAAATATAAACTTGACTTCTTTCTTGTACAAAATTCAAGCAATTGTCTATTTAGGGCGATTGTCAAAAAGCTTCAAGGGCTTTAATTTTTTTTTGACAAATTCACAAACCTTCAAGGATTTCAAGAACCCATAGCAACCCTGACTTTTACACGTTCCTGCATAGGTTCATGCACAGGACACTCTCTGTCTGACATCACAAGTTGTTTGACCCAGCTCTAGTCCAAGGTGGTCATGGCTCCTGTTCTTCTGCCAACTTACCCACACACTCTACTTACCCTCACCTCTAATTATCACTCATCAACCACCTCCTGTAACCACCTGGTTTTCCTTACCAGTCTGTGCCAGTTTGCAGTGCATTGTCAATGTGGTAATATTGTGATGGGCACAATATTACCAGAGAGTTCATCAGTTGTATACAATTGTTATAAATCTCACAGTGTGACATGCATCTAATAAACTTGGCTACGTCAAGTGTTATGCATACAGACTCTATGATGCTGACACCTAATGAATCGTAGCCTATGACGCAAGTCATCAGTTACGATATATAATCAGCTGCAACGCAGGCTTACAACATCATTAGCATGTACCCGTGATAAATGGCAGAAGATGAATAACCCTCTGGAAGTCATTCTGTTTATGTTTGCAGAGAGAAAAAATAAGAGGCAAATGATCCCACCGATCAACATCGTGTTTACATTTAGCATATACATTTACATATTCTACCCAAGTAAAAGTACCACTTTTTTGATAAAGATTTACTTACGTACAAGTAAAAGTACTGGTCTAAAAATGTAATTAAGTTAAAGTAAAAAAGTAACTTGTTTAAAATGTACTTAATAATGAACAAGGTTGGGGTTCTTTCTTGTGTCGTGCAAAAAGGACAAGGGGACACAAATCTCAGGTGAATTGTTTTTAATTAAAGGCAAACCTTTACAAATTGTGCTGACAAAATAAAATATGTAAACACACAATGTATAAGATGAAATGGGTCAAAGGTCACAAATGTCACTCACTCAGGGACCTTAATTAGTGCTAATTCACCTGTTCTTATCATTCACCTGTCCTTATCATTCATTCACCTGTCATCATTCATTCACCTGTCCTCATCATTCACCAGTCCTCATCATTCATTCACCTGTCCTCATCATTCAGTCACCTGTCCTCATCATTCACCAGTCCTCATCATTCATTCACCTGTCCTCATCATTCAGTCACCTGTCCTCATCATTCATTCACCTGTCCTCATCATTCATTTACCTGTCATCATTCATTTATCACCTGTCCTCATCATTCATTCACCTGTCCTCATCATTCAATCACCTGTCCTCATCATTCACTCAGAACCCCAAAACGAAGCTCAGCCAGGCACAATTCCACCAACGGACATGAGCCCAGACCCCATCCAGCCACAGTCAGCGGTTGAGAGGAAGATGGATGGACAAAAGCCTCAAATCCTGTGGCCCAAATCCTGCCAGAAAAAAGAGTGGGGAACCATTGATACAGACCTTGTTTATCTCCTAGAAGGTCAGAAAGGGGGCGTTGAAAGAAAGCTTGAGAAGATGGGAGAAATCATTTACAACTATGGTGCTGAGAGATTCGGAGTGAAAAGCAAGAACCTCAGCGCTCAGAAGAAAACATCAGCCCATCTCAAGTCCAGGAGGCAGAAAGACATTGACTGACTGGTGAAAGAAAGAAGGTGTCTGAGAAAACAGCGGAAGAAGGCCTCAGAAGTAGAAAGGAGAGGAATTTAGGCCCTACAGGGCGACATTAAGCAGCGCCTTGCCACACTGTGAAGAGCAGAACCATTGAGAAAGCAGCATAAGAAGAAAGAGCGAACAAGGACTACCTTCTATAGAGATCCCTACATGTTTGCCAAAGACCTCTTTGCCAAGGAGAAAACCAGGCCTCTGGAAGTACCAGTGAGGGAAATAGAGGAGCACCTGAGAAAGACCTACTCCAACAACCAGAGGCATGTGCCAGCCAACATCCTGGAAGACATGCCACCAATCCAACCCCCTGAGCTCCAGCTGGACACAAGACCCCCTACATGGAGGGAAGTTGAGACCACAATAAAACGGGCAAGAGCAGCATCAGCCATCAGTGGTCTCAAGCAAATAGACAACACTGCTCTCCCAGGAAAGCTGAAGCTCTGGTGCTTTCAGTTCGGACTGCTGCCTTGCCTCATGTGGCCAATTTCCATCTATGAGGTTACCCTATCCCATGCCAATCGGCTGGAGAGGTTGATGAATACACAGGTGAGGAAGTGGCTAGGACTACCCAGATGCCTCAGTAGCATAGGCCTGTACAGTAATGGAGCACTCTCTCTCCCAATCTCAAGACTGGTGGAGGAGTACAAATGCTCCAAAGCAAGGCTTGAAATGACCCTCATAGAATCCCGGGATCCTTTTGTCAAAGGTGCTGCTCCCACTTTAGCAACAGGGAGGAAGGCCAGGTGCAGCAGTGGCACAGGCAAAGACCGCCCTGAGACACCGGGAAATAGTAGGCCAAGTCCAAATTGGCAGAGGGGGACTAGGCTTGGCAGAAACAACACCCACGTGGTAGAAGGCCACTCCAGCAGAACACCGGCACCTGGTGGTAGAGGAGGTGCGCTACCAGGAGGAAGCAGACAGTTGTGCTAAGGCTGTGTCCCAAGCCAAGCAAGGCTGCTGGATGAAGTGGGATGGCGTGGAGAGGAGAAAAATCACCTGGAGCCAGCTGTGGAACATGGAGTCCATGCTGAGCTTTATCATCAGAGCCACATATGATGTCCTGCCCTCCCCAACCAACATACATCTCTGGTTTGGAGAGGATCCGG
This sequence comes from Solea solea, assembly GCF_958295425.1. Taxonomy (NCBI): domain Eukaryota; kingdom Metazoa; phylum Chordata; class Actinopteri; order Pleuronectiformes; family Soleidae; genus Solea; species Solea solea. The sequence continues at coordinate 3,792,362 of NC_081148.1, read as the reverse complement.
CCTATCCCCATTTTGCTGCCCCAGCAACCCTCAAACACATCTTGGTGGGTTGCAAGACCGGCCTTTCCCAGGGCAGATACACCTGGCGCCACAACCAAGTGCTGAAGTGCTTGGTGGCTGCACTGGAGGATAAGAGGGTAACCGCCAACGCCATGCCCTTAGAAGCCAAGACTGCCTTATGGCACCCAACATCCTTCGTCCGGGAGGGGGAGAATCAACTGGCCAATCGAGAACCTCCGGTCTCATGTCCACCTAATGCAGCCCGGGACTGGCTAACCAGGCTAACCTTCCCCCCTGAAATTGCAGCAACCAACCTGCGTCCAGACCTGGTCCTTTGGTCCAAAGCCGGCTGATGTGTCTTCATCGCGGAGTTGACAGTCCCTTTGGAGGAAGCCGTTGACGAGGCATTTGAAAGGAAAAGCTGAGATATGCAAACCTGTCAGCTGAAGCAGAGGCCCGGGAGCCTTCAGCATTTCTGGGCGGATCTCATCAACCCCTGGGGCCTTGCCACTGCGGAGTTGTTTAACCACCTCAGTGACCTCTCTCAGGGAGATTGACGATGATCCCCCATCAGCTTCCCTCTCTGCCTCCACCACAGAGGGCGCAGATGTCGGATTCAGGAGTTCCTCAAAGTGTTCCTTCCACCGTCCGGTTACCTCCTCAGTCGAGGTCAACAGTGTCCCATCCTTACTGTACACAGCTTGGATGGTCCCCCGCTTTCCCCTCCTGAGGCCCCGAATGGTTTTCCAGAAACACCTTGGCGCCGACCGATAGTCCTTCTCCATGTCCTCTCCGAACTTCTCCCATACCCGCTGCTTTGCATCTGCCACAGCAGAGGCTGCCACCCTTTGGGTCCGTCGATGCCTTGCAACTGCCTCAGGAGTCCTCTGGGATAACATATCCCGGAAACACTCCTTCTTCAGTCGGACAGCTTCCCTGACCACCACGATGTTCGAGGGTTACCGCCCCTTGAGGCACCTAAAGCCCTGGAGCCACAACTCTCCACTACAACTTTCACAATAGAGTCTTTCGAACACTTCCCATTCAGGTTCAATGTCCCCAGCCTCCACAGGGATACAGGAAAAGCTCCGCCGGAGGTGAGAGTTGAAGGCCTCTCGGAAAGGGGCATCCTCCAGACGTTCCCAGTTCATCCGCACTACACGTTTGGGTTTACCAGGTCTATCCAGAGTCCTCCCCCATCTTCTGACCCAACTTGCCACCAGATAGTGATCAGTTGACAGCTCAGCCCCTCTCTTCACCCGAGTGTCCAGAACATGCGGCCTCAGATCCGATGAAACAATCACAAAATCGATCATCGACCTTCGGCCAAGGACACTCTGGTACCAAGTACACTTATGAGCGTCCTTATGCTCGAACATGGTGTTTGTTATGGATAGTCCATGACTTGCACAGAAATCCAACAACAAACGACCACTCTGATTTAGATCAGGTAGGCCGTTCTTCCCAATCACGCCTCTCCAGGTTTCCCCATCGCTGCCCACGTGCGCGTTGAAATCTCCCAGCAGAACTATGGAGTCCCCCGACGGATCCCCTTGCAGGACTCCATCTAGGGCCTCCAAGAAGGCCGGATACTCCGAGCTGCTGTTCGGTGCATAAGCACAAACAGCAGTCAGGGCTTCCCCCCCCGCAACCCTAAGGCGCAGGGAGGCGACCCTCTCGTCCACCGGGGTAAACTCCAACACAGCGGCGCTCAGCCGGGGGCTTGTGAGTATCCCCACACCCGCCCGGGCGCCTTACACCCTGGGCAACTCCAGAGAAGAATAACTTCCAACCCCTATCCAGAAATGTGGTTCCAGAGCCAAGGCTGTGCGCCCACCAGATCTAATTGGTAGCGCTCCATCTCCCGCACAAGCTCCGGCTCTTTCACCCACAGCGAGGTGACGTTCCACGTCCCCAGAACCAGCTTCTGCCGCCCAGGTCCAGTACGTCGAGACCCCCGACCTTCACTGCCACCCATATGGCAGCGCACCCGACCCCAGTCGATTTCCCTGCAGGTGGTTGGTCCACAGGAGGACAATGAAGAGGCCACAGGACTTGTTCGGGCTGTGCCCGGCCGGGCCCCGTGGTAGACCCGGCCACCAGGCGTTCGCTCACGGGCCCTCTGTCTGGGCCTGGCTCCAGGCGGGGGCCCGGGCTTCCTCCGGGCAGGGTCACTCTCTTCCTCTGTCGTTGTTTCATGAGGTCTTTGAACCATTCTTCGTCAGGCCCCTCCCCTGAGACCAATTTGCCTTGGAAAACCCTACCAGGAGCACTAGGCTCCAGACAACACAGCTCTCAGAATCACAGGGACACTCAAACCTCTCCACCACGATAAGGTGATGGTTCCCGGAGAGGTTCTCAATGTGTATTATGTTTTTGTTTAGTTAAGGACCAAATGCGATACTGCTGTTTTTGTTTTTTGTTTTCTTTATTGCTTGTTTTTTTTCCTTTATGAACTGATTGAACTCTGACCTCTGTGATTTTTAATGTGGGTGTGTACTTGTGCTGTGATTGGTGTCGAATAAATCACCTTGAGTCACGTCGCTGCGTCTACTCTGTCAACAGATATTTTAACACCTAGTCCTAGTAGGCATACTTGTCCTCATCATTCATTCATCTGTCCTCGTCATTCACCTGTCCTCATTATTCATTCACCTGTCCTCATCATTCACCTGTCCTCAACATTCACCTGTCCTCAACATTCACCTGTCCTCATCATTCACTTGTCCTCATCATTCATTCACCTGTCCTCATCATTCACTTGTCCTCATCATTCATTCACCTGTCCTCATCATTCACTTGTCCTCATCATTCATTCACCTGTCCTCATCATTCATTCACCTGTCCTCATCATTCACTTGTCCTCATCATTCACTTGTTCTCATCATTCATTCATCTGTCCTCGTCATTCATTCACTTGTCCTCATCATTCATTCAACTTCCCTCATCATTCATTCACCTGTCCTCATCATTCATTCACTTGTCCTCATCATTCACCTGTCCTCATCATTCATTCACTTCTTCTCATCATTCACCTGTCCTCATCATTCATTCACCTGTCCTCATCATTCACCTGTCCTCATCATTCATTCATCTGTCCTCGTCATTCACCTTTGTTGGCTTCACCCTATTTTACTCTATGTTTCACAAAAACGACTTGAAATCACTGTCATTTAAAGGTGACATCGAATGCTTGTATCACACATATATGTTAGTTATGGAGGTCTACTTACATATATTAACTTGTTTTCATGATTAAAAACCTACTAATCGCTGCAAACGAGCCAATCAAAATAGCTCCTCACTGACACTCTCATCAGCCGCGCTGTTTCAGACCAAAACCACACCCCCAGAATATGGACTGTGTTGTGATTGGCCAGCCAACGAGAGCTTTCCCACTGTCCTGTGATTGGTCAGGTACCTGGAAGTGACGTAATAGATAGGCCAGCTCTCAGATACACAGCTTCCCCTCTGGCACGGTGGATGCTCTGCATCTCAGCAGCTACAAGGAGAGTAGTTCTTCTTCTTCTGCGGTTGAATGTACGCAACCGGATGTGTCCGGACTAGTGCCCGCACCAGGAGGCGCTACGGTGGTGAGAGGAGTGGTGAGGATTTCTGATGACGACATCAAATTAAGGAAGTGCCGATCCGCTTCGCAGAGCCCAGGAAAACAATAAAACCCTATTTTCTCAGCAGTGGCTTAACTGTTGTTCTGAAACTTTAGGGTTTCATAAACGAGGTAATGACGCAGATACACACACAAACGCAGCGTTAATTGGAGCTTCCGGTCTATGTGGGCTTTAAAGTGACTGAACCCAACCTGGGCTGTCCAAGCAGTACGCAAGGGGCTTGGGTTGGGTATCCAGACTCTAGTCTTCAACCTAAAACAACAAAATCTAGCAATGACCAGCATTACAATAAATATAATACATTTGCAGCCCTCTCTTATGTCCTTTTCACACAAAGGTAGTGGTGTTGGTGTTGGGCTTGTAACCAGATAGTCGCTGGTTCAAATCAAGACAGGTCAAGGGCTGGGCTGCTCCTGTGTGCTGCCCACTGCTTCTGTGCCCGTTAAAATCTAATTCTTCTTCTCACTTACAGATATCAAATCCAGTGATTTTGGCCAGTATTAGCTCATTCTTACCAAACACTCAGCAAGTTTCCATGCACAGTTACAGTCGGAGCTCGACTTAACTTAATGGGCCTACTCTCCTTGTTCCAGTAGACAAACACTCATGAGGAATTGACTTATTGCATGAGGTGTATCCGCGTTTATTGTGTGGTAATAAGCCCCCTTTTAGCTTGTTAGTATTAGACGTTTCCCAGTTGACCTAATACGGAAACAACTTTAGCTGGTGGCTAGTTGGTACCATGTTGAGAGCCATATTGTATCTTTCTTCCATTCATTAACCTAAGCGAATACGTTACTTTAGGAAAACAATGATGTCACATTCCCCACCTCTCTCTTGCGCTGTCATTCGTTATCTTGTGTTTGGAGATTGTTTGACAGTCTGCAAAGTTGGCTGCACTGCACATCCACAGCTTGGTCTTGTCTATGACTCTGTTTATGTGTGCTGTATGTGTGTGTCTCTGCCTGCCATACATTTTTATTTTATTTTATTTCTCCTTTATTTAACCAGATAAAAGACCCATTGAGATCAAGATCTCTTTCACAAGGGTGACCTGGCCAAGAAAGGCAGCAGCACACATCATAGTTAAATAAAAACAGGAAGGCAGCAACTACAATACAAACATGGAAATACAAGAGTACAACTAGACAAACATAAAGTGCAAGAGTTGTGGTCACAGTAACAATTTAAGAACATAGGCACTGTTCAATGGATTTCTGTTGTCTGTCTTTTAAGATGGAGCGGAAAGCTCCCAGTGAAATAAAAGCTTGCAATTTAGGAGGGTATTCCAAGCAGCGAAACCGAAAGCTTTTTTTCCCATTTCGGTCCGAACGCGTGGAGCAGACAAGTGCAAAATGTCATTGGAACGTAAGGCGTAACGGCTTCTGGTCCGCTGAAGAAAAGTGCTTAAATAAGTAGGAACCAAGCCGAGAAGAGCCTTATAGACCAGAGTCATCCAGTGTGTGTAGCGTCTTACAGACAGAGAGGACATGGAAGCTTTGGCATACAGTTCACAGTGGTGGGTGAGGCGGCTACAGCCAGTGATGAACCTCAGAGCACAATGATAGACTGGAGTCAAAGACTTTAGGCGACTGTTAGAGGCACACATGTACACAACATCGCCATAGTCAAGTATTGGTAAGAATGTCGCTGATATCAGGACCTTCCTAGCTCTGAGGGATAACAAGACTTGTTTCTATAAAAGAAACCGAGCTTCACCCTTAATTTAGAAACCAAATACAGTTAGATGAAGCTCACTCGTGCGGCAAAATAGTGCATTTCATTTTCGTGAAAAAAAAGTCGCCATGGGTCTGTTAAGTCACTAAATGTTCACACTGAAATGGTACGAAACGGAAAACAAACAGACATTATTTCTCTTTCTCTCGCTTGGCTTTGTTCATTCATTCTCCTTTTATGTTATTATATCTGTAATGTGTACAACGTCTTCTTGTTGTCTTTAGTGTAACGTTCCTGGCATATGTACCACAGTGTTTTGAGCTGTTTTAGGGGGGTTCTGTGTGGATGGAGGTATTTCCTGAAATTTGTTTGCTGTGTTTACGGGGAACCTTTTGACAACGGCAAAGAAAAAGAAAAAGTTTACCTTACGTCTGGTAAAATTCCTCGTCTGTGCACTCTGGTTCATAAAGATAACCTATTGGATTTTCTCTACGTAGTTCATCTTCACATGTTTCATCGGTTTCATAAGTTCACAGGTGAAACGTGGCGACTTGTGACTTGCACGGCTGCACAGCGTAGCGATACGGGCCAGATAATATTGCCAAATTGCATATATCGCGAGTGCTGATAGACCGACTTCCTCGCTGAAAAGCTTTTTCTTTTTTTAAATGTAGAGCTTTTAAACGAAGAGCTCAGAGTGTGGCTGAGTCTGGACATGGATGTGATGTCAGTCATGATCAGTCAGATAATCACGGTGCTGATTGGTTTTTGAGTCACTGTATGAGACAAAGTTTGGAAATGAAAAGAAATGATGTGTCTACTACACGAGTCACACGTCATTTCTTTTCATTTCAAAACTCTGCATTGACTTGTGTCTGGTGTGACTGCAGCATTAGTCCAGCTTTTGTAATTATATATTTTATATTTAAATAAGTAACACTAACTTCTGGTATCTTAAAATGTCCACGAGTTATGTTTAATGATTTAGTAATGACAGACAGACACAAGTGTCTGATGGATAAGTGTAGAACTGGCACTTATTTTTCCCACTTCATTCACTGCTTTAATGTGTCCAAATGAATAGAAGTCAATGTAGAGTTCTAACAAGAATACAGTCTGTGTCAGTCTGTGTGTGGGTGTGGGTGTGGGGGCCTCGGGTTTCTTCCCCCCCCCCTCCCCACCCACCTAGGGCCCCTCAGGAAACCGTTGTTGGGGTTAGCGTTCAGCCTCCCTCCCTCCTGTGTGATGACGTCACGTCTGGAGGCAGGCTGCTCTCTCCGCCGCTGCTCTGCCTCTGACACTGTTCACCTCCAGCGGAGAAACTTTCGGGGAGTTCTTAGACTCTGTGACCGAGGAGAGACTGCAGGCAGCGGCCGAAGTGAAACGCGGCAGCCCCCGGGGACACAGACTGCGGTGCTACAGGAGGACACACTCACTTCTCCGCCTGAGGGAACATTTTTTTCCGTGACATGACTTGTTTTATTTCAAACTTTTCTCACTGAAGCCAGCGCTTTTTTTTCTTCTTTTTTTTCTCTCTTTTTTTCACTTTTAGAGGGAACGTTGGCTTGTGTCGTGTATTTTCGTGTGTTTCTTGTGTCGACATTTACATGAATATGCTCAGGAATACGTGCGTTTGTCTTGCTTTCAGGAAGTGAAAGACTTTTGTTTTTGCGGAGCCCAAATTAACCTGGACACCCCTCCTTCACTCCCTCACTCCTTCTCAAACTTGACTCTGTTCTCTGGAGATATGGCTTGGATTCAATGGGGCCTCTTGTTTGCCTTGGCTGCTATGCTCTCCCCGGTCTGTGTGTCAGTGGAGCAGCGGCAGAGTCATAGCGGCTTCAGGAGGCTGTACGTGCTCCAGCCCGGACCAGGACCAGGACCGGGACAGGGGCAGGGGCCGGGCTCGGGTTCTCCCGGGGCGGACGGCGGGCTGCGCGTCAGCTCCATCACGACGCGTCATGGCGCAGCGGGGCAGCCGCACGCGTACAACGTGGAGCTGAAAGCCAACTTCGGCGGCCAGGTTCGGACCCGCAGGATGGGGAACCAGGCGGCAGCGGTGCCTCTGCCCCAGTTCAGTCAGCAGCAGCAGCAGCAGCAGCTCATGAAGTTGTCTGGGTAAGAAAGGAGAAAAAAGTCAGGTCTGAGGAATGTGAGCTAGTGCGAAAATGAACTTAATGACTTCCTGTCATCATAAACCAAACACACACAGAGATGCACAATTTTACTGGCTTTAAAATTTATTTTACCAGATATCAGCAAACATGAGTAATGAGTATACTATACTACTATATCTATCTATCTATCTATCTATCTATCTATCTATCTATCGATATGTAGGTATCCGTATTGGTATCGGCCTAAGAACTACAGATATATAGACATATCAGATATCAGCAAAATGTCAAATGTTTATCTTTATCTCAGAGATACTCAGAGACCCACTTTTTAAAGATGGAAACTATCAGTGACTCAAATCACAGTATCAGTCATGGCAAGGGCAAATGTCTGCAAAATGTAAAAACTAATCAGCGAATATCATTTTCAAATGATGAAAGAATACTTTTCAAGAGATAATTAGTAAGTAAATTGTTCGTTCCTCAGTATGCCAGTGTTTCTTTTTAGTTTTTTAGGTTAAGGAAAGAATCCCCAGTTCAACCTAAATATTGGAATATGGACCTTGTCGGGTTTTCAGAAAGTTCTGCAGACTTACCTGAGGTGTGGGGTATGTGGGCGAAGTTACCCTAGTCGTGTTTTGGTGAGAGAAGTTACACACTGGAGCTTTAACATTCAGCTTCTGTACTTCAGAGTAAAGTCTCCTGTTCCAGTGTGATGTTGGGCTGGCTAATATATCCATATTATATCTACAGTGTAGCGTGACATGAGACAAGATATGGTCTTAGATTTTTGATATCTTGGTGATAAGGTATCTGTAATGTTTTTTCCTGGTTTTAAAGGCTAATGCATTGATAATAAATTATTATTTTATATTATATTCAATGTATTACATTGAATATAATTATGAAATACAGTGAATATTATATATTTGATCAAAAAAATACATGGAATTTACAAAATTATATTTAAAAAAAGTAACGCCAATTATTTGTGCTATAGCAGAATTTGACCAACACACGTAAATATCCTTCATTTAACATTAAAAAGCCAAATAAATAAACCAGGTATTGTCTGAAACAAAGGCTTACTAAAAATATCTTAAGTCTACAACATTTTAAGATTATGTTTGCCTCTGTATCTCATTAACAAACAAACTGTTTTAAGGGTTGTTTATAAAAAAGTAATATTAACAATATGAATGTAATAATAACAACCAGTAAAAACTTTAATCCAGGGTTTTCCACTACTGAAGTCTGAACACATCTATAGCACTAGTTATTGCTTCATCGCAAGTAGAATTTTAAGGAAATTTTGCTTCAAATAAGGACAGAAGAGTTGTTTGTGTTAACAGAGTTGTTGTTGTTACGTTTCCGTCCTTATGATGCGTACAGAGATGTCCTGTGCTTCGTTACAGCGTTAGCACCGGAAGAGAAGCAGCAAGGGTTTCGAGCCCTTAGTATTTGGTAAAGTGGCCCAAATCACTTTTTATACCTCCATGTGACACCAACATTTAATACTGGTGTGTTTAATTTCACTGGGCCTTCACTTTAGCCTGGCTGAACCCAACAGAGCGAGACAACGATTTAGCTTCGCTCTGCAGACACGTCTGGCAAGGACACCGTTTTGGCCAACGACACAATCTCTTAAAAAAGGAAACCTATGAGAAAGTAGTTTTTCCCCTGACGCGTTAGAGTCAGGCTAAACACAATGTGAATGTATATTCATGTGCATATATATACAGTGTATATATATCTATATATGTATACATGAATGTAAACACAGTGAAGTGATGTCTAACAGCTTTCCAACATGGCGGCAACCGAAGAGCTGCTGTCCTTTGATTTGGCTGTTGCTTCCATTTCAAGCGACTTGCTCCACGAAGCTCCCCCGGGCCAAAGTTGTTAGACGCCATTACTAGATAGCCATCGCTCCTAGGAAACTACAACAAGCACGTTTGCTGACACGTTTTCCATGACTCTGCATTCGTCATCTGGATCATAGGTCTGAGGTTGTAGGTCTATCCAATTGTGTTGTTTTTCACACTTCGTAAAAGTGGGAGGGGACAACACCCTTTCAAGACTAATAGTTAATATCAAATGTGTCTATTCATCATCATGAATAACAGTCATACAGGTGTGGAATTATTGTACATTTTTAGTTTTGTGAAAAACCATTTTCCCCCCTTTGATTACAGATGAGATGATACAATACTCAGAAACTGCATTCACATCACACTAGTCAAAATCACTAGGTAGGATGAAAAAGAAGGATTCATAATCCACTTTGATTCAAAAATCAAGCAAGTTTCATCAAGCAGACTATAATAATGTGGTCTGTTTTGTTTCTGTTACATTGTTTACAGTTGGAGGATTATGTTTCTGAAGGTTGTTTATGCTTAGTTGGTTAATACATCTGCATCAATGTTTTTTAACAGTGTTGTTAAAAAATGACTGTACCAGGCTGATATTGGTATCACTAGGTGCTCGAGAAGAAATAGTAGTATAGAGCCATCTCTGCCTTTCACTAGAGCAGTTAGTGCAGGATTTGGCTGTGATCAGTGTGGGAAGTTTCTGTCTCAGTGGACATTCAGACTGAAAACAGCTCTGTGTGAACACAAAGCAGGAGTCCTGGTTGATGTGGGTGTGTGAACTGCAGTAGAGTGAAAATGCAGCAGAACAACACGAGGTCACCAGGCTGTGTGTGGTCCAGCAGATCAGCCTCAGCTGCTCTGTTACTAGAACATTTTCATGTGCGATTAGTATTACATGTCATTTTAGGAAATACCGTTGTGGCTGTGAACCGCTGTCAACCCGGCGCAACACTCTTATCTCATTACCAGGTTACAGCAGGCTGAAAAGATCAGGCGATGGTGTGTACAGTATTTGTGTTTTTGTGCATAAATAACTTGTTCTCATGGCACAAAATTGTGTGTTTTAGTTGCTCAAGTTACGTATTTATATCCTCACAAGATGGTGCTTGCAGCTCTGCTCATTATGCACCATGTAAGGATAGTAGTGTTAATCAGTGGTTTATGGCCCTCTTGGGCTTTCCTTGACGCATATTGTGTGTCATAGCAGAAAGTGTGGTGGTTTGCAGTAAAACATCATGGCAATAAATGTCCTAATTATATAAGCAAACATGGATGACTCACATTGTAAACATTCCGGCAACTCTGAGGTGAAGTAATTCTCATCAGCATATGAAGAAGACCACACAAATACTCTCTGTTCTGTACTATGATACAGGTCATACCCAGAGCCGGATTAAATAAATGGACTATACGAGGCAGACTGTATTTTTTGGGCCCCCCTCCATCGATGTTATTTATGAATTGAAATCTGAAACTTACCAAAGTTACTAATAAAAGTGAATTCACATTTTACATAGCGTAGTCTTTGGTTACGAGTTGGTTCTTTGTATGCCAAAATAAGTCATGTGTCATATATTAAACAGTCTATCAGACTATTTTTTGATTTTTATTACTGTATTTATACGTTACTACAAGGCTCTATTAAATGCTATTAAATTATCCTTATCTTATCCATTGAGAGTGTCATTGTTAAGGCAGTAGTACCAGTAAATCACCAATAGGTGTCAGCATTGCTATGTAAACAGAGCAAATAAGATAAATGTTGTAAGCTATTGCATTTTGCAGAAAATCTTAATTAAATGTGTTGATTAAATTGAATAGTTTAATAAGTAGTCAAATATACAAAGACCAATAAAATGCAGTAAGAGAAACTGTGCTGTCGTGGTAAAGAGGTTTATTTTCATGGACAAGCATCACCTCTCTTCCATTTTTTGGTATTCAACACTCAGCAGCTCAGCTCCTGGTCTGGACTGTTCAGCAGTTTTCTCCACTGGTCTGGATGTTTCTCTGGATGGTGAACTGTGCAGTGTTGTTTTTGGAAGCCATTCTAGATTTAGTCTTAGTTTTAGTCTTTTGGACTAAAACGCTTATTAGTTTTAGTCACGTTTCAGTCATTTCTATAGTGCAGTGTCACAGTTTGACATGAAATTTCCTCCGCCGGTGGTGCGCCGCGACCGACTCTAGATCGGCTTGGAAGGTGGTTTACAGCGAACCCCCGCCCGGACCTCGCCGCAGACATGTGCACTTGCTGCGGCTTCTCCCGCCCGCCTGCCCCCAGTGCGACTGTCGATCGGAGCAGACTGTCCTCAGTGCGCCCTGACAGCGTCGCGTCATCAGGACGAGGAGCGTAAATCGTCTTGAAATGCGGACCAAGTCATTTTTAGGTTTTGATTGTCCCTCTGTCTGGGCCCCCTGCCAATTGGGCCCTAGGCACGTGCCTAGTTTGCCTTTGGGTTAATCCAGCTCTGGTCATACCAGTGCTGGATTAAGCTGTATGATTGTGTCAGTGCTTTTCACCTGATTTCATTTCACAACTGTTCTCAGCTTCAGTGACCTGAGCCTTTATTCATCAAATATTTAGTAGGGGCTAGCACTGTTGCCTTACATCAAAAAGACCAGGGTTTGCGACTAGGGCTGGGTATCAATCAAAAATTTTCAATACTGGTGCCAATGCCAATACCAATACCTTCATTTCGATACCGGTTTTATAATAGAATTTCTAAAATTTCTAAAAATTACATTCAAATATGGAACACATCCATCCTTAGTTTTTATTTTTCAGTTTTGGCATTTTTAAACTCAATGCAGTCATTTTCACTAAGGATCTCACACAAACGTACAGAGGTAAAATCAATGTCTTATTACTCCCTATTTGACATTAGAACACAAAACATAACAATAACATGATCAGATATTGATTAACTCCGTAGGTACCAAAACTTAGGACCGAAAAACAAGACATGTTTCGATACCGGGTAGTATTGAAGCATTTGGTCAGTACCATAAAAGAACCAAAGTTCAGTACCCAGCCCTATTTGCAAAACAGTCCGATCAAGGGCCTTCCTGTGTGGGGTTTACATGTCATATCCGTGTGTTGTTCTTCTGTGTGTTTGACCTGCGACCTGTCCAGGGTGTACCCCTACCTTTTACCCAATGCCCCTGCCGATGAATGAATGAATTATCTAGTGTCAGTCTCAGGGCTCTGACAGTAAATTTAGTCCCTGCTCAAATGACTGATCAAATGATGCAGTATTGGCTCTGATTGGCAGTGATGTAAACATGTCTCCCAGGTGAGCACTGTAGTTTTGTCTTCTACTGGTGTATTTTGGCAGTTTGGTCACAAAGTCTGCACCATGTCACCATGTGACATTATAATGCATACCATTCTAGCAGCAATCTGGAGTTATACAGTTGCTCCAGAGTGCTCTTTATGGTGATTTCTTCTGTTGTGTTGTGCATGGTTAGTTGTTTATGGCATGTTTGTTAACGTCAAACAGACTCATTGGAGGAAAGAAATTGAAAGACAAACTCCCACAGGCAATGAGAAAGGAATTCATTTTCTTTTTTGAGTGGAATTATCCATGTTTAAAAAATCCAAACATTGTGTGTACATCGCCAAGTCTCTGTTCGCATTAAAATGTGCCACTGAAGCATTCCACGCATGAATACTCAGTGTTCCATTTCATTAATTCCCCCTATTGAAATTCCTCTCTGCATTTTCACTTCTACTAGCCCCTTTTCCACTTGTCTTATAAGCCCAGTAACCATAATTCTAGGAAGGTTCCTAGTAGAGGATGACCTGTCAGGTCTCGAACTGACAACCCTCCAGTTATAAGCCAAGGTCCCTTTCCACTTGGACATAGGCTGTACATAGTATGTCCTGTATTCTTTGAGTGCTGGGTTGTCCGTGTGTGCCATGGTGGACCTCACATCACCTAATGGAAGTGTCCATAGTTAGTCCATAGTCCTCGTCTTTGTTGTACCTTCTGACCAAAAGAAGAGCATTCCACCAACAGGACTGGAAAGCCTTGTGCGGTGTTTTGTGCAGTGAATTTTTGGTACTTTATTTTGGGTACCTTGCTCAGTGGTACCCCAGCCTTTTGACCTGGCAGGGGGTTCAAAGCAGGAGACTTTTGGGTTCCAAGCCCAGTTCCCTTTCCACTTGGCCATGGGCTTCATAAAAGCTGTTTGCATCCTTCTGTAAAAGGGTCTGCACACACCAAAGCTGACATGGGCAGATGATGACATGTCATGGGTGACACCCCTCCAGACGTTAGCTACAGCTTATTACAATTACTGTTACAGTATTACTTGTGCACCCACCTACCAAAATACCAACTTAGCATTAGATGCTATTAATTAATGACTAATTCACCTCAAAGCTTTTATAAGCTTCACATTGTGAAAGGTAGTTTTTATTTTTTCAAGAAAACCGATGATTACCATGAATAAAAAAATGATTGATATATTTTTATAAACTGGAGTGCCTTTATGGACTTTGTCTAAAGATAAGAAGGTTGGTCATTACTCTGAAATGCAGCACTCAGTTATCTGATGGCATTTTCTTATCCAGAGACAAATGTAAAAAATGTGCTTTCAAACTTCAGCTATACTGATTATTCAGCTATACTGTATATTTGGCTTGAAGTTATTATTTTATTCAGTGTTTGGCTGTTCTTGACACAGGTGTTGTTCATTTTGTATTGGAATGAACATACAGTAGTTTAATATTCTGATGTAAAGCACCAAAGAAGTAGAATTTGAGATTTGTAAAATGCATGATGGAATCTTTCATTTCAACTACATTTAAGTCATTTATTTACATAGTATTTTAAATGAGAAGGAAGCAGTGACTCATATCAGTCTAGTGAACCAGACTGAATTGAATCAGATGAGTTGTGAGTTCCTAGGTTGTTCTAGCTTTCCAGCAGCCTGACTCAGTCAAGACCTTTGTCCAAATCACAGTTCTGTAGTAAAACTGTGGTTGCCAGATTCAGTTTGGCTTCAACAAACCTAACTATCCCAATAAACACTCTTCAGGGCAGTAACTTCTGTATCACAGAAAATTCCTGCCTCCCAGTCATATTAAGTATCACAAGGCCAAACCACATCTCATGAGCCCTGTGTTTGGAACGGCATTCAAGTCTGGAAAATATCCGGTGAGGATTTGTGGAGGCCAAAACATCAGATAACTGTGGCGGAACATTTAGATGCTGACGGCCGGGACTTGCCTCAAACCCCCTGAACCCAGTGGACATCAGTGTAAACTACCGTAGTTGTGCGCTGAAGACCTCAAATCAAACCTGACGTGGCCTGTATCTTACCTCTCATATATTCAGAATCAGGCTCCTGTAAAAATCACAAGTGAAGACCAGTGACAGCTTTGCAATAAGTGCATTCCTCCAGTGAGCTGAAGAAACAGTTGATGTTGGCATCCGAGTAAAGGAGATAACTCTTAGTCATCAAGAGTGCGGCCTAATTGAAATAACATGTGTCCTAACGTAAAAAAGAGCCAGAGCAAAGTGAAAGTTGTAGGCTGTAGATCTGTCGGGATCTGCGAGTACAAATCAGCTTTCAACTTTGATATAGAGCAGGAGAATGTTGTGTTTCATTTCATGCCTGAATGTGTGTGTGTTACCCCCCCTTATGTGTCTGTGCTTGATTTCTCTCCACAGGGTGAATGTCTGTGGGGGACAGTGCTGTCATGGCTGGAGTAAAGCTCAGGGGTCGCAGCGCTGCACGAAACGTAAGTGCACATTTTTCAAAACACTGTCTACACATGAATGTATTAATACAGCAACGCACACATCACAACAAGTGTCCCAGGCACCCAAAACATAGGACAGTTCAAGTGTTGTTGTATCAACTACTAACACATTGTCAGTACCACACCATACGGTTCTAAAGGCAATGTTTACGATTCTTAGGTGATTATATAATTGCATCTTAATGCATTATTGTATGTATTGAAAGATCCATCGTTACATATTCATTTGTATTTACTTCCAAAATTGACATATTGACAACAGAGTTTTTAAAGAACTTCATGTTTTCTTAGTTTTGTGGAAGATTTGTTATCATTTGCTCAGTTTTTTGCTGATCGGGAGCAACAGGAGCCGTTTGTTTATGCTCCATGTTGCTTGTGTTAACAAAGTATTTTAGTTTGGTTTCACACAGCGTACATATTGTGTGGCTTTTGCGCAGCTCGCTTCTTTCCCACGCTTCGTAGAAGACACATTTTTCAATGCGACAGCTTTTAATCGAGATTGTGCTGGGTGGATGGTACACTTCAGTGATAGCTCTCCCTCAGCCATCTTTGCTGAGAGTCTACATTTTAACACAACTCCACTGCATAATCTTATTTTTCTTCTCCTTTGGTTGAGGTGCTTTTGAGATGAGTAGTGAGGCTTTTTTAGGTTTGCTGTCTTTCAGTATTTATGATACTTAGCAGCTGCTGGAATGTTGATCTGCTTCACGCTGCATTATTGGGTGGGTGGTGGAGGAGGGTAACATGATTCCTTTATCTCTGATGATCATGCTCATTTCATGTCTTAAAATAGTACATTTCTATATGTTCTATATAAGTGGCTAAAATCAGTTTGTCCTTGTTTCCGTGCAGGCAGCCATGTTTTCATTGTTTTTCAGGCTGTTTCTGGCGAGATGGGTTAGGGCCCACAGAAGGAGTGAGGTTAGGGTTAGGGCTAAAAAACACAGGACTAGGCAGTAAGTTACAGACAATGGCATAAAAATAATAATTAATTTATCAATAAAAATTAAATAAATTGGCATGTCCAAGAGTCTAACGTGGGAGTCAAACCCATGTCGATCACAGGAAACCTCAATGTGGCAAAAGAGTAAAAACCAGGCCAGGGTGACTTGAAAGCTGTCTGCAGAGCAGTGAGACAGGACTGTTTTGAGGCACAGATCTGGGGAAGCCTGCAAACCATTTCTGCTGCTGCTGGTTTCCAGGAGCCACAGTTGTGTCTGTAATTGTTAAAGGAAGAAGTTTGGTTTGGAACAACCAGGACTCTTCCTAGAGCTGAGGCTGCCACACTGAGCAGTGAGGGAGAAGAGCCCTGGTGGAGAGGGGTGACCAAGAACCCAATGGTCAGTCTGGCTGAGCTCCAGAGAGATTTTGTGAAGGTGATCGAAACCTAACTGTGTTAACTATGAACTTAATTCTTGGTGAAATGAACTTGGGATGAAAGTAACCACAAAACGACCCTTTTCAAAAGTGAAATGAATGTTGTTGCTTTGTAAACCAATCTGCACCAAACTCCATAGAGAAAATCGCAGATTTTAAATCACACCACACAGAAGCTGTTGATGCACTTCTGTCTCCAACAGTAAGTTCAAATGTGTTTCTCATGACTGTTTGTTACTTTTGTGTTTGAAATCTTTTATTTAGATTTACCCAAGTGACACACACTTACCAAACAAGACAGCAGTAGCTCCTGTGTCTCAGTGAGCTAGAATTGCGGATTATCTCTATGGATTTAGGTGTGAGAGATTAAGCAGTTTACAAAACAACACAAACTGTATTTTGAGCCTTTAATTGTCCTTGCTGGCAACTACTGTATGTTATTCAATGGTAATATTTGTAGAATATTCAAATTCTATTCTAAATACAGTTCATTGTGCGTTGTGCTATGGTAGCGAGATGCATTCAAAGACCCTGGTAAATTTAATCACTCCTGTGGGATCTACAGTGTGGTGACCTTAGGGACAGTGTAGGTGAATCTTTTTTTTTTTCTTTAAATTATATCAGCGTTTTATCCACACAGAAATGGCATTTTGGGGTAAAAAAAAAATGCATAACTTGTCCCAGAGTTATCAAATCTCAAAGCACCACTCTTGCATTTTTGTGTAGACAACTAATATGCTACTTATATTGGGATAATGATGTCATAATCCCACCTCTCTCTTGCACTTGCATTTGCTGTTGCTTATCTAGCGCTGTGCACAGGCCTGGCATATGTACAGTACTACAGTTTTTTTTACTGTAGAAAACCGTGGAACCAACTGGGGTTAGCTGCCTGAACTAGCCAGCTCACCTAATTTCTTGTACATGTATATCACATTAACTCATAAAAGGCTGCTGTACTCACTTCTCCCTTCAGCACCATACATGACCTACATCAGAGAGCACTAAACCACTTCCAAAACTAATTAAAAACTGTGCAGTCACTGAAACACTGCACATACTAAGGCCCCAGTTACTTGCTAATTACAGTGGGGTTTGCTTTGTGGAGCACTGGCCTTGGATTGAGATTTAATTACAGACTGGACACAAATTAAGAAACAATAAAGACACTCTGAGGACATGAGTAGCTCCTTAGTGTGTAGAGTTAATTTCCCATTTCTCATACACAATTGTTGACTGTGCTTTATTCAGTCAACATCTCATCCTCGCCGCCTGTCTGTTTTCATAGTTAACTGTGCATGTTCTCTTTCATATGCTGTACTCACTAGTCACTTGGGCTTTCTCATCTCACGTGTATACCAGTTTCCATGCAACTGCAAATGCAATTTGTTCTTTACATAAAAATGTTCAGCAAGTATTGGTAAATCCTGCAGCAGTTGTAAGTGTGTGCATATGCATGAGCTAAGATCAAATCTGTCTTAGCATGTATTCCATGAATGAGGCCCAGTGAGATGACTGTTATTATGTCCATCCTATGGGGAAGAGCACGTGTCTCCAAGTGAAGGAAATGCAGATTTAAAGTGGATCATTCCTCTCAGCTCATGTCCATTGGCCCAGATCACTTTCCTGTTTGCACAGACTTGCTAACTTTTTGTTTAAGGGATAAACAACCTCATTTCAGAGCTTTGCCCATCTGTGGGAAAGCCAGTTATTAATTCCTGATATTCCTGAGCCCCGAGCTGTGTCACTGCATTTAAATGCGTGTCAAAAGTTCGATTTTAGTCGGACGAAGACTCCTATTTGGTTTTTAATTAGACTAAAAACGGACTAACATACTTGCATAATGCGATTCATAGTCCAATTACTCCTGCATGTATATGTTTAGTCCAACAGCTTCTTTCTTCGGACAACACAGCAACCACAAGCTCGATCTCTAACACGTGATACACAGCAGGTACGAAACCACTGCACGATCTATCTCACCGTCCTTCTTGCCTTTCACTTTTGTTCGTGATGTGAAGGTCAAAAGGAAACTGATTCAATACCCACTAGCTTACAGAGAGATACAGTGCCACCCATAAAGTCAGAAGTACATGACTGATAAATCAGTTTTCTCCTCGATGAAACTGTGCATGTAAAAGTGCCGACGGAAAATGAGTCCCGCAAAAGTTCACTAACCTGACTCATAGCCCAAGATCTGTGAAAGTTCTTTACTCATTTTCCCTTTTTCTGTCAGTTTGAACAGATTCACACTGACTGGAGTAGTCCTCGTCGTCACATCAGGGTCAGAGGTCACTGTGAGGACGAGATAAACATAACAGTGAGCTGTTTAACCAGCCGATGCAATAGATTTTAACAGGCTAAGCTTTATCACTTATTTTCTATCTTTAGTTAGCTTTTCATTTAGTTACTGTAGCTACTGTATATAGCCATAACATAAAACTACACACTAATTTGTTGTTGTCGGCCTTAGTGGCCTTAATATCTATTTTACAAATATTGCATCGGGCACTATATTAGTATTACTTTTGTTGAAATGGAGCCACACTTTCGACCTTGCTAGCATTTTGAACCCCTTCGTCACAACACACTTACGTGTAGTTAACGACACAGATACACGCGAGCGCGGTCTGTGGGTGTAACCGGATTGTATTCTTCCTGCACGACATAACCACGTGTAACGTTACAGCCAATCACTGGCAGCATTATCAGATCATGATCACGTGATTAACTCCGTAGGTACCGAAACTTGGGACCAAAAAACAAGGCATGTTTTGATACCGGGTACTATCGAAGCATTTTGGTCAGTACCATAAAATAACCAAAGTACCAGGTACTATCACTAATGGAAAAGCAAAAAAAACAACAAAAACAGGTGAAGTCAAATCAAGCCGAGTATTGCCACAACTATATAATGGAAAAGTGCCATAAACTTACAGCTACCGTTGCTGAGTTATACTACATTTTTGAAAGCAAGCCCAACCACTACAATGATTACTGGATAATGAGCAATGCAGTGCAACATCAAATGTAATCATGGCTGCTTATTCTAATTGATTAATGGTAATTGTAAAAAGCCAGGGAAGTTAGAATAAATAAATAAATATTGATCGCAGCATCGTTTGTCGATGTACTTGTCGATACTAACCCTACTAATGGTCTGGTGACGCTGTGTATTATTGCTTAAATTATGAGAAGCACTGATGAGATAGTTCATAAGTGTATATATAAAATGTAGCCTCCATAGCATGAAACAAAGGTGACCTTTCCACTCACCCTCTGACAAATATACACAGTCACAGTGACATCAATGTTTACCCGTCCAATATAGACTGTTCACAAGTATGTGTGTGTTTGTGTGTGTGTGGGAGTGGTTTTTTCAGGCCTGCACTGATGCTCCCTCAGTGACAGACTGTGGGAGAAGTAGCACATTATATCCAATCAGGAGCCAGAACTGACTGTCCTGTCTGCTTGTGGGGTTAAGCTCAGCTGTTTGTTGGCATAAAAAGTCTTCTTCTATATTAATAGGGGTTTAACAATACACAAAAGTTGTAGTTTGGTATACATCTTGATTCTTGATTTTAAGGAAACTAAAGTTTCACTCACTCTCAGAGTTGTTGCCGTAGGGGGACACAAGAGCTTCTGCTGTTCTGGTGTCTTCTTTGGTCAGTTTGTTTCATTTAGATATGTCCAAATGAAGGATTTCAAACACACACATTTGAACTCAATGATTGAGGCAGCAGTGGATCAATTTCATCTGTGTGGGTTTATCTGTACGTTTATATTTCCGTTATAGATTTAAACTTCCCATCTATAGTTTTTGATGAATCAATCTGAATATTTTGTGAATATCTGAACTTTCAAAACTCGCCGGATTTGAACAAAATTTGGTATGCAGGATCAGGCACTCTAAAGTTTCATCTGGAACTGATTTGGAAGATTTCAGAAAATTTCAGATTTGGCGTCAATTTACATCTAACGTGTTTCAGCCCCATTTAACAAGTTCAAATGTGTATATCTCAGTGCTCAGTGATCATAACAGATCAGCATGAATATTGTCATGCTTGAGACCGAGTCGAGACCGAGTCCGTTGGTTTTCAAATACAGTCGAGTCCGAGTCAAGACCGAGTCTTTGAGGAAGCAAGTCCGAGTCAAGACCTTTAGAAGTTTTGTCAGTTTTCATATTCATGATTTAGTATCACCCCAGTTAATAATCAACAGTTAGGCCTACAGACTAAGCTAGATTGGGAATTGTTTAGAGGAGCAGTCTTAACGTCTTAATATGGACTATGCTTTTACTATCATTAAAAACATCCCTACCACATCATCTTCTGCCTATTTTTATAAACTGCTTCAACAGTGCTGCTTTGTCATCAACATGTTAAGCCCACCCTGACTTTTTTTAATCATAGTTAGGACATAACATGAACATTAAAAAATGCGTTGGTCTCGAGGACTTCCTTCTCCTCCCACTGTGGTCCGAGTCCGAGTCAAGACCGAGTCTTTGAAGGAATGAGTCAGAGACGAGTCAGAGAAAGCAGAAATCGGGACTCGATTACTACATCACTGGTAATAGCTAGAAGCAGGAAAGGTTGATACAGATCTGGTGAGTCTTCTGAATCCAGTCGATCAAAGTGTAAAAACTTGTGGCGGTATGTAAAACACAGGTGACGGAAGTCTGCACTATTTGACTGCTCTTGTTTAAAATGCTGTTCACATTAAATATACTCTTTTTTATAATCCAAAGACTATTCTGAACATTCAAACATCTAGTCCGTATTGACCAGATGTAAGTCCAGTGGATGTGGTATATGCATATGGTAATATGCAGCTGACATAGGTTGCCGGTTGGAATCCCAGTTTGACCAAAGGCTTTTCTCTGTGGAGTGTTCATGTTCTTCCCAAGTGTGTGTGGCTTTTCTCCAGTTTCCTCTCACTGTCCAAAAACATGCAGAGTTTAATTGGGCACTAAATTGATGGTAGCTGTGAATGTGAGTGTAATATCAGGTTGTTTGTCTCTGTGTATTTGCTTTCTTTTTAGCAACCACAGAAGACAGCATGTGATTCACCTACATAAAACCCCACTGACTCATGAGAAATGACCAGGAGACATTCCACATCCTGCCCCAGACTGAATGAAGTCAGATGTTGGCGGATTTTTTAATTGTGTAGCAGAATAGTGCTTTGTGAGATGTGCCAAATGTGAACACATCGTGGCTATCTCTTAGACAGTACGTCTTTGTATACCAGAATTGTACAGTTTGTTTTCCTAAAAGAAACTAAGCCAAACTATGCACCGCTCCCTTCATTGGAACTCGATGTAAATGAACTTAAATCATAAAATGTGTCCATCTTGAGTCAGGATCACGTCCTATTGTATCTACTGAGGCATGTTTTAATAGATGTATATCAGTTGATCAAATGCCAGTGCTCTCTTACTGCATGAGTTTTATAGGGCTGGGCTATAATTCAGTAACAATATTTACAGCAGTATAATTTGATTCAATAGAAACATACAAAATGTTGAATAGAACATAGAACTTATGCACTGAGATACTTTTTTGAAATGTTTTACCTCAAATTTGTGAAATATTTTTGTTTAAATTTTACAATGGATTGTTTTCTTTAGCGTCGGAGGTGACCTCCTGCTCTACATCTACGTCTGTGACAAACGGACGTAGATCAAAACACCACTTTATGCAATTTGATAGACTTACATCCAAACAAGTAAAATAAAATTGCTGGCAGATTGTGCACCATGCTATTGGTTTCTTTAATTTTAACTTTGAGTTCTCCATTAATATCATCACTAAAACCCATTCACATGCAGTGACTCTGTCCTATCAGTCTCCTAATATCCATCATTCAACCTTGTCTCACAAATCATACATTCCCACACAACTAAACTGAATTCTCAAATTACATTTCATAAGATTACGTTTGACCCTTAACGCTGTGATGTGATATTTTATTTGTTTTTAGAAAAACTCACATTGTCTTTGCACTAACCTGCTCATTGTGCCTAAAACCCTAGCAACATTTAATTTCCAAAAGCAGAGGAACAGTTATAATGCTATTACATGTAAATGCCTGTTTAGGTTGTATACATTGTAATGTATACTTATTTTAATAAAGCTTTATAAAAAGAAGTAAGGTTTATATATATGTATATGCACACATATATATGCAAGTCCCCTTCTCTGGACAAACCCACACACACACACACAGGAAGAAGATGCTGTAGAAAGGCCCTTGTTCCAACCGGGGCTCAAACCCTGGGTCTTCTTGCTGCAAAGGCAAGAGCACTAACCACTAAACCAACCTGTTAAACCCAAATGAGAGTAGCATACATGTAACCGTAAGAGGGTTGTTTTGGGTTTGAAGACAGGAAATGCCTGGCAACATTGCTGCCCACTGACCAAGCTCATTCCAGCTTATTATTGTATCCATCAACAACACTGTCGGTGGAGGGCTGATGAAAGCAGGTGTTGTAAAAGGGAAGTGCAGTAAATGTCACACAGGCCAAAAGGGGAGAGTCACGTCAATTAAAATGGGTCTGTCTCTGGGTATTGTGTCCGAATGATGCACACACTAACCTCGCGTAACAAGCACAGCAAGGGCGATCTCTCAACAATGGAGGGATTCACCTTACTGTGAGGTTGTATTGTTCACAACTAGTCAATGTCATTGTTCACAGACTTTTCCTTTGATGAGATGTACAGCGTGCTGTTGTTCTCTCAGTCTCATATTTATTGCTGTCCTTGCTTTTCAGTAAAGCTTAAGATGAGTGTAGCCAGTCTCAAAGTTATAACCCTGTACCTGCGTTGTCTTCTGGTTTACAAAAGGAAGACCAGGATGCTAACTCAGGGTTTCTCAGTCTCTATTTTTAACACAAAAAGGACAGTCAGCATCTGTAGACAGACGAAGGATATGTTACACAAGCACTGGCCACTCAAACTTTCCCAACACACACACACAACTGAAATACAGTGGTTCTATCACATCTACAGCCAAATTAGAGACTGCCGCAAACAATGGACTTATTACCCCCAGCTGCCTTGAATCAATTCTCGCTGGAAAGAGCATGTGCGCTCTCATACCAATCCACGTACACCAGACCTGGGCATTTTACGGCCTGTCGGTATGTCAGTTATAAACACAGATGAACAAGTATTTATGTGCGCATGCAATACAACTATGTTGCTTTTATTTTGAAAAGCCTGACGTATGGACGCACGTATCTGCGTCTGTCTGCATAGCGACAGGTGACGCTAGCCAGTTGCCCCTGGCCCCCTAAAAATGTGGGCTCACGTTAAAAAAAGAAAAGTTAATTCCGAATGGCGCGTTTTCAACACATGGACTGCTAAATATTTCTTTACAGGCGTCAAAGGTAAAGCCGTGTGCTTAGTCTGTGGTACACAAGTCGCTGTGTTTAAGGATTACAATCTGAATCGCTACGACGTGACCAAACACCAAGGGAAATACAAGAACTTATCTGATGAAGAGCGCGCAAAGGAGTCGGAGGCACCCGATATAGAAGACAACATTAAGAACGATGTCTGTGGTACTTTTCTTCAAAGTGTCTCGGTTTAAGTTCAGGAGTTATCATTATCTCCCTCCATGTTTATTATCTTACTATTTAACCAGCGAAGCACCATCACTTGTATGTAAACTCATCCGGTGTGATTGCAGCATTAGTGTGTGTGTGTGTGTGTGTGTGTGTGTGTGTAAGCGTGCAGGTGCGCTCTGTGCAGAACTAGACGACAGAAGTATAGTATAATATTATTCATTATATAGTGTAGTCATTTGATATTTTCAATAGAGTTGGTTAGTAATTGTGTTTATTGTGTGTTTGTATGCTGCTAAATTTACACCAAAACAATACAATTTATTGAGTTTTTAGATAAAAGAGATAAAATTAAATTAAAATTTATTCAAAGTTGGCCCGGCCCTCAACAAATATTTTTTTTGTTTCTCATGGGGCCCCTTGGCGAAAATAATTGCCCACCCCTGACGTGCACGATTATGTCACAATCCTCTGCAGGTACAAAAAAAACAACAAAAAAAAACAACATGTTTTAGTGAAATTCTGAACCCATAATAAGCTGTTACATGAGGATACATAATGCAGTGACTGAATGTGTAAATGACAGCAGAGCCAGCGATTGAACACACACCTGGATGCAACACGATATCTGCTGTTACCAACAGTAGACATGATTCACTCTGCACATGTGGTGCGAGTTAAGGTCAGCTGCAGCGCACTCCTGTACGTGACTCATGTTTTACTGAAGACCCTGTGTTTTAATATCTTTGGTCATTACAGAGGAAGTGAAAAACCACACAGTCAGAGAAAGAAAAGGTTGGTTTCTTGGTCAGAGCTGGGTTATGAAATCCTGCTGCGCTGCAGAGCACCTCTCCTGGCGGGCCGTTGACAGCACTGTCAGCCGGACACTGGAGCAACAGAGCTGAGGTTACTGGAGCAGAAATCAGCTGCACTGGCTCCTGCTGCACCAATCTCTGCTGCCATTCTCTAATTATATCACTGTTAGCTGTCAATCATCATAAAGGAATAGTGCAATAGTGAAGTGTAGTTGACAATTAGGCCCAGGGTTAATATCCACCCTGAGAGATCCAATCACAGGCACATATATGTTCAGGTCTGAATTCGTCCTCAGATCTGATCACAACCTGGGGCTATTTGTCGAATATATGACTATTATTAACGCTGAGAGCTAGTAAAAGTAATGCAGGGTTCACAGCTTGTTGAGCTCAGAGGGGCAGCAAACCAGATGCATTCAAAGATCCTGGAAACTTCTCTCAAATGTCATCACTTCTGCAATCACACAAGAGGTCCACTGACGAAATACTGGCTGCTGCTGCCAATTTACGAAACCTTTTTCAATTATTATTATTAGTTTTTTTTAAACATTGTTACGTGTAGTTAAATTATGATGCCTATCTATGCACTTCAATTCTATGTGAGTGCAGCACATGCTACATCAAACCTCAGTCATAAACATGGAGCAACATCATGGAGCGAGTGGAAAAACTCGGGTGTTCGGAAGTATTTTCCAGGTCCAACTCTTGGTAGTTTTGTGTAAAGTATTTGAATTACGTATTTTGTGTTAAAAATGGGTACTGCCTTCTCTGGCTAAACACCTCCCATTACATTTGAATTTTCGTATTAGCTGGCTCTTACCGGGCTGTCGTCACTGTCCCGCTTCTCCGTCACTAACGTCCTCCGTCACTAACGGTCCTCTGTCACTAACCGTCCTCCGTCACTAACCGTCCTCCTCTAGCCACTCCTCCAGAGAAAGAGTCTGCGAGCTCAGCGTGCTCCTGTTTATTTGGTCGGTAGAAATACTGCTCCGTTTGTTGTGTTTACAACATTTACAGTGGATTTCCCACCTATTTAGTTTCTTTCAGATAAGACATTTTATTCGGAATCAGAACCCCACCTTCCCTATTCGTCCCCCAGAAACGCGACTCTTTATTGATGCATTTTTTTTTTTATAAAATTTATTTTATTATTTATGACTTATTTTTTCCTTATTTGTGGATGTACTACAAATACTATTGCTATACTACTACTACTATGTACTATTGCAAGTCCACAAGTATTGCTCTGAAATTATGAAAAATTGGAGGAATGGAAGTCTTTTGTCACATTGCACTGCTGTGTTGTCTTGAAATGGCTTCTAATAAAGAAAGTCAATAAAAAAAGGGGGGAGGGGTATTGGATTTCCATATACATGTCCAATTTACCATTTATTCCATATATTAGTCATTCATATGAAGCTGTCTCTGATTGAACCATTCCATGTAGGTTGGGTTGCTTCCTCCGTATCTAAGTTTCTCAGTATGACTCTCTTGGCAGTGATGGGCACGACCTCTGACCTCTGACCTCTGAGCTTTTTTCCTACTTATTCCCTCGTGTCCTTTGAGACTATTCAGGAGACGTAGTGCAGGGTTAAGTTTGACCTCCATAGCTCTCTGCCAAAGTGAGACTAAGTTGGGGCAGTAGAGAAACGTGTGAAGCCAATGAAGATTAGATTGACTCAATCCCAGCCTCCTCATCTTCACCCGTGTACAGTACAGCTATTCAGTATTATAAACTGAATAAGTTATTTATTTATTATCAGTTTCAGCTGCAGAATTTTATATTGGATTTAGATTTTCATGTTTGAATAACATGTTTAGAAATGACGTCGATTCCTGTTTAGTTAGCGTGTTGTCTAAGTTGCTGCTGGTGCACAATTATTATTATTTTTTTTTTAGAACTCATTCTTTATTTATTTTTAAGGAAAAAAAGAAACTGCAGTGTCAGAGGGATACATGCCTTTTGTTGTGGTATTACAATGTTTTTAACTTCATTCAGAGTCTCCAGTGGCGTCTCTGCAGTGAGATTTATACGTTGTCCATTTGTCCCATTTAGTGTTGAATTCCGTTTGTTGGAGTCTCAGTATATATGTGGGAGTCTATATGTGCCTTCTTGGTCGCAGCCAGAAGTATTTTGACCAAATACTTGTCCTCACACTGTACATTTTCCCTTGTCCACAATTATTTATTTTAATAAATAACAATTCAGTTCATTTATATGTATAAGTTCATTTGTTACATTTTGTTTTATTAAGTTAGGAAAGTAAAGTTTAAGTCGAGCCTGATGTCTTCAGTCTTCAGTTTATTAATTCAACAACAGTCAAATCGGTATCGAGTATTGGCCAATATGCAAAGCCCAGGTATCAGTCAGACTGAAAAAGTCGTATTGGTGCATCCCTAGCAATGACAGGCTGTGATACAAATACAGATTATATCACTAAAAGCAATTATGAGCAGGCTTAAAACAGAGTTTCCCTTCAGGGAACTTGAAGGTGACAGTAACACAGAAGACTGTAGGCGGGACATATGGGATTAATCAGGATGATTTTGCCCTGGAGAGTCCTGAGCATGTGTCAGACAACATCCACCGAGTTACTGAATCAGTGTAAGTGTAAGTGATCGCTTACCTTGTGATGAATGCATCACTGGAGACAAGTCCAAGTGGGTCTACTGCATTATTCAGAATCTCTAGAATGTTGTAACATGACAGAGTTTCTATGGCGTCATTCCTGGCCGGGGGAGAGATATGTGTGTATCTCCCACCCAGAGGATTAGTGAGAGCAGAAGATTCTCAGCAGACACTTTTATCAGAGTTGATCTGAGCTCCAAGGCCCAGCCGTGACTCAGATAATGTGGAATTCAATACCCCACAAATACAGTATATCAATGTCATGTCCTCCAGCCAGTACCTGCTTCTGAATTCAGTGAACATCTGTCCCAGCCTCATGCAAGGTTAGACAGACTGTTGCAGTTACCCATAAGGCCAGAGCAATTTTCTTCTCCTCACTTTGGAATTTAAAGGCATGGAGGCAGTGACACAAAGAAAATCATTATGCTTCTCTACCACATGAACACAGCCACATGCTCTCTCTCTCTCTCTCTCACACACACACACACACAATATTTTCATCATCTCACAGACCACTGGGAGACGTGGGTGTGGGGGCTCTCGAGCATGGTTTGATCAAAAGGGCAAGGACATCAGCATGACTGATCTCTTTCCTGTCCCCAGCTAACAAGTAAATTATAATCACTTAGTCTGTCATCCTTGTCACAGGACATAGCTGACTTATGTAGCTGACTTCAGTCAGCGAGGGAGTGAGGCAGAGAGAAAACTATTCACAGAACAGATGGCAGCCTCTGTTCCTGGCCGTAGCCAGGAGGCTGGGGGGCGAAAAGTTTTTACGCTGGTCGGAAAAGAAAGCAGGAAAACTTCAGAGCAAAGTGGAAAATGAGCTGTGTGCTTGTTTCAAAAATGTTAACATAACTCAGCTCAACAACAACAGTGATGTCACTTTTTGAGGCAATCGCTCCATGGGGGAGGGGTGTAACTCAACTGATAATACGTGTTGAAAGTAGATGCTGCTGGGACGCTGACGTCGCTCTGCTGTCAGCGTCCTGAAATGTGAACAATTCTATGCTATTTCAACTGTAAAGTCATGCCTTGGGGGTATGAGCTAAGTAGTTTTATCCACTTAAGGCCCTATCCACATGCAGAATGGAGAAAGCTAAGAGCAACTAAGAAAATAAAATACAACAGACCTGAACAGACCAAACAATCTTCAGTGAGAGAGAGGTGGGACTTTTGATGTCATAGTTTTCTCAAAACTAAGGGTGACGTTTTGAGACCATGCCACTCTGGGACTCTTTTTTAACCCTTTAACACAGAGCATATCACAGACGACGGCAAGCATACTTTACATTCCCATAATTGCAATTACAGTAAAAGTGTTGTGGTTATTAATAATGAAAGTGGTTATTAATAATAATAATAATAATAATAATAATAATAATAATAATAATAATAATTTAATAATTTC
Source organism: Solea solea (assembly GCF_958295425.1). NCBI lineage: Eukaryota > Metazoa > Chordata > Actinopteri > Pleuronectiformes > Soleidae > Solea > Solea solea. The sequence goes on along the minus strand of NC_081148.1, from coordinate 3,763,502 downwards.
ACTCGTGCTGTTGCAGGAAGCCGGCGAATCAGCGTCTTTGTCACCCGAGAGGAGAGAGTTGGAAAAATGCTTGTACATAGTTTCCATTTTTTGGCCTGTTTTTGCACATTGAGACAAAAACTCAAACAAATGTTCCTTCAAATATGTTTTATACTGTTTAAATTTCAAATTGAACATGCAAAATCATTCAAGTGTTCATGTAAAACTACAGTGTCTTTCTTCGTTTTAAATTGTTAATACACTATTTTAACATTCAGTAAATTGTTAAGAACTGCCAGATGTTGAAAGTTATTCTGCAAAAATGGGCAAAAGCACTTAACTCACAGGACATTTTATGGTTTAACATTTATGGTTATGGTTAAAATAAGCAACAAAAAAAAGTCCAGATGGACATTTTGAGGCTTAGGTGTTAAATGGTTAACTCTCCCAAAATGGCACTAATGTGTGGAGAAAAATGCAATACAATAAAAAACTCAAGCGGATTCGCCGAGACTTGCTTTCGTATGGACAGCCCCTTAGTTACAGTACTCTCCAAAAAGTAGGTGCAGCATTTGTAACCAAACACAGTAAAGCTATGAAGTCCATGCGTGAATACAACCAGAATATCCAAGACATATGTATTTAGTGTGACGTCCCGTACACTTAGCAATAGAACAATAGCATTAATGCCATTGGTAACATGTTTTTACTCATATTGACAAATATCTGTTGTGAAAAAGGTCTATTATGACACGTTTGAGCATTGCATACACATGTTGAATAAGTTTATCTTACTGGAATCTGTCTGATGGTATTCATTCATTCATTCATTCATTCATTCATTCATTCATTTATTAGTTGTCTACCACTGTATCCTCCACATGAGGGTCGTAGGGCTGCTGGAGGGTGACACCCTGGACAGGTCGTCAGTCCATCACAGGACACACACACACTCACTGTGCTGGAAGACACCAGTGCCACTATTCCACCATGTGACCCATATGTGGTATTCAAACTGATATAAATATTTTTCCATTCCTTCTTGAAAGTGCAGGACTGGGAATAGTTTTGTTTTCCAGCAAAATAAAAATTAAAATGTTTATTGTACGTCTCCAGGAAGGAAACAACATGTATTTCACTCACTTACATTGTGACATCATAATGTAAATGAATACATTTTATGGTGAAGACATGTATGTTTAAGTTAAGGTTAGGGTTAAGCCAGTAGTGATTATGGTTAAGGTTAGAGTGATTCTCCAGAAAAGAATATGTCAATGAAATGTCCTCTGAAGTCATGGAAACCGGACTGTGTGTGTGTGTGTTTAGGCAGCCGGAGAGAAGAGGCCCCTCCCTCTTCTTCTCCCTGTGGTCTCTAAGGGTGTGTCACCTCTCCGCTGTGCTTATTCATCTAATTAGTGGCTCAGAGAGTTATGAAAATGATTAATGTACGGAAAAGTAAGTGACTGATGACTGATCGGCTGGCTCAAGCAAAACGTCCCCCTTCTTGTACTGAAACAGAGTCAACTAGAAAAACACTCATCTATACATTCAAAATACATGTTCAAATGTACTGAACGTAAGTTTAAAGGTAACATTGAGTTAAATACATGTTAATGAGTCCAGTAAACTTACAGAGCAGTGAATCTCTTCAGAGGAGGCAGGATGTCAGGATAGAACGGGTCCATAGTCTCATTAGGGCCGGAGCGATACGGACCAAAACTGATATCGCGATATTTTTTGTTCGAATGGCGATATGCGATATTATAGCGATATTTTGAACAAAACGGGTTAGCTAGCTAGCTCACCGGTTGGCCGCTCAGCTGACAGCTGAATCCCGGCGTCCGGAGTGTACAACAGAAACCCGGAGACAGGAGACCAGAAACCCCGAGACCAGAGCCTCGGTGTCAAGATGGTTAAGAAAAATGTACAGATAAGATTAAAAGTACACATTTTATTTAGGAAAATAACAGCACCATTATTCTTTTTAGCCACCAACTGCTCACTCTCCACCTGGAGCGTGTCCGCCACGTTTTCGTTCGCACATACAACATAAAAATAATATATTATATACCGGTATGGCGATATTGTCTTAACTACATATCTCTTTCAAAAATATACCGGTATAACTCTTACTACCGGTATATCGCCCCGCCCTAAGTCACATGATTGTCTGCTTATAATTTAGTTCATTTTAAGTGTATAAAGTTTAAATGGAGGAAAAATACAACTGAAGAGGGAAACCACAGCCATGTGACTGAATGGATTTTCAGAGGCACAGTGTTGTTTCTTGTTTCTTCTTGATAAATTTTGATGGATTCATCAAAGTACTCCACCAATATGTTGTATCTGTGCAAGCATGCACGTGTGTGTGTGTGTGTGTTATAATGGAAACGGCTGTTTGCTGTCTGTGAGGCAACCTTTGTAGTTGATAAATGGAGGCCCCTATCATCATCTCCCTGGGGACAACAGAGCTTTGTGTAATTACAGGGTTTTTACTCCTGCACAGTAGAAGAACACACACACACATAACGCTACACACGCTCTACTATCATTTTGTAGTTTGAATCCACCAAATTCTTGGTGGATATTTGGTATGACACAGTCAGGGTTTGAATCCGAGGTCTGCTTCGTAATCTCACTCTCCAAAGTCCATAGACAAAATCAGTGTTTTCAGGTCAGTAGCTGCTGGTCTACTGTTGCCTTCTTTTCGTAAATTTGTGTCGCTGATATTAATCTGAAGTGTTTTTATCACTAAAAAGTTACAAAATAACACTGTTGAACTTCGGCAGCAGTGGATCAACAAACGTCTGTGTGCTGTGACGTAAAATCAGAGTTTCTCTATAGACTTTGGTGCAGGGGAGTGAGCAGTTAAGTCAGACAATGCTGTCTCATGGTGAGATAAAGCAGCAGACATAGCAGCAGCTGGGGTTGATTGAATTTGGTGAACATTTGAACAACAATTTTTTTAATCGCAAGATTAACGTTCTTTTTGGCTTAGCAAACTTTGCAGTTTTTTTTCACATGCTGTTGCAACAACTAGTAACGTTAGAAAAACTGGATGGGCTCTCCGTATCCAACGCAGCCTGGATAATTTCTCCACGCACTCCCCACATCCAAGTAATGATTAATGCAGTGTTACCAACCAAGCTGGCAGACCCCCCAACCGTACTAAGGAGACCACCGAAGACCGCTAGCTCCTTTAGCTCGGATTAGCTCGTTACAGCAACAACACATTAAACCACGGGACTCTGTCTGCGTTGAAGAACGGCTCTTTATTCACACACTGCAGGTGATACACAGCCTCTCTTATTATTGTGCGGCTCTCACAATAAGAGGAAGAACTCCAAATATGCAGGGTGAGATATCGTCTCAAAAAAGAAAGCCAATCCACTTTTCTATGTTGATAAAAGCATTAAAATGAGAAAAAACAATGGGACAAAAAGAAATCGAGGAACATTTAGAATAGATACAAATGTGCGATTAATCATGATTAAATATTTTAGTCGTTTGACAGCACTAGTTTGTACACATGATTGCATCACAATTTTTTGTGTATCACCTCATTGTCACTCATTATCCAATGTGTCTCCTTTTCTCTCTCCTCTGTCTGGCTTTGGTGTTATAGCCAACTGCAGCCCTCAGTGCCAGAATGGAGGAATGTGCCTCAGGCCTCAGCTCTGTGTCTGTAAGCCTGGCTCTAAAGGGAAGGCATGTGAACAGAAGACGGCATCCACGCAGCCCTTTCCTGCACCACCGGGGAATGAACCCACCACTGCTCACAATAATAATGGATACAATGTGGTGCCCCAGCGGCCCATACCTCAGCAAGTGCCTCCCAGCGGCTACGCTTCTGCGCCCTCACCGGCCAGCAACATGGCTCCTCAGATGAAACTCACTGTCAAGCCGTACCCTCAGCATGTGCGACCACATTACATCCAGCAACACATCCAGCAGCAGTAAGTGCCTCATCACTTTAATTTCACCTGTACATTGTTCAGGGAAATGCAGCTGATCTCACTCTGGGACCAGGTTTTAGATCCATCCAGTCGCTCATTGATTCTGCCTTTGATGATTGTGGAGTGATTGTGGAACAGCTGGAGGGTTCAGGGTCTTTCTCAACACGTCACAACACAGCAGACTAATTGTTACCTTTTTAACCATAGGGTGTAATAAATCACAACACCGGGAAGAAGATAGATAGATAGATAGTTAGATAGATAGATAGATAGATAGATAGATAGATAGATAGATAGATAGATAGATAAGCTTTATTTTCAGACTCAAGGTCCATACAAAAAGTAATAAACAAGACACACAGTACAAAAGGTACAGTACAAAAAAAACATAATAATCTAATGACTCATTTTTAAAAGACACTTATACCAATGCCCCCAAAACTGAGACGTGCAGCGCGTGTCACTATACATAAGTCAGTTGGTCTGTGATCACATGACCAAGATATTTCACTTCACTGCAGATATTTAGAACCTTGCCTGAGAGTTTAAAGTCAGGAAAAGTCATATGTCTATCTTCCACGGTTCTGCAAATCATTATCACACTTTTTGACTCGTACTTTATATCATGTTGTTCCCCATACACAGAACACACATTAAGGAGCTGCTGTATACCAGCTGAGCTAGGACTGAAGATCACACAATCATCAGCATACATAAGATGGTTCATCACTGTACTGCCGACCATACAGCCTGTTTTACATGAGCTTAGATTATTTGATAAATCATTCATGTAGAAATTAAACAGAATAGGAGATAAGATGCTCCCTTGTCTTACACCGTTACTGATATGAAAAGGAGCAGATAAGCAGTTGTCCCATTTAACTTGCATGGTCTGTTGGGCATACCAATAGGACAGGATTCTGACTATATACTTAGGGACACCTACTGCACCCAATTTTTTAAATAATGTCTCATTATTCACCCTATCAAATGCCTTTGAGGCGTCTAAGAAACAAATAAAAACAGTTTTTTCTCTTATAGTTGCTCAGCAGTTCCTTATACACACATATCTGTACCATGTCTAGGTTTAAACCCAAATTGATTATCTGTAGAGATAATTAGTTCTTTAATCCTCTCCAGGAGAATTTGTTCAACAACTTTGGACAATATATTAGCTAGAGCAATGGGCCTATAGTTTTCTGAGGAACCCACTTTTCCTGCTTTATCCTTAACCACAGGAATTAAATAATATTATTCAAGCCAAAATTGCTTTTATTTTGAAAGTCAGATGCCGCCGTCATCTATGATGGGGAAAAAAAGACTCACTGCATGGCTCCACTGCATTGCTATGTGGAATGAATGTGGAATATTGTGTAACATTGTTGTTTTTTGCTTTTTTGTTTTCATTATGTCTTTTGATCTCTCGTATTTGGAGAGTGCACATTTTATTTTTAGTTCTTTATTGTTGGCCGTGGTTAATTGGCCAACAATGTGTGTATTTAACCATAATTACGGGTCGGGTTGTGGGGCGGGTGCGGTATTACAGTTGACATAATGACGATTAACGGGTCGGTTCTGTTACAGAGCTTCGTGGGTGTGGGTGGGTGTATGTTGTAAATAATGGGCCCGTTCAGGACTCTGCTACAGACTTATGTGCTTTAGTGGGGACCGAAGTCTGTGAACGTGTTTCTACAGAATGTTCATGTAAACATACCGTTATCAAACTTCCTGTACAACAGATGTAAAGAAGTGACATTCACCCACATTGGTCCCCACTAAAGTGTGTCTGTGTGGCTGCGGGAGTTCTGTCCTCTCCTTCTTATGCACTGCTCCATTGTTTGTACAGAATATTAACGTAAATGCTCCAGTTTCAAACCACTTGTTCAACAAACATGTAGACAAACAACGTTTGCACCATTTTTTGCAATTTTTAGACACACCTAAAAAAAATCCTGAACAGAACACTGGAGAGAAACAGTTTTCTTCTTCCTTTATTATTCCTTTCTCCACAGCTGTAATTGTTTTCACATGCTCTCAGCCACTATTTTGTAAATGTTATAATGTGGGAAGAGGATAAACTTTAACTGAGACTAATGCTGTAGTTAATCTTTCAAAAACCTTGACTTTGGAACAACCTTCTTGAGCATTTGAGCCTCGCGGAATCAGTGACGTCTTCTAGCTTTTTGTAGAATGGCGTTCCTTTGAATTTGTCTTTTTATTTATTTATTTACTTACTGACTTACTTATGTATTTATTTCTATAACAATCCATCTTATCTTTATCCTTGACATTTAGTATTATCTTTAAACCCTTTAAACATTTGTTCTCAATTGCTTCATTTATTTTAATCTTTTATCGCGATTAATATTGTACTTCCTTGTCATCATATCCTGTCGCATCATATTAAATACTGTATTATTACATTATTGGCCAGTTTCAATTCACATTTACTTGTGTGTGTGTGTGTGTGCTTACAGGAAGTGATGAATAGTGCTTTACACATCATTGTAGTCCAGCCCATAATTCATGGCTGACATAATAATGCTGTTATAATGGCTGTCACTGTGGTTCAGCTGCTCGGGTCAAACGCTGCAGCAGTCAAACACTGAAGGTGTGACAGCGGGGGAAAAAGAGAGTAATTGAGTGCAATCAGGAATGAAATCATACACTACACAAAGGTTTGATTCTTATCCTGATCCTGGAGAGAAGGAAATAACGGTGAAACTCATTTAATAGCTGATTAACATAATATGCCAATTAAGATACCCAAGTAGAGGTGGACTGAATAACAGGTGGGATGACTATTCAAGCGGATGTATGGCTTTTATCTTTTTAAAAATCAGCAATCAGTGGCCGATTTTTATTTATTTAATAGACTGATTGTTAACTATTTATGTAATTTACACATAAAGTTGCTTGTGCAGTACGATATAATGTTTACAACATTTTTTTAAATTATTTCATTATACTGTATCTAAATCCTAGGGGTGGGTTAAAATATTGTTTTGGACATATACTCTCATGTTGTGCAAAACCATCGATATGTCAGGCCAGGGATTCAGCACCGAGGTCAGGAGACTGGGAGGCCTTCAGGACGGCTAGAGTGGATCTGAACACACACACGCATACACACACACACACACACACACACACAAGAGATGCAGCCAGACGGAATTTCGTTGTATTCTTGTACAATGATAATAAAGCTTCTTCTTCTTCTTCTCCTTCTAGTATATAACAATAATAATAATTATAATAATAATGATAATAATTATAATAATAATAATGCTCTCCATATGGGCTGCCTATTTAACCTGGGCCGTAAAAATATATATTGTTTATTAATCTTTGTTGTTAAAATAAAAACCTACTAGTGCAGTGCCCGTGCAAAATCTGTTTTTGTGTGTGTTTTTAGTAATTGTTGGTTTGGTGTGTTTCCGTGTGTAACCGGTGTAGTTTTGCGCTGTGCGTTGTGAAGAATTCGCCGTACGATGAATATCTTTTGGAGGTCGTCTCCGTTTATTTCTGACACGAAGCAAGTAAAAGAAAACTCCCATCAGCATGTGAAACACAGGGAAACGTGCCCTCTATAAAATAAACATGTACAGCTTGTCAATTTTAGCATGATAATCTCCATATTAGCATAATGACAATGCTAAACAATACAGAAATCACACAAGCGCACATCACGTACCTCTGCCACAATATGCAGCAGCAGAAGGGGAGAGGTGAGGGCTGGTTTGTCTTTTAATTTATCACCCATATATATCCGTCTCCTTCTGGTGCAACTAGGCCTAAACTCCTCCATCTACTCACTGTGGTGTAGCTGTATTACAGAAGCTGCTTCTGACACCAGATGCACTGAGCTGACAAGATTTATGTTTGTCTGTTATCAAGTTGCTCTCAGACGTTGATAAGCTGTTTTCATCTACTACAAATCCAGTTTGTTGTTATGGCTTAATCAATCAGTAAATCAGTTCAGACTTTATTTTACAACAACACCCCACCCCTAACATCCATCCTCTGTACCAACACAAGATGAATTTCGATTTGTTGTTGTCTCATGACTAAAAAGTTTGTATTATTTAAATGTTTCTCTTTCATCCAATCTATCAATAACTTATTATTAAGATTTACACATGTTTGTTTCAATTTTAAGACTGTGAAATATTACATGTCAATTGGTATTTTTATTTAAAATCCAAAATAAGGTGGTTTGTTTCAGTTTGAACTATATTTTAAATTGAGCGACAGCAGAACAACAGATGACCTTTGCATGTACAGTATTTCTGAACGACTCTCCTCCAAGTGACGCTTCAGGTCTGTTGTATTTTTACCTTTGACTTTGACTCGTATTGACATCCGAGTAGATCGACGTAAACTCCGTACCTCGCAAAGAGATTGGTCTGATTGGATCTTCTTATTATTCCTCTCTTCTGAACGTGAACGTCCGAGCACCCCTCATGCCTATGACATCATTACAACTGTTTTTACTTTCCCCAGGCGTCCAATAAGAGATTAATAACATAAAATAACAGCAGCGGCGTCTTTGCATTAAGGGCTGTGCCCCAGCAGAGGGCGCTGTTGTGCAGGGGAGGTTTATAAGATTTTATGTCGTGGAGCACAAGTTAATAATAAATTCAACGTTGTCCCCAAAGAAATGTCCACAGTTTTCATTTCATGAACGCAATGTCCACTGTAGACACATCGTGTAGTTGTATGTGAATAGTTGGTTGTACCGGATGCTGCACGTCCTCTTTTTCCGGTTGGTGGGCCAAAACATGTTTTGCATGTCGGGCGACCCTCTTCCTACAAGCCGTGGCTGTCTGGCTTTTAACGGTGGCCGCAGTACTCCCATACGGTCGACTTGGTCCTTTTAGACGGCGGGAAAAGTTCGGGGGGCTCGCCTCCTTCAGCCATCATGCTGCCTGTTTGTCACTCACAGCAACCAGGTGCGGGGGGAGGGGCACTTTACGCTGCAGCTGCACACGGCGTGAGGGACCTCTACTTTGTCTCTGACGAGACGTCACGTCACATAAAAAAACCAAATACGCTCATACTGCAGTAACGGTTTTGAAACCGTGACTTTTCATACCGTGGTATACCTTGAAACCGGTAACCGGCCCATGCCTTGTGATGACATTATTCAGCTGCAATTTTGTGTCAAAGGTGCTGTGGTCCCCACTCTCACTTGCTACTGTGTTTTGGTTGTGAGGGTATGAGATTAATATGTGGTATTTCTGGATTGCATTATAAGATTTTCCTGCATGGCCCCACCAGAATTTCCAGACCAAAATCGCCACTGAATAACAGCACAGGTTAGTGCACCTACAGAACTGCTAATGCTAGTACTGAGAACACTTAGTTTGGACCAAACTTACAGGCTGTGTTTGAGGAGTTGGGCCAGTGTCACTGGCAGAGCTGCAACTAACGATTATTTTCATAATCGGTTAATCATTTGGTCCATAAAATATCAGAAAACCTTAAAGGTGACATAGAATGCTTGTATCACACATATATGTTAGTTATGGAGGTCTACTTACATATATTAACTTGTTTTCATGATTAAAAACCTCCTAGTCGCTGCAAACGAGCCGATCGAAATATCTCCTCACTGACGCTCTCATCAGCCGCGCTGTTTCAGACCAAAACCACACCCCCAGAATGTGGACTGTGTTGTGATTGGCCAGCCAACGAGAGCTTTCCCACTGTCCTGTGATTGGCCAGGTACCTGGAAGTGACGTCATTAGCACGTCAGCTCTCAGATACACAGCTCCCCCTCTGGCACGATGGATGCTCTGCATCTCAGCAGCTACAACGAGAGTAGTTCTTCTTCTTCTGCGGTTGAATGTACGCTACCGGATGTGCCCGGACTAGTGCCCGCACCAGGAGGCGCTACGGTGGTGAGAGGAGTGGTGAGGTTTACTGATGACATCATCAGCAAACGGAAGTGCCGATCCGCTTCGCAGAGCCCAGGAAAAACAATAAAACCCTATTTTCCCAGCAGTGGCTGAACTGTTTGTTCTGAAACTTTAGGGTTTCATAAACGAGGTAATGACGCAGATACACACACAAACGCAGCGTTAATTGGAGCTTCCGGTCTATGTCGCCTTTAAAAATGTTGATCGGTGTTCGTCAAACCTGGAAATGATGATTTTCTCAAATATCTGGTTTTGTCCACAAACCAAAATGATGATTCACCTTTAATGAATTCTTTGTTATCCAGAGCAAAGAAATTAAGAAAATATTCACGTTTAAGAAGCTTGAACAATCGGAAATCTGTGTTTTAATCATGAAAAAAGCTTCAAAATAGTTGTCGATTAATATAGTAACCGATTCATAATCGATGAATTGTTTCAGCTCTAGTTTAGAGTCTCCATTTAACCTCACTCCAATGTGCATGTCTTGGGACTGTGAGCGGAAAACATGCAAACTCCACAAGCAACACAGATTTGTTTACTGTCAGGCTAAAATAAGTTTCATTACAGAGTCTGCAAACATAAAATACTGATATTTTCAATCCTTTACTTACTCCTGCCAGTGTCAGCTCACTGGAGTCCATCAGAAAACCGCTTTGCCAAAGCTGTCCCTGCAGATTATCATCTTATGGTTCTTCTACTCAGTGAGAGCCATGTTTGTCTGATCCCACCTTTCAAGCAGTCAGAGAGCCACTAACCTAGAACAAAGCCCTGAGACACAGTGCAGAGATAGTCTGTCTGCCCTCAGATACAATACTACTAATACATGAGAGTGCTCTGGTGAGGTTCAGTGGGTTCGATAGACCAGAGTATGTCAGCTCTCGTGGGGAAGAAGACTTGGACGACTAGAGCGTAGAGGTCGGTGGTGGATTGTGACTGCGGCCAGAGCAGTTAACGCCGAGACTGAACAGATTCAGACGCTTATACACACACTCGCACGCACACACACACACACACACACACACACACACACACACACCCCAACAACTCTAACTCACCAATCTGTTTATGCAAAAATGAGTCAAATCTCCTCTGATATTTAAGACTAGCAGGCTCTTGTAACCATTCCTTGGACGCTCTCCAAGCTGCTCTGACTTTTTTTCATTTAATAGTGCAGTCACTGCCAGTGCATGCACTCATGCCAGATATTTTGTTGAGACTGGAGTGAGATCTTGTGTTTATAGCTTCTTTCTTGCCGTCACTGTTCTATCTGCCTCACATCTTAAACTGGGGGTTTGAAACTCTTTGCACTCTGCATATAATTAGGAACAAGTGTCTGTAGATCCATAGGTATTCACCGGATTCTGCTAATGTACATACACAACAGTTAGTGTTAGTTGGTGTTTTGTTTAATAGTAGCACATGTGTCCCAGGGCTTCAGACTTTTGTGACCAACATTTGAGACATTTTGAGTACATTTTACATCTACTCGCACATGTGCGACCACTACGTTTTTTTTCCACAGAGCCAGTGGATGTTGTTCACAGCTCTGACCAGTTCTTTCCCGTACTTGGTACAAGTCAAACGTTTTCCACAGTGATGTTTAAGCAGTTTATTGGTTAAGGCGTATTGAGCGTCAGTATTTTCGACCGAGAAAGTAGAGACTTTGCTTGAAACAAGCACAGTGTTAAAACACAACCTTTTTCCTAATAGATTTTTCTGATTATGGCTGTTTCATAATTGATTCATAATATTTTAAGAGAGAATTGTGATGCATTTGAAAATATGTGCAAAGTAAAACAAATTTAGTTTATTTGGTATCCATGTTTTTATTTGATTTTATGAGGGTTCTAACACATGTGTGACTACATGTCAATACCTCATTCAATTGCACAGTTTAACTATTCAGTGTTGCAAATTTAGAAGTTGACATTATTAACTGACGTTTATTTTTAGGGTGGAATTTTTTGAGGAGTGGGTGTTCCATTATGACCTTTAAACAATGCTGATAAACATACTCGCACTCCATATGTGTGTCTGAATATAGATTCTGTCACCTCTCACATCCACAGGACATTAGACACCAACACTAACTGACTATACTTGTTTACACACACAATCGTGCATCGACTGAACACATTGATCAGGAATCAAACTGTCCAGAGGATTTTATTATATTTGTATTGTAAACTTCGCTATTCCGCACACGTGTGAACATATATCTGTACATTATACTTATAAAGGAGATTCACATATCCGACATATAGCTTTGAGCCATTTAAGACATTACAAGGTCATAGCTGAGCCAACGAGAGTATCTATCTGTGTCTATTTGTAGTGTGGCTGTCATATGAATGGGATGAAAATGCAAGGGTGGGCAGAAAAGTTCATAGGCTAAAGGCCCTGGTATACACGCGCGGCTCTAAAATCTGTCTGTGTTGATGCGCGTTGGACCGCTAACCCTAACCCAGAGTCTTATAGTAATGGAGTTATTATAGTTTTATGAACATATATATATATATATATAATTACTTTAATAAATTATAGTAATTATAGTATAGGAGTAATGCCAGAGCAATGAAACTCGGCATGCGTTACATTCAAACTTTATTGATACTAATTGCATTGTTTCCTTCCAGCATTTCATAGCTAATTGGGTACCTTGAATATTAGTACGAGAGACATTTTGTGAACACAGGCAAAATTTGGCAGCGTGGTGTTACCCAACGTGCAGAAAAACGGGTTACAACCCAAAGACGTTCATGCTCATATGGTTGCTACGTTAGCGGATGATGCTCCAGCTTTATCACTGTGTAAAAGTGGGCAGATGAAATATGTGTGTATACATATATTTATATATATATATATATATATATATATATGTATATATATATGTATGTATATCGATGACAAAATACATGGAATTGACTAAATATAGTTAGAAAAAGTTACTTTAAAACACATTTTAACCCCAACCATATTTCATTGCTCTTAACGATCTTCTTCTCAACTAAATGTTGTTCCCCACATGGTGATGGATGACAGACGTTTGACTGTTAATCAGAAAGTCAAAGCATCTCCCACAAAAGGAGTAGAGAACATTCTGCACAACACACTTATGGAAGGTTTCAACTCGAGGGGTGCCACAGCTTTTGACCCCTGATCAACACCACACCAGGCTGATCATGTTGCAGGAGAACGTCGTTATGAAGCAGATCCAGCTGGTTTTCTTGAATGTTTCCTAACCCAGGATGAGTGTTGGGTTCACCACTCTGAGCCAGAGTTCATGTAGCAGAATGATCTGAGGACGAGAGCTTCTATACCAAGTGCATCCACATGCTGCAACACCAATGGAAGCAATAAACCAAATTTGGTCAAATTCAACCCTTGCATGGTCAGCCTATGATCTTTTCAGCCCACCCTCGTATGTTCAGCTGACAAATGACTCTTCCTCCATGTTTATTGTCTCTTTTCTGTGGCCCTGCTCTCTTCCTTAATCCATATCCTTGATTTGACAGCCTATCTATGCTCAATCTTTAATATTTTTGTCGGATTTATTATGTTAATTCCAGTCCACATATGCGATTCAAAAAAATACATTTGATGCTAAACAATAATGGTGTTGTACTGTTTTTGCATTGCGATCCAAATGGACCACTCAGTTTGGATCGGGACTCACATGAACCACAGATGGTGTGGTGTGAAATAACGATGACATCATAATTAAGTATTTTGCTCAGTTGCCTTGTTGTACATCTGAGTACAGAATCGCTATTATCTTGTGTGATCATCAATTAAGTGAAGGAGGCATGTAGAAACGGGATGTAACACAGTAACATAGCCTTGTCTATATTTTCTTATAGATGCATAAATATCATCGTTTCAATTTATGAGCAGATGATGGATTCTCTCTCTGTCTCTCTGTGTAGGAAGTCTTTTATTATTTACTTTGTTGAACTTTAATAGTAATCAATGCAGAAGTAAGACCAGTCAACAGGGCAATGTCCAAGTGTCAAAATGTTCATTCAGTGAATAAAGAGTCTATCTATTCTATATATAACGACTGAAACAATTACTTGATTAATTGGTTCCTAAATGAATCAACTATTTTGATAAATTATGAATTATTTCATTCATTATTAAAACAAGTTTCAGATTTTTTTGGCTGCTTAAATGTGAATATTTCCTGGTTTCTTTGTTCCAATTAACAAACAATAATTAAAATTTAATCATTTTGGTATATGGACAATTGAGAACATCAACATTTCCATGTTTGAAAAACATTTTATGGACCGATACAAAATAATTGACAAATGAATCAAATATGGCAGCAGCCCTAGTATATATTTTTACTTATTCTAATATTATTCTATTATTCTTATTATATTATTCTTACTTATTCTATATTCTATAATGATCATCCCCCCTTCTTTTTATGGCAACATATATTGGATTCAATTACATTTATTAAATCTTTTTTGATCCCAATGTCAAGTACACACAGACATGCACTGAAACACAGAGGTGCAATGGTCTAGTATTAGATACTAGAAATGTAGAAGTTGGTACCAATATCATTGTAATAACAGCTGCACTCATTCAGCTAAGACTGAAAAAGAAACATAAACATAAAGTGAGTGGACACCATTGTTGGGGTGAGTTATCTCCATGATTCACTCTGACTGTGTTGTTTATTTGACCTCATTGAGAAGATGAAGTGAGACTTGTGATAAGTATAAACAGTGCTTGTTCAACCACATCATTACTTTTTATATTTGAGGATGTAGAGGATCATGCCTCTAGGTTCCAATTACTAACAGATGGCCAAACACTGATGAGCACACAGTACATAACTTATTCATGCTGACATTTATTTTAAACCACAGGCCCACGCCAGGATCAGAGGGCTGAAATAGACTGACTATATTTATGTTATTCCCTCTAAAGACGTACACGAGCAGTTTCAAGGTTTAACTCTAGATGGTCTTTGTGTAGATGACTTTGGACTCTCTGCCATATCGTCACATTCTTTCAAGTTATATTGGTGGTAGTGTCTGAAGATGGGTGGTGAGAAACACTGAAGCTTTTTTCATTATTTTAACTAGATTTTTGATTGTTTCAACTTCTTTGCTCCATAAAACAAAGAAATCATTCAAACTCAATCATTTGTTTGTGGACAAAAACAATCATTTCCAGGTTTGACAAACACTGGTCATTTTTTATAGTTTAGTTTTCTGGACCAAACGATTACTTGATTAATCGAAGAAATAAACGACAGATTAATAGATTATGAAAATAATTGTTAATTGCAGCCCTCAAGTGGATTACTACTTGTTCCATTTACATCGGAAGTTGGAACTGGGAGTGACGTTACTGTGCACCAGTCGAGAAATTGCAAAACATCTCCAGTCAATAGCAATGCTCTACGCAACCATAGCAACATGTCTACAGTTAGAAATGAAAGAGATCTACGACTGATTTACTGATGAAGTTGCTCCTTGTTATTCAGTTGGAAATGCACATTCCTGACTTCGGAAATTCTGAGTTCCAACTCCAAATGGAACGCACTATTGTACACATAACAAAGGGAGTGTGGTCACACTGTGTAGTTCGATAGAAGTCACTTCAGTGTTTATGGCTGATGTGCTGCTGACTACAAAGTTTATCAAATAGAACGTCAGATAAGAAGTCCAAAGCTTGAGAGAGTGAAGGATGATCCCAAGAAGGTGACGTGTATACTCTACCAGCTGGTTGATCTGACATTTGCCGTGGTGTGTGTCATGGGTCATGGCTACTGTGTTCTCATTTTGAAGTTGTGTTCTTGTTAAAAGTTAGTATGATGTTCTAATTTATTTAAATTCAGCAAAATGTTCAGATCCTCTTTGCTGATTGTTCCAATCCTTTCACAGTCATTACTGCGCTGCACAGGTTGAAATATGTGGCTCGATCCATGCGTGGTGCATCTGTTTAATGTTTACTATTAATATATAATAAGGTTGAGTTTAGGGTTTTGTATGTAGTGTAGAACAGTGTTAAAAATGTTACTTATAACATCCTTTCTCAGATCTGGGACTCCAATTTTTTTGTTGCCTCGCAATAAATAAAACAATAATAATTATTACATAAAAATCTTCAATATGCCAACAATTAGTCGACGAATGGCTTAAAATGACGACCAATGGTCGACCAAGAAAATCCTTAGTTGGGGGCAGAAACCGTTGTTTTGGTAAAGCTTTAATTTAGAAAATCAACAGCAACAGACTGACATACATGTTAGTTGCAGCCCTAGACTAAACCACAAACTTAAAAAGGTACAATTTCGTGCAGTTTATTAATAGTTTCTTCTATAACCTTTTAACCTAATGTAAATTAAGTGATCTGAGAGAGTTCATGTATATGTATGTGGTCACCTGATGAGAGATTCTCACGCCATGACCCCAACACTTTTGAATTGGACTAAAACTACTAATGAACCTCAACAATGAACCTGCCTAATGCAGCTTTAATGAGGCTGTAAACTGACAGTTACACTGTGGCCTCTTTTACACCTGGCATTAAAATGTGATTTATGTGATCGGACTGCAAATGCACACAGCGCCTGACCACTTGTAAGTAAAGGTGTAAATACTTCACACTTACTTACACAATACTTTTGGAGACACATTGTGACCCTATTGAACAGAAGTGTAAATGTGAAGAGTCTCGGATGCGTCTCTGCTCCAAACACAACAACTCAGTTAATGAAAATTGTCGGTGGCTCTGAGCTAACGTGAAAGTGGCGACAAAACTGCCAATTCTCTTCTGCTTTCATCACTTTTCTGCTTGTCAAAGATGAGTTCTTCGCCTGCCTCGAAAAGCAAAGAGAAGTCCATACAGTAGTGCGACTCACACAGGATGTGACGCTGTAGTTTGCTGCAGGAAATCTTTGCAGAAGAAGAGGAGGAGGTGACATAAGCGATGATGACCGTGATCGGATAGCTGTCAGACCTTGACGTGGACACGCATGTTAATACCAGGTGTAAATGCATGTGGTGAAGCGTAAAGATGGCCTGTGGTTCCCTTCTGATTGTGTTTGGCTTAATGTTTCAAGATTGAACATTTGTTAGTGCTGTCAAGATGACAAACAATGTCCTGACCTGTACTTCACACTGTATTTAGAGGACATAGTCTTGGAAATGACACATCATTGAGGACATTGGGGAGCAGTCTGGTTTAGTTCCCAGACTGATAAGAGAGGAAAGCCGTGGTCAGAGGAAATGCAGGAAGATGACGCTGGTCTTGAAGAACTTGAAGAATTTGGGAACACTTGAAGAAATTGTTATTTCAAGGGACGACGTAGGGACAGTGTAGTTTTTGTTTTCCTGACACTAATGACTACATATCTTTCATGGGAAAAAAATTTATCTAAAGCACATTTAGTATTGACTGGCTAAGGTCACATCCAACTAAAAAAGGCAGACAGATACAGAAGCACTGCTCGTCAGCTGTCAGATTAAAAGCAGCCACTGTGGCATTTAGACTAAACATTGATAAAGTCTACGTGATACACGGGTATTAGGAAATTAGATTATTAAATCCCAGAAAAAGAAGACAGTTTTTACACTAACAGTGATCATATGATTTATTTTTCGTTACGGTTAAAATCTAAGAAGAGCATTGATTCATTTAAGCACCTCTCATGTCGACAGTAGAAACATCTGTATAGTCAGTCTCTTTAAAAATATTCATCAGTGTGAAGCCACATCTAATCTTGTATGATTACAGGAAACACATCAAGGACACATTCTAACGTCAGGTGTGTAGTCATAATAAAATCTATCCATGCGATGGATATTCATATCAGGTCGGAGCCTTGGACCCAAGTGTGCTGTGGTCAGATATTGATGGTCCAAGATCAAGGTTGACCTACAAAGCTTTTTCTGTATTTTGAATGTGTTATCGAGGGATAATCCTTTCACGTTTGGTACAGATATTCAGATGGAATCACAGATTAATTGTTTACGTTTGAATGGTCAAAGGTTACAGGTCAAGGTCACGTTGACCTGACAAAAAACGGTATGTTTTTGGCCTCTTGAATGCTTGTTTCCCCTTCAAGTTAAAATGTCCATGTCCTATGAGTCAAAAGAAGTGTTGACTGAAACAGCTGGTCAGCATTCTTTCTTTTAACTTCATGTTTGTAGGGGAATTGCATTGGGATAGGGAAAGTTTACAGGAACAATTTGTTAGAACCCCTTTAAATTCTACCATACAGCTACCTGTATATACCACAATCAAGGCCCAGTGTTACTTCAGTTTAATGTTATGTTTTGCCTGGGATCCCCAGAGTCCCTTGACATGCACCTGTCATTATCTGCTTCAGTGTCCTGTTTCCTCTTTACTGACAGACGACTCCAAACTCATCTAAATGAAACATCTCAATCAACTCTAAGCTACGTGTGAATGTTTTCTGAATGAACAAAAGTTGACACAACATAATGGTGCAGTGGTAGAGTGGGTCTTTTGTCAACCAGAAGGTTGTGGGTTTAATCCCCAGATGTGTCCATGGGCAACACACTGGCGTGTGTGAGTGTGTATGATAGATGTGTGATAGAAAAAGTGCTGCACATAGATACGCTGTATGAATGTGTGATTGAATGGTTCTGAATGGTTGAATGGCAAAACTGTAGCATGAAGCATGTGTGTAATTTTTGCTGTATGGCCATTGAAAAACAATTATGTCATACACATATATTTTTATATTTATATTTTGCTGATCACATCAAGACCCATAGTCTTTATTTGAAATATCTATGGCCTGGATTTACAGTATGTCTAATATTCAGGATCATTAGCTTGTTATACCATTGCATTTTTACAATCCTAATTGTGATTGTGTTTGCTTCTTTCTCTGCAGGATCCGACCCATGCACCCAGTTCAGAGCCAGCAGTACGTCCTAAAGCCCAAATACTACCACACACACACCACACACACGCAGACACATGTTCAGTCCCATCCAGAGAGGCCGATCCCACTGAGAGAGGGACACAGCCCCTTCCATGGTGAGTAAGAAGAGAGAATTTCTAAATAACAATGGTTTTGGAAAGTTATTTAACATGTACTTTTCTTCCATTTGTCTCCAATTTCCTGTGGTTTCCAAAAACCAATGCTCAGACTTTAGATACACAATCCATCACAGTCACGGATGCTTGTGTCACTGCCAAAAATGACTTTGGTTACTTTTTCAGTTCAGCTGCATTACTGTGCATCATTATCATAATTCTGATGAAGCAGTTATTCATTGTGGCTTGCAGCAATAATTTGATATATAAGGGTTTTTAGCTTGACACAGAAGCTGGTGGTAGATCTACTGCTGCCTCGTTTGGTAAGCTTGTGTCACTGAAGTAATTCTGAAGAAAGGAAGTGACAAAATAACACAATTAATCTTCTGAGGGAGGCAGCAGTGGATCAACAACTCCTCTGTGCTGCGATTTTAAATTCCTGCTTCTTTTTTTTTTTTGGTACAGGAGAGTGAGCTGTTTATATAGCAACACAAACTTCAATTTCCTGCTGGAAAAGGCTGTTTAATGGATACAGACTAGGGCTGCTCACGAGTGGAATGGGAACTTGGCTTGTAACCAGAGGGTTACCATTTTGAATCCTGACAGATCAAGGGCTGGGGTACCTCTGAGCAAAGGGGGGCACATTCAGTGTTCTCCTTGTGCCCTTCCCACACCCATAGATGGGAGGGTTGCATCAGGAGGGCATAGAAATATCCGTTGTGGCGAGGGAGAAGCTGAAACATTGCTCAGTAAATGGCTAAATAATCAAAATGGCTATCTTCCTCATGCAGGAAGACACTGTTGTTACTTGACAAAGATAAACGTGTAACAAACCAGCAAACAGACATTCTGCAGTGCTGCCAGAATTCCCTGGTGCAAAAATATTGCTCTGCAGACGAGGACATTTGTGCTTTTTCTAACATTTTTTGGTGATATCACCTTGGTCTGACAACCAGGAGCACTCCAGTGACACCACCGCTGTCACTGACAGGGCACAGGGAGAGTTGTCTACTACCACAGACGACTCTCCCCCATCACACTGTTCTCAATTGCTTCCTCAGCTCAGTCTTTGCTAGCTTGGATCTGCTACATACTGTACATTGATGCACCGTTCAGGATTTTGTTGCTGAATGCAGTTCCTAGTTTACGTCTGGATTTGGTAGGCACTTTGCAAGAAGTTTTAGCGCTGTATGTCAGGAGGTGTCTGCGTCAAGGCAAGCTGCCCTGTGTTTGCGAGACTGTCCACCAACGAAACGTAACTGTGGGTTGTAGTTCCTGCATATGACCTGATGTTTCGTTCGAGGACAGTTCTCAAAAGGCATAGCTGTCGTATAAATAGCAGTCTGTTACCTTGGGTGTGTTGTCATCAAGAAGCTTCTGTAACTTACTGCCTAGCCCTGTCTTTTTTAGCCCTAACCTTAACCTCACTAACACGTGTGCGTAGTTAAAAACTTACCTATGGGTCTTTGGCCAAAACAACCCATAGTTACGCTTCAGCTGGACGACAGGTTGGTATATGCCTGCCGATTTACACAGATGTTGCGTGTAATTGGCATGCTGACTGCAGGAATGTCCACCAGAGCTGTTGCCCGTGAATTGAATGTTGATTTCTCTACCATAAGCCGTCTCCAAAGGCGTTTCAGACAATTTGCCAGTACATCCAACCGGCCTCACAACTGCAGACCACGTGTAACCACAGTAGCCCTGGACATCCACATCCAGCATGTTCACCTCCAAGACTTTAATAATGGTGTAATGGCAGAATACAATTTGTGATTTTTCCTTCTTAGCCTTACCTATCATGTTTGCCCTCTTAATAGGGATAGTAAGTCCATTTACATTGAGTGTGAATCTGCAAGTACTATATGAAGTATCTTAATTCCCGTGGCAATACCCTCTTAGACCTCAGAACATAATAACAATGTGACACAACAGAAAAGTATGAACAAACATAACTGTAGAACAGGTTAAATAAATGGGCTTCCAACTTGGAGGTTCAGACTAATCCAACCTCTGAGATAGTGTGTTCCAACCAGGTGGGGCCCCTGACTAGTTACTACTAGTAGATCACTGGTGGCTTGCTCCATATTTAACAGTGTCTCATTAGAGTGAGTTTGTTCCATTAGGGTCCATTATTAAGTTCCAGCTGCAGTTGAATAACACAAACACTGTGATTGAAGTAGAAGTGTTCTAAGTCTTAAAGGTGACATGGAATGCTCGTATCACACATATATGTTAGTTATGGAGGTCTACTTACATATATTAACTTGTTTTCATGGTTAAAATCCTCCTAGTCGCTGCAAACGAGCCGATCGAAATATCTCCTCACTGACGCTCTCGTCAGCTGCGCTGTTTCAGACCAAAATCACACCCCCAGAACGTGGACTGTGTTGTGATTGGCCAGCCAACGAGAGCTTTCCCACTGTCCTGTGATTGGCCAGGTACCTGGAAGTGACGTAATTGGTAGGCCAGCTCTCAGATACACAGCTCCCCCTCTGGCACGGTGGATGCTCTGCATCTCAGCAGCTACAACGAGAGTAGTTCTTTTTCTTCTGCGGTTGAATGTACGCAACCGGATGTGCCCGGACTAGTGCCTGCACCAGGAGGCGCTACGGTGGTGAGAGGAGTGGTGAGGTTTTCTGATGACAACATCAACATATGGAAGTGCCGATCCGCTTTGCAGAGCCCAGGAAAACAATAAAACCCTATTTTCTCAGCAGTGGCTGAACTGTTTGTTCTGAAACTTTAGGGTTTCATAAACGAGGTAATGACGCAGATACACACACAAACGCAGCGTTAATTGGAGCTTCCGGTCTATGTCGCCTAATATACACAAGGCTTGTATATTACATAATCAAACGTGTATTTTAATGCGTTGACTTACGTCTTACGTTTTTTTTGTCGTCGTCGTCTTAGTCGAGGTAGAGTCGGAAGAAATGTGTTTTTAGTCGGCGGCAGAAGATGTGGAGGCTTTCCGCTGTCCCGATGTTGATGGGGAGCTCGTTCCACCATTTGGAAGCTAGGACAGTGAACAGTCTCGAGTTCTGCGAATGCCTCTGCGATCCACTCAGTGAGGGGGGAGCAAGCCGGTTTACCGATGCAGAGCGGAGTGGGCGGGCTGGGGTGTAGGTTTTGATCATGTCCTGGATGTAGGCTGGACCGGATCCGTTTGTAGCATGGAACGCAAGCACTAGAGTCTTGAAGCAGATGCGAGCAGCTACAGGAAGCCAGTGAAAGGGAGCGGAGGAATGGTGTAGTGTGGGAGAATTTTGGTAAGTTGAAGACCAGTCGAGCTGCTGCATTCTGGATGAGTTGCAGAGGTCGTATGGCACACGCAGGGAGACCAGCCAGGAGGGAGTTTCAGTAGTCCAAGCGTGAGATGACAAGAGCCTGGACCAGAACCTGTGCCGCCTTCTGGGTTAGAAGAGGTGTTGCATTGTCCAAGGACCTCGTGCCCAGGGCTCTATGCGCCCGCTCGATGCCCAGATCCATGTCGGGTGGGATGTCCTCACCCAGTTCGGTCCTGATAAATAAGTTTCTCCACAAAGTTGATCACGGAGGTGCCTGTCATGGATAGTGCTTTAGTTTTTTGCAGCTTGCCTTTTCAACCTGTCTTATATAAACAAATGCTCATTGTTTGCACATTGTTTCAATCACTTGATTTATAAATGTATTAATTCTTTTTTATTGCATTGACCTGAAACCTTTGACAGAGGTTGAGCTAGATTTCATTAAGTGAGTCTTTAATTACGATGAAAATAGTTTTTCCTTGGAGTCTTTTGCTGGTAGCCATGCTTACACTGAGAATGTGCATACCTGTCTTTTATGAGACTCTGTTCATATGTGAGCTGTGCAAACCATTTTGAGAGAATGTTGAAAAAAAGAAAAGAAAAAAAAAAGACCAGGTTTGGAGTGCAGTCAAACTTACAGATCAACAACAGCCATAATTCACAAGCTGGTGGTTTGTTATTGTGGCTTTTAAATTCAAGGCCACAAGCCAATGTCTAACTCCAGTATGCATCTAAGAATAAGTCAATATTTTTCAAAGAATCTGTAGACTGCTCTCTGAGTGGTTGTACTTCTGGCCACAGCAAGCCTCACCAACTGATATTAATGTATATTAATGGGGGAGGTCAGCAGACAGGACTGTGTTGGTGGATGGCTTTGCAGTTCCTGCAGACTTCAGAAGACCCAGATTTGGCTCCAGGACAAAATAACCTCTGTGGCTCAGTTTAATTTCAGCTGGCAGTATGTAAATGCCAGGGAAATGGCCAGACATCAAAGTTAGAGACTAGAGGGAAGAGGGCTGCCACCAAAACTCTCAAATCATTCATGTTGCACGTTGTGGGGACACTCAAGAGAAATTACGGGTTTTATTTATGGTTTCCAAATAAATAAATAGCAAAGCTCTGTTGTATTTCAAGACCTCCATGTCCATGACCTGCCAGAATGTGGCCTCAGACATTCTGAGGTTGTTTTTTTTTTTATCCTAAACCAGCACTTTATTCCAAATAAAACATCAGAAGTTTTACCATAGGGTGACAGAAATATCTAATTGCAAATTTCTCTGACCAATATTATGATTTGAAATTAAAGTGCTTTCTATAAATTACTGTTCAGGCCTATTTTAGTATTTGTCACTGTATTAAATGTCTTTGGGAGGGGCCATGGAGGTCGGGTGCAGTGTGAGTTGGGTGGTGGTCGAAAGCGAGGACCTTGGTGGTCCGACCCTCAGCTGAAGATGCTGGCTCTAGGGATGTGGAACATCACCTCTCCAGCGGGTAAGGAGCCTGAGCTGGTGCACGAGGTTGAGAGGTTCTGACCAGATATAGTCTGGCTCGCCTCGACACACAGCTTGGGCTCTGGAACCAGTCTTCTCGAGAGGGGGTGGACTCTTTTCCACTCTGGAGTTGCCCCTGGTGAGAGGCGTCGAGCAGGTGTGGGCATACTCATGGCCCCCCGACTCGGGGCCTGTACATTGGGATTCACCCCAGTAGACGAGAGACTGTTGTTTGTGCCTATGCTCCGAACAGCTGTGCAGAGTACCACCCTTTTTGGAGTTCCAGGAGGGGGTGCTAGAAAATGCTCCTGCTGGGGATTCCCTTGTTTTGCTGGGGGACTTAAATGCTCATGTGAGCAATGACAGTGAGATTGGGAGGAACATCACCCCCGATCTGACCCCGAGTGGTGCTTTGTTGTTGGACTTCTGTGCTCCTCAGGGATTGTTAGAAACAAACAGTGTAACAAACACCATGTTCAAGCATAAGCGTGTCCATATGTGCACTTGGCACCAGGATACCCTTGGCCGTGAGTCAATGAGCGACTTTGTATTCATGTCGTCAGACCTGTGGCCATATTTCTTGGACACTCGGGGGAAGAGAGGGGCGGAGCTGTCAACTGATCACCACCTGGTGGAGCGTTGGCTCCAATGGTAGGGGAGGATGCCGGTCAGGCCTGGCAGACCTAAACGTATTGTGAGGGTCTGTTGGGAACGTCTGGCGGAGTCGCCTGTCAGAAAGAGTTTCAACTTCCATATATTTCAAAGACCTCCTCAATCCCACTGACATTCCTTCCGATGAAGAAGCAGCAATTGGGGACTCAGTGGTGGGCCTTGGAGATTTTAATTTTAAGTCATTTTGCCCAAACCTATGTTGAATTCCTTATCACATAAATTAAGATATTGTTTTTACAAACAATATGTTAATTGTCTTGTAAAAAAACTTTGATTTACATATATTACATAATCATACTATAAATATACAGTATACATACACACTGTAATATATCTTTTCAGCAAATTCAGCATCCTATATAGCTTTTAATGTGATCACACCCACAAAGAGGAATGTTAGCCTGAAGCAGATCATTTGTAATTTTCATAAAATGACTCCAAATAAACAATTACAGGTGAGAACTCATATTGAAGCATATATATGTATGTATATATATATATATATGTTAGTTTTATTAAGCAACATTGTGTATTGTTACTGTAATGAGTAGGAACTGTAATGGGTCCAGTCTGTCTTCCTCTGGTACCTGGGACGTCCCATCTTTCCTGTTACAGTTCAACAATGTTGCTGTTGGACTGATAATGTATATATTCTTAATATAGATAATATACATTTTCAGTAATTTTCTTTATTCCCATGTGCCAGTCTCTCTCTGTGTTGGTTCCTACTCATTACAGTAACAATATACAATGTTATTGAATAAAACTAATATAAAATATATGTTTCAATATGAGTTCTCATCTGTGTAATTGTTTATTTGGAGTCAAAGCCATTTTATGAACATTACACGTTCATTGCTTCATTATAACATTCCTCTTGTCTTATAGTGATTGCTGTCAATCAAATACAAGAAGAGGGGAGTGCGCGTAAAGCAGAGGCAGTGTGTGTGTGGTGGCTGCCCCACACACACACAGCTAAGCTGTTTCCCACTCGTGCTGTATTAAAAAAAAAAAAAAAAAAGCAGAAACATTGCACATGTAAAACAAGACGGCTGCAAACCGAATTTGACTGAAAACACAAAGAAGTGGCCACGAAAAGTATGAGAAGTGAATTATAATTACAAACCCAGCAGTTAAATAGGATAAATGCTTCTTGTCCCAACCCACCCCAGTTCTGCTGCTGTGTACACACAAAGGCTCCCTCAGTCAGGTCTGGTAGTATTGCTTGACAGATCTTTCAGCAGAAATATCATTATATAATTTCTGTTCATGAAAGCCAAACATAGGCTGAATAATATTTCACATGAAAACATCATAGTCTGAATGTAGCCTCTACTACATCAGAGCAATTTAACCTGTCATTTCAATCACATTACAGTTTTAGGGGTTCAGTTTCCCTTAAATTCTTTGATCTAATGAACACTGCAGCAACAAAGCAATTTAGCATTGTTCCTTCACACTAACACTGGTCTAATAGCAGCGCGGGGTTATAATAGCCCTTACAGCCTCAAAGGCTGCGTTAATGTTAATAGCATGACTGGCTTTTGCTCAGCAGGTACTCTCAAGTAGCAGATGTGTTCGAGCTTCTAAAACAAGAAGCCCACAGGCTTTTTGTCAGCCCTGTCCCATGTGACAAACAGCTTGTCAGAAACTTTCTATGGTGCCACATCTGGAAAAGTTATTCCCCGTCTCCTCCTAGCTATCCCTCAACTCTGCCACTCTGCCAAAACACCCTGAGCCGACTGAAGGTTTGGGCAGAGAGGATCATCTTACCGTCACCACAGTGACCAAAGAATAATGATGTGTGCAGTCACAGCAGGGATTTCTAGCACTTCAACGAGTTGCAGAGAATCATCACTATCGTTAAATGTTAGAGGAGTGGTTCTCAACATTTTTTTGCAAAGTACCACCTGAGAAAATATTGAGTTCTCCGAGTAACACCATTATCAACAATGTTAAACTACAGTTACAGTCTAAATAGGCTGAGCAAAGTCAGCTATACTGGAGACTTTTCCTCAATAAGATAATTTGCTCTCTCATCATCATCCTCTTCCTCACATTATACTTCGGACACTGGTGTAGTGAAATTACATTAAGATGGATTGAGCGATTTTTTTGTTATTCATCATTTTCTACGCACTCCGGTCAAAATTCCTCATCTCCGCTTTGACAACGTACCCTGGTGTATATAGTACAACAGTTTTTCTGATTTTTTCAGAGGAACCTTGCGTACCAATAGTGGTACATGAACCACAGTTTAAAAACCAAAGTGTGATCTGGTCCTTTCGACAATCGTGGGTGCCTTCCGTTTTTAGACTAATTTGAACAGATTATCTGGCCAAATTATGAGGAATTAACATTTTATATAATTTTATATCATTGGACGCATCAGAGTCTTCCAGTTAGTATTAAACATGTTTGATATTTACGACTGAACAGCGATTGGGCCGTGAGCAGAACCCAGCAATATCAATGAGAGTGAGTTGACCTTGAAATGGATGTTGCATATTTTTGTTTAGAACTTTAACTTGTACAAGACAAGTTGATTCCGTCTTCTCAGAACAAAACATTGCACACACAACAGCTATTAACTGACAACCTCCATTTCTGTTTATTTTCTGAAGTCATGTTAAATCAAAGAGTTTAGGTGAGTAAAAACACACAGAAAAGCTCTGATACTAAAATGAAGTAGAGAACAACAGATTTGAACACTGAAATTTGGTAAGGTGGTTACCAACATATTTTGCGTGACAGCACATTGTTTTAGTTTCAAAGTTGAACTCCTCAGTCCACAGTGACATCAGGGAACCACATTTATCAAACTGCACTCTAAAAATGATGCTCTCATACTTTATAGCAATGGTTAATTGACTTCCTCCAGCAATGGTAAAGAAAAGAAACAATATCATGGTACACGGTGTCCATTCTTGTACCAATTTGCCTGCTGGTACCATAACCTAGCTTGGCTCAACCTGAAATCGCCATGTTTTTTTGTCCCTGGCACACGAGACATGCTGATGACAGAGAAGCGATGTTGAGTTTTTGTATACTTCCAGCAATGGTGGCCACCAAAGAGCTGATGCCTTTCAATTTGGCTGTTGCTTCCATTTTAAGCGACTTTACTAGATAGCCATATAAAGATAGCGAGTGATGCATGAAGACATTTTGAAATCCTATGCGAGCGACCCAGACCCAGATTCAAATGGATCTGTAATGTTTGTAGGTCTATCCATTTGTGCCAGGCTAAGAATTACTGCTTATTCTCACCAATATCAAATCCACTTGAAGGTGTCTCGCTGCCTAAACCTTTTCAGCTCCTTGATTAGTTGTAGTTAATGTTCAAGATGGGCAGCAGTGTAGAAAATTACTTCTTCTTCGTCATCTAAGTCAATCCTGACATCAATCTCTCTCCTGCCACTCTTGTCCTCTGAGGCCTCTTTTATTGCTTGCCTGAAAGAAAGAAATAACCCCTATGACTGCACTCTCCAGCCTCTCTGCAGTCTCACCCTGAACATTTTGCTCCTTCAGGTTGATTGATGTCTGTGTTGTGTCTGCGATGCACTGACTCCCTTTCCATATGCTCGACACAACCAAGGACCTCTGCCAGCAACATGTGCACGGAGGCATAGAGGTGAATTCAGCGGAAGGGAGGGGGTCTTTAGAGGATTAAGAGAATGTTTAATCATTGCTCTTAATCACCAAGTAAATATTGTCCTAACCATACATTTTTGGCCATTGAGCCAAACACATAAAATGCGCTTTGTTCTCTTTTACCAAATGAGACGCCTGGGGTTTAGTGCTGTGTTCCATTAGTAGTCGGAACTTGGAATTTCTGAGGTCATGGGGTTAAGTTCAGTGGGAGTGAGGATTCCAAGATAGCTGCCCGCACTGAAAGACTGTTTCTTTTACTGGTAATAGCACGTCTGTTGTATTTGCTTCACAGTAAATGAGTCGTACACATAGTACAGTTGAATTTTTAGCCACAGTGATGTTGCTACTCTGTTTGTGTGTGTGCCTAATACTGTGTAGAGGTTGTTATCGACTTGTATTACCAGGCCCAGCATACGTTGGAACACTCTGGAATAATATCACGATACAACGATATAACAAACTTGATATCCATCAACTGGAAGAAAATAAAAGTCTGTGAAAAATTAAAAGTGCAAGATTTTATGACTTTATGCTCTTTGTCTGTATTGAATGTGGATGGAGCATCTCGTAACGTAGCTTTCTCCACCATCATCCCGCTCTTAACGTTCTCATCTTCGTCCAGGTAACTTCAACCCTTTAGTTTATTAGTTAAATAATTAAAAAAAATGTTCAATTAAAATATTTATATCTGCTCTGGCATATTGATTATTGTATTGAACAAGGAATGGCAACGATATATAACCAAATCGATATTTTGTCCCAACCCTATGAGCAACTACCTGATGCATTCAAGGAATCTTGTAAAATGTCATCCCTTTTTGCAGACACATGCACAGTCCACTAACCAAATGCCTGCTACTGCTACATTGGTGGTAATTTATGCATTTCTCAACCTTCATTTATTTATTGTATTTCCTGTTTAGTTTCATACGCTACACAACAACCATCAGCTACTTCTAAACTTGTGACACTGATCGACCCTTCTCTGTCTCTCCAGTGCAAAGCAGAGCAACAGCACAGACACACACCCTGAACAACATGGTGTGTGTGTATATGTCATTGCAATTGTGCTTCGGTCATTTTGAGAATTATTTCTATGTCTATGAAATGTGCGGTGACTGTCACATATGACTCCGTGGCAACTCTGTCACTGATGGCTAAGAGCCGTGTACCTTGGCTCAGGCTCTTGGAGGAAGTCTTTGAGACCGAGCCCCTGCGAGATGTTTCTTGTCTTTGCAAATAAAGCATAACAGTTTGTCCGTAATAGCATTCTGACGAGCATCTGTAAACCTTGTGATGTGCAGGGAGGCAAAGAAAGATTTCATCCTTGTCTGCTCGGACTTAAAAAGTGGTGATCTCCGTGGGTGTTTTTTTGCTGTCAGCCATTTCTGACTGAACGTGAGATTGTTGTGATTCAGAAAACTTTATTGTTCTGCGAGGGTCCTACGTGAGCAACGCATTTGGTTTTTCACACAGAAATAGGGCCAGGCCTCCATCTCCACGTTTTAACACATGTATAAAAAAAAAAACACATTTTAACCCTTAGATGCACACGTGGGGTCAAAAATGACCTCACGGGTTGTTATTCTTCAAAATCTTTAAAATGAAAAGTTGTAATATATTTATATTCATTTTTGACCCCACTTGTGGAAGAGTGGGGTAGTGATTCAAAAACTGCAATTTCTTAAAATTAATGAAAAAATTTATAAAAATGCAAATGACCTCATGTCACAAACAAATTTTGAAGAATAACAACCCAGTTTATTGCAAAAACGCATTGATTTTAATTGGGGTAATTTTTGACCCCACTCATGGAAGAGTGTAGGTATTGGTAGGTTGTGCATAGTAATTACAGCATTCGATTATCATTGATTTTTTGCTTAAAAGTCTGATTTAGGCTGCCGTCTAAACAAGGCCTTAGTCTGATGGTAGACTGTCCATCGTATCGCTGTCATCATGTCACAACAGACACAAACATACTTGGGTGATCACGTTCCCATCACAAAACATTCAGATTGATCTTTCATCAACTATAGACAGGAAGTTGCTAACAGGACAAACTTACAGATAAACCCACACATGAAAACATAAACACCTTGGTAGAGATGAAAAAGATTGAGAAGTAAAGGTGAAATATATCTGGCTGGAGATACAGAATGTATGTTAGATAACGTTCCAGGTACTGTGAGACAGGTGCTGTACTCTTCACCGGTCTCTCTTTCCTGTGAATTAGCACCGAGGGCTGGCTTTTATGAGGTGGGAATGACGCAGCACACAGGAAGATGATGAAGACGAAGTTATTGTCTTGTCATCCTTCTAAAGGCTTCTGACCTGATTTTGGTGTTGACTTAGAGAAACACACTTCCTTTTTCTTTAATTAATGTGCTCACATTCCAGTGCACTTTGTAAAAAGTAAAGGATGAAAGAATGAGAGGAAAACTGAAAAGTGAGGAGCGCAGACAGAGCAGCTGAAGGTGGCATGCCCCGCTGTCTGTCTTGGAAGAAAGCTTGGTATACTAGTATGCCAATATCCACCTTTCACAGGCTTACAGTGTGATGAAGAATTGGAAGGCATCCCAGAGTTTTGTTTGCTGACTTCTGTCTCTCCCAGATTTTTTTTCTTTCTTTTTTTACACTCATGTCTCACAGGCGCCACTGGACTTCAGTGTAAGAGGAGGAGGAACAGATAGGTGGTAGAATACAAGAGCAGGGAGGAGACACATCAAGTTTTTTTAAATTGAGCATTATACAGTGGATTGTTTTCCCGTTGTTTTGGCTGGAGCATCAGCAGCTGATTGTAACAGGTTTGGTCCTGAGAGGGATATCATAACATCTTGCAATGGATCAAAGAATAACCAGGTTTCATCTGCTCTTCCTCCCCCTCCTCCTCCTCCTCCTCCTCCTCACGGTCTGCACCATTTTTACGGCAGCAGTGGGCAACCATACAGGAAGGATCAAGGTAGTCTTCACACCTACTATCTGCAAATTAACCTGCATTGGAGGCAGATGTCACAACAACTGTGAGCTGGGAAACACCACCACCATCATCAGTGAGAACGGCCATGCCACAGATACACTGACAGCACCCAACTTCAGAGTAGGTAAGAGATCTTTTCCTGTTATCTTGGTGAAGGACACATGACATGATCTTGTTCTGATGGTGAGTTCCATTTGCAGTCGGACCTCACCACCATATAAACTTTGCTACTTTTACCGTTACTAGCACTTCTGTTGTGTTTGTCTCACATTCTCACAGTCATACACATACTGAAGTACTGGGCGTGTAACGGTACGTGTATTTGTCCCATACATTTTCAAAATAAGTGAGAAGCCAGAGCTCGACGATCCAACGATCTCGGTTATGTCTTCCCTTTCCTATCCCTTCCCTATGTTATTTATCAACATTGGTATGTAGACAAGCAGAGCCAGGAGTAGAACCCACAACCTTTGAATTGAAAGACGACTCGTTTTTTTTTGTGTTTCTCAGCACTATTAAAAGCTATTAACTTGTTGGCCTCCATGTCTGTTTATATTCTGAAGTCACATTTAATTTCTGAGAGATCCCAAATCCCTGGAATCTTCACACCGAAATAGTTTGATTAAAACAAATATTTTTATTTAACTGATTCTAATGATGCTTTGCTCATCACTAGTTTTTCTGTCGCCAAGGTAGTTTTGTGCAGCTGTGCTGTGATGGCCCCTTTCCGCACTGTAAAGTATAAACATATATATATATATATATATATATATATATACACAAAGTACATGTATACCTTTTTAATATACTAAGACATGTTTTGCTCCTAACAGAAAACATTTGTCATTGTTTATTTTTAAAAATAACGAGTGATAAAACATATATGTGGTATGTTTTATTCTATGAAGATCAGTTAAAAAAAACACACACTTTTAATTCTTTGTTTTTTGTGATCAGCTGTAGACTTTGTGATCCTAAGAGAACTTTGCAGAACCTGCAGAATGGATTCCTCATGTTGCACCTGGACCTGTGACTGACGGTGTGGAAATAGATATTTGACTGCAGGGCCTGTGTGGGCTTGCTTTAATCCTCCTCTACCCTTGGTCCTTCTTTCCTTCATTCCTTCCTTACTCTATCTTTCTCGCCTCTGCAGTGGCTGGGTACTGTCCTGGGAGGATGAAAGTTTACTTGCAGCATAGATTAAACTCAAAGAGACAAGACGGAACCAAACGTGCTTGTCTTGTTTGTCTCACTGAACTGATGTGAGACGTGTTGAGTAAAGAGTTTAGATTTATGAATCAGTGGAAAGAAGGTGTGGGTCTGTTGAAACTTGCCCACAGACCATGACATAGTAGATGAGGCTTGGATACATACAGTATACAGCTGACGTCACACAACCAAGGTAACGCTCTCTGGTGGGAAACAACACTGTTCAGCTCTATAAATGCAAATACTAAACACTTTGTGCCAAAACACGACTGTAGAACATTTTACCGGATCCCCACAGATCCACAGAGACGGTGGAGGTGAATCACTGCTATGAAACGTGCTCACAGTGAGCAGAAGAAGACGGAGGAATCGGAACATCGATTGAAATTTCATGGTTATGTTATGCTCGCGAGAGCAGAGCGGTTTAACTACTATTAGGATCCAAAAATGCAGAGGAGACAGATATGCAGTTGAATAAGATTTATTGCAGCAATGTGTATTATAATTAACGATGACACGGGAACGAGAAAGGGAGGGGGGCTCAGAGAGACAGCCAATGCAGCTGTGCCGGGAATATGGGGAGAGTCGGTGGTCTGGGAAGTCCACAAGGCAGGGGAAGTTCCAACGGTGGAGAAGGATGGTGGTGAATCCGCAGCTCTCGGGGAAGCAGGAGACGTGGAAACCTGAGGCAGAACAGCACGAGTGAGTAGTCCAGAAGTCAGAGTTTGAGATATCACAAATAAAGTCATAGACATTACCACTGGTAGAGCATAAACAATCTGACGCTGGTGACTGGGACGGCAAAGGCTTAAAAGGCCTCCTGATTGCTCATCAGGAGCAGGTGAGGAGGAGCCGCCGCAGGTGTTGCTGATCACCAGCGTCATCAATGGAAGTAGGATCAGCCACGCCTCCTGCAGAGAGGGGAGAGAGAGAGCAGCACGGAGGAAAACTACAACAATATTAACGGAGGAGAGTGGGATCGTGACAGTACCTCCCCCTCAACGGGCGCCTCCTGGCGCCATGCCAGGTCTCCCAGGGTGGTCCCGGTGGAAGTCCCGCTTTGGCGGCAGTGGGAAGTTTGGTGAGGGGGATGAAGTGAACCGCTTTGGAGAACCGGTCTATAACGGTCAGGACTGTGGTGTTGTTCTGGGAGGGGGGAAGACCGGTGATGAAATCCACGGCAATGTGGGACCAGGGACGTCGGGGAATGGACAGGGGTTTCAGCAAGCCCGCAGGGGGGCGGTTGGAGGACTTGCCCCAGGCACATATGGGGCAGGCAGACACAAAAGATGTGACGTCCTGAGACATGGTGGGCCACCAAAAATGCTGTTTGAGGAATTGGAGGGTGCGTACGGTTCCTGGATGGCAGGCGAGTTTGGAGGAGTGTACCCACTGCACCGTGCCTGCCGAGAGTTGAGGTGTTTGGCGTTCCGGAGGTAGGCGAGGCTCTTGTGGTCGGTCCAGGCAACAAAGGGTTGGGAGGACCCCTCCAGCCAGTGCTTCCACTCCTGCAGAGCCAAGATAATGGCCAACAACTCGCGGTTCCCGACGTAATAGTTGGCTTCTGCAGGAGATAGGCGGCGGCTGAAGAAGGCACAGGGGTGGAGTTTCTGGTTGGTGGCACTCTGTTGGGAGAGGACTGCTCCTACCCCGATGTCGGAGGCGTCCACCTCAACTGTGAACTGGAGGTTGGGTCGGGGTGAGACAGGATAGGGGTGGTGGTGAAGAGTCTTTTGAGCCGGACAAACGCAGTCTCAGCCTCAGTACACTGAAACCCTTTAAGGGGGGAGGTGAGTCTGGTGAGTGGCTCCACCACCTTGCTGTAGTCCCGTATGAAACGACGATAAAGGTTGGCGAAGCCTAGGAAACGCTGGAGCTGCTTGCGGGTGGAGGGGGTGGGCCAGTCCCTTACGGCGCTGATCTACGTGGGGTCAGGAGAGAGCTGGCCTCGCTCGACGATGAAACCCAGAAAATGAACGAATGAGGCGTGGAAGGCGCTTGTCCAGCATGTCACGCAGAACATCGTTGACTAGACTCTGGAAAACGGCGGGGTGTTGGTCAGGCTGAAGGGCATTACCAAGTATTCGAAGTGGCCAATTGGGGTGTTGAATGCAGTCTTCCATTCGTCCCCCTCACGGATCCGGACCAAGCGGTAGGCATTGCGCAGGTCCAGTTTTGAAAAGATGCATGCGTGATCTCGTTCAGTCCCCTGTAGTCGATGCAGGGCCGTAGGGAACCATCCTTCTTCTGGACAAAGAAAAAACCTGCTCCAACTGGGGACAACAAAGGACGAATGACACCAGCTGCTAGGGACTTGTGGATGTACTTCTCCATGCTTTTGCGTTCAGGGCGCGAGATATTATAGAGACGGCTGGAGGGGAGAGTGGCCCCGGGGAGCAGGTCGATGCTGCAGTCGTAGGGACGGTGGGGAGGCAGAGAGAGTGCATGCTGTTTAGAGAACACTTCGCTCGAGTCATGAAACTCACGGGGAACGGAGGTGAGATCTGGTGGTGCTGGGAGCGGCTCTGGACACGAGGGGGGAGGCCGGGAGAGTGGAGTAGAGGCACTGGGAATGACAAAGGACGCTTCAATTGGTGAGCTGGCCAGTAGACCAGTTGAACTGGGGGCTGTGACGAGCCAACCATGGGAGACCCAGCACGGCAGGGGCGGAAGAGGACGGGATCAGGAACAATTGAATCTGCTTGTGGTGGTTGCCAGAAAGGAGGAGTGTGACAGGCTGAGTTCGGTGGGTGACCTTGGCCAGGGGTCTACCGTCCAGATCCAGGATGGTTTTTGGTTGGGGGAGGACAGTGGGGATCCTGGCTTGGTCGGCGATCTTCTGGTCATCTGCTCCGGAGTCGATGAGGAAAGTGAGAGGCAGAGACTGTTGACACCACATCAGCTTTCCGGGGAGCAAGCTGATGTGCTGGTGAGCTCATTCTTTTGGCCGGGAGGGGCAGGAGGCGATGAAATGGCCGGACTGACCACAGTAGATGCAGGCTCTGGCCGTCAGCCTCCCCCTCTCGGAGGGGGTTGGGCGAGCCCGGCCCAGCTGCATGGGTTCAGAGGAGTCGGTGTTGGGAACCGAGGGAAGTGAGGGGCTGGGCCGATTGATGGGGGGGCGTGACTGGGCGTGACCGGGCAAGCAAGGGTTTTGTCTTCCCTAACATTGTACATGAAATTCCACCATAATGCCGTCTCTTCAGTTTCTTCCTAACGCCTTCATTTCTGCCACTTTCTTTGTGTGTCCTCCTCCAGGTTGATTAACCTAACCTGATTAGTCTGATTGCATCTCTTTTTCTTCGTATTTTTTTCTTAAATTTTTTTTCTCGTTTTTATTTTTCAGTTTTTGTCAGATCAACTTTATTGTTATTGATTTAATGTCTTGTTATCACTGGTGAAATGAACACTGGTCTTCAATGGTGTGGCCGTGTTGCTGGTGCTGGTGCTCATACTGCAACAACCACACATTTATAAAACATTTTGTAATAAATAAAGTAAGAGAGTATATTCCCGCATCATATTTGACCAAGTTCCATTTCTTGTTTTTCCCGTATTGTTTCTTTTTCTGAAGACTCATTTTTCAGTCGTGAGATGGCGAGTTCAGCAGAGGCTGTAGAGAATCTAGATCCTGGCAAAGATGAAGTGAAAACGACTCGGTCAGTTGATGATAGTTTGGTGATAGCAGGAAATATTCATGGAATGACTTGATACAATGTACACAGATTACTTTTAAATTGGACATATTCGGGCTGTTGTATGTGTATCCCATTTGGCCTGGTTACGGCCCCTGGAGAGTGGATCTAAGTGCTGTTTTTCCAGCTCTTTTGGCATACTTTCTCCCAGGTGAATGCAACAACTTGCCAAGTTCTGAGAGTTTGCTGGCCTTCAGCCCCGGCTCACTTTCTCTCAGACATCTGTAGCTGCCAGTTCATTTGTGTCAGTTGCCGTCCAGATGGTTTCAAATCATTTATAGTCAGATTAAAATAAATAGACTCAGGTGGGAGGTATGGAGGTGGAGGTGGGCTGAATGTTGAAGGGAAAAATCAGACTGTACATGTGTCAGCTTATGCACCGATCACAATGCAACAAGCCAAGTTTCTCAATTCCTCAACTTACTATTCTTAGTTTGTGTTGAGTGGAGAATTATCCAACTGTAGTGCAAATATTATACAGTGCTGGAATAGAGACTGACATCACAACATTACTTAAACATACTATACCTTTATTAACTTGACCTGAATTGTAAAGTCGAGAACATGCATCTCTTAACGAGTACGTTGTGTACAGAATAAGCACTACATAACCGTAATTAAGCATTTATTAACCATTATTACCCTTTATTAATATTAATATATTGTAAAGTGTAAAACATGCTGTGTTTGTGCGGTTGTTTAAGGGTCAAAAGGAGCATTAATAAAGGTTATCAATGGTTAATGAAAGCTTACCTTTATCTTTACAGTCACCTGCTGTGACAGTTAACAGTTATTGAACTGGTAACATCAGTGATCACAGTAGTAACTGTTAACTGTCCTAAAAGTTTCATACTCTCTTCTCCATTCAATTGAATGATTTTCTCCATCACGTGAGGAAAATGCTGTCAAATTTGGAGCATTGTTTCCCGAGCCTCAAAATCAAAAAATCAAAATCAAAATCAAAAGCAAAGATATTCAGGTTACTGACAGAGAGGAGCAAGGACACCAGAATATGTTCAGAATGAAGAATCTGAAATTACAGAATTGATTTTAATTTAAAAAACGCAAACACTAAAGGTAATAATTGATATTAGAATTGTTGCCGATCAATTTATTGATTTATTAAGAATGACTAGTGCAGTACCTGTTCAATTCATGTCTGTTTTCATGAGGTGAATGATTCCTGCATTGGTTTCTGCATCGTTATTCATTGGTTACTGCACTGAGTCTAGATACTGAAAAAGAATAACAATGACAAATAATGACAGATTGAAATAATTCAGCACTGTGTAAGATGGGGCTCATTTTCCATTTTCTTTGGGATATTTTCCCGACAGTTAAGAGAGGGCTCTGCAGACACTTTAGCCACAGAGGTCAATCGTGTCTCATGTGACTCCCCAGTCAATTTGAAGCAGATGTTTCAAATATATCCCTGAGGAAAACCACAAATTATCAGAGAAGTATTTGCAAACTAAACAAGTTTTCTTTGGCAACTGCAACAAAACCTCAAAAATAAGAAAAGAAAATGGTGGGAGGACTTGAGGAATTTGAAAAGATTAGTGAGCCTGATGTTCACTATGACTTCTCACACAAACACACTTATGTTTCTTCATGACGTCAGCTCTCTGGTTGAAAGTGTGTGTGCTGCAGCTTGTTCCATGTAAATGTAAACGTGACACCTGCTGTGCTGTAATGTGTGGGAACTACAGGATTTACATGAGGGTCAACACACAACTCAACATCAGCCTCTACCATCTATAAAAACCTTGGAACCATTTGTTAGGACCCTCGTAACAGAAATGTCTGTAGGGGACTACACAGTTTTTTTTTGGGCATTTCATCCACACAGAAATGGCATTTTGAAAGAGCCTAAAACTGTATTTTTTTTGGAAAATCTCAAAACACCACCCTTGCATTTTCATGTAGACAGCAAATACACTACGATAGGAAAAGGATGATTGTCATTGTCCTACTGTATCTCTCCCTTACGCTGGCATTCACTGTCCCTGTCCCTGTCGTTGTGGTCATAACACTGTTTTTTGGAGATTGTGTGGCAGTGTTCCCAACTACTACTGGCAGTTTCCTTCTTGGGAAGTAGTTAGGATGACGCCATAAAGTTGTGATTCACTGGATTTGTCACTAGTTGCTTTTTTTGGGGAAAAAAAAAATGCTAAAGTCAATTAATATAACCACAAAGTCACCAAGTTGTCAACAGTGATGTTTGGTCTGTTTGCTTTATGATAACTTTTTGACCGCGCTTTGCTGTGCTCGTACGCCGTGACGTCACTCTGGGGAATAAGGTTTTCCTGGGCTTTTTATGGCCTTTAGGAACATTTAACAAATGTGAAACTCCATGAATTAAAAATATAGAATATAAAGATCTATACATGCCTATGTCCATGTCTCGATGTGTCCTGTGGACACTTTACAGGCGTTTCTTTTACTATTGTGCTCAATGGGAAAATTGCTTTTTGGGCCGCATGAGTATTATTTGTTGCAGTACCACAAGTGGCCACCATGACAAAATTGTCTTGGTAGAGGGGGTGGAGCTCTATCCAGTTCTTATAATACATCCATGACTGGTGCACGTAAACAGATGAACTGAACACTGTTATTCCCTGTTTCGCATAGCTTGAAGTGGCACATCGTAGCAGTGTAGTTCTCCCCCAAAGAGTAGATACTGAGCAAGATAGTACTACATATGTAGTTTACCGTAGTACTCCACGAGTAACTGACCCAGTGCAGGACTCTGCTGTGAAGGTGGTGAATTTGCAACAAAAGAAAAGAAAAGAAATTTGAAGGAGCAGTGGGTAGGATTTAGGAATGGTGGCACGCCACTCCTAAATGAATGTAGAGGAAACACTGATATTTATTCAGAATGGCTTTTAATACCCAGAAGTGTGGTGACAGTTTTTTATTATTTTTCACTCTTTTTATTTTTTAGTTCACTTTTTATTTGTGTGTTTTTATTTGGTATTTAAATGCTTTGATTTATGTTTCATGAATTTGCTTTTACTGTCTGCTTTTAATGCTGTGTGTCTATAATGCTTTTATTTTGTAAAACACTTTGCTCAACTGTGGGTTGTTGTAAAGGGCTGTAGAAATAAAGTACATTACATTACATTACATATGTGCACGTGCAGTAATGTTATTTGCCCGTGAACATGTTTCATGACTTTTGACATAAATGTGACGCCATAAAAATATAGCCAATTTACTGATTCAGTCTCATTCATTTTGCTAGTTATCAATTTGGATTATGAATAATAATTAACTTGCTAACTGATACATCAAAACACTTCATCAATAGTTAGCTGAAATTGAAGGATATGAGTTATTTAAAAAAAGACATGCAGAGATGTCCAACAGTTTGCAGTAGTTTTGCAAACGGTAAATTTGTGCAAAAGAATGCATATTTTGAAAGGATATTACAATAGCTGGAAGAAACTGACAATGTTATTGGTTGTTGTCTCACTGCACAGTAACAGAGTTTATTTCCTAATAAAATGAAAAGCTCCTTCATTGATCTATGACAGACATCACTAATGTGTTGTCATTAAATTTGAATCAAGGTGGTTAGAGACACTCTACGCACAATAAGGTGATTACTGCATTTCATAGCACAACAACAGTGTGGTACACAATCTACAATGCAGCAATCATGCAAATCATTCACTTATTGTGACAGCTTTAAATGAAGTTAAGTCACCAGGTGGAATTGTGGTGGAGCATGAACGTGCACATACAGACTGTCACAACACCAATTCTCACTTAAATATGGACTTCCTTCCTGTCCTGTTTCAATGTATATTATATATAATTATAATTTACTACAATACAATAATGATGAATACAAATTGCATTGAGTTTGCATTTTTTGTGCAACATTTGCATGACTGTGTGCGTGTCGACAGTTTCTTAGTGTGTAAGAATAACATCACTGTTTTTCCCTGTTGTCTCCTTAGTGGTTTGTCATCTCCCGTGTATGAACGGCGGCAAGTGCAGCACCAGGGACAAGTGTCAGTGTCCTCCCAACTTTACTGGAAAGTTCTGCCAGATGCCAGTTCAGAGTGGACACCACCACCAGCAGCAGCAGCAGCAGCAGCAGACGTCCAGCAGCTACAGCCAAACTCAGGTCCACTCCACACACACGCTGCCACTGACCTACAGCAACGGCCAGAGCACTGGTGAGTGAAAACCAACACATGTGATACCCACACAATACAAGACTCCTGTTTCTTTTCAATTGTTTTTGATTGGGGAAAAATCGATACAGTGAAATATTGCTTATTTTGGAAGGCAATATTATATATTACAGTAGTATAATTTTTTAACTGATGCTACAGATAAACATTTTGTGGATTAGCATTAAAAAAATCAATTGCCAAGTGCTCACTCTCACTGGAGCTGTTGTGTGAGTATATCGCAATATATGATTTCACAGAAATTCAGTATTTTGCAATATCGTGATAATATCGTATCGTGGTGTCTCACCGTTAGTTTTTGATACTAGGGCCAAAGATGTGGGTCG
Source organism: Solea solea (assembly GCF_958295425.1). Classification (NCBI taxonomy): domain Eukaryota; kingdom Metazoa; phylum Chordata; class Actinopteri; order Pleuronectiformes; family Soleidae; genus Solea; species Solea solea. The sequence goes on along the minus strand of NC_081148.1, from coordinate 3,723,095 downwards.
AACTTGCCTCAGCTTTGAACCTGAACCAGAGGGTTGTTAGGGAAATGTAGCGTTGATAATCCATTGCCTATTTCTCCTTCCAATTTTTGGCAGGCTGTACACGATGAGTGGTGTAATGCTGCCCCCCACTGTTTGAAGTTCTTAATCACAGTTCCAGTTCAAAGTTGCTCAACGCAGTTTAAAGCTCCCCATTGGAATTTGTTACATTCTGAAACATGCTAAATTAAATTTTTCACACAATAATAACCAGTGCTACCTTCTCCTTGTTCTTCAGCTCATAATTTCCAGCAGGCTGCACACTGAGAAGCATAATGCTGCCCTTCACAATTCAAAGTTCTTTATCACAGTTCTTCTCATCTTCCCATCTCCTTTCACCCTCCTTTCCTTTGCCTTTATGTACACACAACACACATATATTTAACGTTTCTCTCCAGCATTAATGGATTTACTTAGATTTGCTTTTTTCATGTGTTATTAGACGCTACATGTCGACGTCCCTGTTATTTTTTTTGCAGTGATGACCCCAAAGCCTAGAATGGAGAACAAATTAACTCTGTTGTTAAAAAAAAAAAGAACAAAAAGGCTGCAAAAAGCTAGCCTGGCTAACACCAGACTGCATCTCAATGTCATTTGAGATTGAGGTTGATTGAGTAGATAACTGGACAACTAATCATACCAGCCCTCTTGGCCCGAATGAAATGTGTTTCAGGATGGGCTGTACAGCATTGAGTTTTTAGATCGACATGTTTGCATGACATATTTTTATTATGATCGGGCTTTTGTTGCGATTACTTGTTTCCATGTAAACATAGCTAATGATCTGATTAACAAGTGGAGAGCGATGGAAAATGATCTGGCAGTGTGTTGGAGTGAAGTCCAGACTTCTATGTGGAGGTAGGTGAGGAATTACAAGCATGTTTGCCTCTTCAGCTGCCCGAGGAGAAGCCAGCCACCCAACACACACACACACACTAGGTCTGTAAATGTTCATCTATAATCCCACTCGAATTCCATTCCTTATTATTTTGTATATTCGTATTTTCAATTCAAATTTTTAATACATTTTACACACACACACACACTAACCCTCTCAGAACCACAGAATCAGAATCACTCCACTTCCTCTTCAGGAAGCATGTTTTAGTCCATTTACTTCCAGTTCCCGTGAAAAGTCCTGGAGGGTGGTCAGGAAGAAATGACCGGTAAATGGTTTAATACAGATGTAAACACTGTGTTTCCTGGTTAATTTCCTGATTAGAAAAAGCCTCCATTGTGCTGTGCTGTATGTGTAGGACCTAATATAATGTGTTGATGTCATGTTTGTGAATACCTAGGTTGAGGTTAGATGTCTCATAAAATGTAGAAATTAGTGCACTTTTGTGCAACATTTTGGACGGATAAGCAGGTAAATATGATTATTTCTCTCAAAATACACAGTGTCACTTGAAATACACATATAAATGTTGCTATCAGTGAACTATTAGTAGGAATTAGGGATGCACCGATATGAACATTTTGGCCGATACCGATATCCGATATTAATATTGATGTTATGGCCGATAACTGATATGTACCGATATCGATATATGTTTAAAAAAAAAACTGTACAGACTGAAAATTATGCAAGCTGAATTTTTGAATGTCTGTTTTTATTTTCAAAACATGTTTTACATCCAAATAACAAGGTTACAGGGCTACCATAAAACACAAGTAACCAGTTTTTAGAAACCTTTACCACTTAGCAAGTGTGTAACTAAATTAAAGTACAGTTTAACTCCCTCAACTCACTAAACTCCTGTGAGAAAGTTTGGCAAATGTCTTCCTTTGGTCGATTACTTGCTGTATTGGGTTCCCAACTGCGACTGCTTTCTTTTTTGCCTGCTGGCTAACGTTAGCAGTGTTAGCTTCCTGCCATTGTTTGTGTACTTCTGAGTGTTTCATAATCAAATTTGTGGTATTTATTACTGCTTTTCGCGTATCTTCTATCGACACTGTGAAAAAACGTCTACACAGCATCTAGATGGGTATGAACATTGGCACAGTTTTACTCATCAGACCGATGCTGATATGTTAAAAAATGACGAACATTGGCCGATACCGATATTAATGCCGATATTAGAGTGTTTGCTCAGTGACATGAATCTCTCAGCCTCTGACAGTAAATCTAGGAGAAATGTTTCCAGTATCCCACAACACTTTATCCAATCAGGAACCAGAACTCTACAAAGAGGCGGTCCTTGCGGATGTTGAGCTCAGGCTGTTTATCACTGAAGAAATCGGATCGTGGATTGTCACAGTCTCGTTCTTTTGCCACTGCTTTTGTGCGTGTGAAGCAGAGGTTGAAAGGTGTTCTGCTAACGGATTCATATCATAGTCACAGATTGTGTTTGTGCCTGTTTGTTTGTCTCAAACTCACTGTCAGACAGCTTTTTCCAACAGGAAATTAAACTTTATGTGGCTTTGTAAACCGCTCAGTCCTTGCTTCAAATTCTATAGAGAAAATCTGTAATTTTTCATCACAACACTCAGGATATTTTGATCCACTGATGTCTCCATCAGTAAGTTCAAATGTGTTATTTGGTGACTTTGGTGTTTGAAATGCTTCTTTTGGATTTACCTAAGTAAACACAAATGAATCAAATGTGTGATTCATTTGACATCTCATCTTTAGTGTGACATCTTTCAGGCTGGTTCTGGTGCTGCTGCTTCTTCTTCTTCTTCTTCTTCTTATTTTAGTGTTTCACTAAATAAGTTCAAATAAGTCCCAAATCTCTCAGTAAACTCCAATACATTTCAAAGAGAGCTGTAGTCAATGATTTATTTATCTCTGTGTTAACTTTTTTAGATATAAGCGAGCACCTAATTTAATGAATATCATGAATAATCAAAAAAAAAAAAATCAAACAGCAAATAACAAACCAAAGAATACTGAGCGGAATTTCTCTAAGCTTTTCTTAAAGTTCTGGAGTCCATCAGAAAGAATTCTCTTGGTGGAGAATGTCAACAGTTTTTGTTCACAGCAAGTCTGGTACACTTTCGTCAGCCATTCGTCGCTAAAGCTTCTGACAGTTTCTTCTCCTCCAGTTTCCTGAGTGCCACAATAGCCGCCTGGCATTTCAGCATTATGGGACTATTTATGGGACTATTTTCATTGGCAGTGGTCAGGATAATCCACTTGTCCACTTGTACTTTTTCACTCACTTAATTACGGTAATTTTCTGTGTCCCGGCTAAATTTAGCTTTTGTCAATGCAAACTTCTGGTGTATTAATCTGCTCTGTGCCAACCAATGAAATGCTGGGAATGGAGGGGGTCTGGCCCATGGCTCCTAGGCTTCTGTGGGCATGGGATCTCTTTGGACATCTATGCGCACACCAAGGCTTGTCATTATTGGAGGGTCTATGCCCCCCTACTTTAACTTTGGAGAGGCATAAAACCCAATTCCCCCCAGAGATGGTGCATGGGGCACAAGCATAGTCAAGTCTGATTCTGTCAGTGCCTCATACAACTACACTTAAAAACACAGAACTATCCTTTTAAAAGCAAAGTACACAATCTTTATTGGACTGTCCCATCAAAACTGTTGTACATTTCCCCTGAAATACCCACAATGCCTTTTTTATAATGATAATGCACAATGACAGTTGTATCGTTCATGTCGTCCCGTGTCTCTCAAGTATTCAGCCCCAGCATCGTCAACATCCACATCAAACATCCTCCAGAAGCCTCTGTCCAGGTCCACCAGGTGTCTCAGCTGGACAACTACCACAACAATGGTCACCAGTTCAAAGGTTCCCAGTCCGGCTCCTCCTCATCCACCAGCTACACCTACCACCACACAGACAACAGCCAGAAGATCCAGCACCACGGGTACAACGTAGTCTACCCAGGCCAGCACGGCTACCAGGTCCCTCAGTTTCAGCCTGTCACCTCCAAGAATGCTCTGGGTCGCTGCTTTCAGGAGACCACAGGCAGTCAGGTACACCTTCACACCTGTCTACTGTGTGCTATTTCAGGTGCACGTTGAATTACTCAAGCACATTTCCTCAGAGCTGATATTTTGTGTCATTATAATCTTAAATTAAAAAAACAGAGCACACTGCGGTGTAGTGGTTTCTGGTTTGAGTCCCTGTTTGAACGACAATGGCGTTTGCATGTTCTGTCTATGTGCATATGGCTTTTCTCCAGGTACTTAAGTTTCCTCCCACAGTACAAAAAGTAACCTATGGCCACTTGTGATTGACTGGCAACCTGTTAAGGATGTAACCTGTCAGCTAGGATTGGCTCCAGCCCCCCATGACCCTCATGTGGAGGACAGTTAGAGGGAGAGAGTATAAAAAACATGGCAGATAGTAGGTGAATGCTACTCTCCTCATCATGGTGGATAAGGAATAATGCAATTCCTTTGTACAGTTAATCAAGTGAAAACAACCTGTCCTCCAACTGAAACGTAACTATGGGCCGTTTTGGGTGCTGGTTTTGAAAATGTAGACATAGGTCGTAATTCCTGTATACGACCTATATGTACAGTGCAGTATTTTTCAACTCAAATATGCACATGTGTTACTGAAGTTAGGGTTAGGGCAAAAAAGACAGGGTTAGGCAGTAACCCTTGTCCACCACACTCATGTGCGGTGCTCTCGTCACTGAGCCGACTGCCGGTGGTGACTTCGGCGAAGCTACTAGATACCACTTCCAAGGAACTACCAGGTTGCTGTCATGTATACAACCACTAGGGGCGCTGGTTTTGACAATGTAGACATAGGTCGTGATTCATGCATACGACCTATATGTACATTTCATTGGAGGACAGTCTCAGTGAAAACCTTCTCCCAGTGGCCATTCGTACAGTGGATAACAATAGTGCAAAAAACTATCGTACCATGGCTGCTGTCACAATATCAAAATAAAAATATTGTACCTTGAATACTTTCACAATATCACAATAAATATCTTACCGATAATTCTATCACATAGTGCAGGGTAGTATATTCCAAACATACAAACATACAGCCATTCACTCTCACATTCGACCTGTCCAGGGTCTCCTCTGCTCCCTGTGACCCTCGCATGGTGTGTCAGAGAGGGAGTGGTGGACCGTCGATGTCCTCCATGTGTCCATCTGATGAAAGAGTTGTGTGTAAAATAAGATAAAGTAATAATTCTACCTCTCTTCTCTCACTGTGTATTTATCCCTATAACAGTGTGGGAAGGCTCTGCCAGGTCTCACTAAACAGGAACAGTGCTGTGGAACCTTTGGGACATCCTGGGGTTTCCACAAATGTCAGAAGTGTCCAAAGAAACCATGTAAGTACAGCTGTTTTCCTCTGATGTTTTTTTTTTCATGGCTGTATGTCTTGTCCTATGGAAACCTCTGCATGGCCCTGAACATTTGCTCTCTTTTACCATCTGTTGTCCTAATTACATCCCTGGGTGCATGTGCACTTCTTTCAAAGAAGCTGTTTCAATATGATAGGACAGTGAGGTTCACCGTCAGTCTAAATGTGCACATCTTTTACAACATGATAATAAATCATCTTAAGAATAAATACCTTTATACTATTATAGTCGTACACATTACACAACACATGAACCACAAATCATTGATTTTCTGTTTTAAATACACATTACTGTGATTGAACAACTACCATCCATCTCACATGGATGAGGGTCGAGACCTTAATCTGTGTATGAGTTGCAAAGCATGAGTGTAAATGAATTGTGGATAAACAATATAAGATATTATGAATATTAAATTCTTCCTGACTTCAACTTTATAATATGTGTTTTTTTTTTCTTTATTCCACTCTATTACTATTGTTATTAAAAATATTATACCTCAGAACTACATTATACATTTCACTGAGTGCTACTGTGAACTTGTTCACATAGAGTTGAGACAGATGGTTGTCCTTGATTCTTCAGTCTTCCTCTTCGTTTCGGTGTGGCGGCGATACAATGCCGCATACAGGTCTGGTACGCTTAGAGTCGTTTTGGGCATTTTGTGTGGATAAAGATTTGTTTAAAGAAATCTTTTCCAAAATGACAGAGGAAAAGCTTGTTTTAAAGTTCTATTTCTGTGTGGATAAGGCCTAAGACTGGGTCTGTTCACACTATGTAACTCATATAACTAAACACCTGCTCCTCTAAAAAAAGAGGTGGTGTTTGTCATGTATATCATATATCATTCCTTCACTGTTAAAATGTATCGCCTCTTCTTTTTTCTCCTAACAGCAATCCCTCTGATCGACTGTCCACAAGGCTACAAGAGAATCAACAGCTCTCATTGCCAAGGTAAACATGTTTTTTTCTCTTTTGCATTATATCATATTTAGGGATGGTGACCTTTGGGACACTCTACATTTATTTTGTATTATTTACATTTAAAAAGTCAGATTTTAGTCGGACTAAGACAATAATTTGGTTTTCTTAATGTCATGTAAACATGTTAGTCTGATCAAACTAGTCTGTAATCAGGCCTTAAAAGTTAGGCCTGATGAGGCCCGAGCTGACAAGTACATTTTGATTGACAGCCCGAACACGTTTACAGCCATTTACATAGGCCACTTGGAAGTTGGAACAAAGAAATAAAATAAGTCCTCTGTTAACATCGTAACATCTCAGCACCCTAAAAAAAAAAATATATATATATATATATATACATATATATGTATAACATGAAAGTTATCAGAGTGAGTCTGTTAAAATAAAAACAACTCTGGGATAAGTGTGACAGATTTGAGATTCAAGCAAGGACAGTAATAAAGACTGTATTGATGTCTGTGTAGCCTTTCATTTGTCCTTTTTTGTCATTTTTATTGACTCCCAGATTTTGACGAGTGCCAGCTGCAGGGTGTATGTCCCAATGGAAACTGTATGAACACCGTGGGCAGCTACAGGTGCATGTGTAAAGCCGGCTACATTCCCGACCCCACGCTCACCACGTGCATATGTAAGATCTGCTCTCTGACATGTTCTATCACACTTTCTTTCTCATGCACTGTGTTTCTCAAACGAAACAAAATCCAACACAACAGAAATATTATATTGACGTAAATGAGTTGATTAGGTTTGCATGGCCATCTGTGCAGATTCCAGTACTTCTTCTTTACACCTGCTGCAAACAGCAAGCAGTGTTTATGACTCAAAGGCTGATAGGAAAGTGTGTTTGAAAGCAATATGAATGCAGTGCATGGATAAAAGCATGGTGTTCAACAGCAGCATTGTGATGAGTCTTGAGAGTGATTGATTTTGTCTTGTGTTTTCCGAGGTGCTTCTGCTTTGTAAAAGTGTCTGTACATTGTTGGTGTTCGGTCACCATTACAGTATATAAGTGTGAATTACCGATGTTGACATTGTCACGTTAAAAAGTGACATTTCTGACAGCATTGTGCTTGACGATAGGTGTCTGTGAAGGCATCGCAGCTCTAACGTTACCGACAGTGTGCATGTGCGTCTGCATGTGAGCTGCCTAATTATTATGGCTCCAACTTTCTTCGTCCAAATGCAGTCAATGCTCAAGGCGGAGTAGACGTCATCGGTACTTTTGAAACTTTTATAATCATCAGTCCAAGTCATTATTGCTCAAGCACTGGTACTGTATGTGCTCAGTGGGAGTGGGGCTGGTGTTTTTGCTGAATCAAAATAAATTTCACTAAAATTGAAGCCAGCTCCTTGACTTCTGGTCAGCAATAAAACCTCGTTGTTGATCTAAAATGTTAACATTGCCTTTGGGCCAAAAATGAAAAAGTCGTTCAAATATCAATGTTGTGAGGGGGCAACAGCAGAGCACTGCTGCGTCCCTTTGTGTACAGCTAAACACAAGACACAAACAAACTGCTGCAGACAATGACTGGAGAACATCTCTATGTCTTTGGCTGACTGACTGAAAATAAGGAAGTGACTGTGCATAATAGTCATCAGAATCAGAATCAGAATCACCTTTATTGTCATTATACAGTGTACAACGAGATTAAAGGACAGCTCTAGTAGTGCAAGTGAAGAGATAAGAGTATCCATCCATTATCTACTGCTTTTGGGTCACTGTGCCAATCTCAGCTGACATAGGGTGACTGGCAGTTCGCCAGTCCATCGCAGGGCCCCACAAACAACCATTCACTCACATTCACACCTACGGTCAATTTAGAGTGACCAATTTACCTAATCAACATATTCCATGTTGGAAGCCTGAGAACCCGGAGAACCCCGGGGGAAAACCCACGCACACATGGGGAGAACATGCAAACTCCATGCAGAAAGGCAGAATAAAGCCAACTTTACAGTATCACCAAAACTGTTTCTTCCAAGGGTTCAGCAGAAGAGATGTATTATATTAAGTGTATTGTAAGATTACAAGAAATTGAAAAGTTGACGGGATGTGAAAGGATTATTGCGTACAGTTTTCATTAAAATATACGAAAAACGGAATGGAGGAACACTGATTGTGTCATCAGTATAACTGGAGACTTATGAAAACTCTTCATCAATATTTACCAGGAATTCTGTGTCAGTGAGGTAAGATTTTAACCAATTAAAAACAGTACCAGATAAGCCAGTGGTTGCAGGGTCTATCGATCAATAATTTTCTTCCAAATTGGATTTGAACCCACAAAGAGTGTTAATAGAGAGATACTGTGGGTCAGGAGACAGTCCTGAACACAAGGAGCCAAATATGAAAACTGAAACAAACACAACTGCATACATATCTTATTAGGAAAGGTGGCCTGAATGCTTACTGTCAAGTTGACAATCTGACAAAGAGCAGAGGGAATCCTGGAGTTTGTGGATGTACTGACACATATTCAGCTCTGACGTGCTGTTGTTTAAAGAATCAGATACATGAGAAGCAACCATATACTTTTTTGTTTCTTTTAGTAACCTTATTATGATTTCATTTTTGTCATATATAGTCCCCCTCCCATCCACCCTAACCCTGCATGCAGCCTGTAAGGGCGCAGTGCATGCAAACAATTACATCCAAAATAAACAAAGAAAGGAAAAATCACCTCTTCCCACACAGATACATGCAGCTCCTGAAGCTGCATCCCCTAAATGTTTTGTAGACTAGTGGAGCCGGGAATCGAACCCGTAACCTCCAAGTTGAAAGATGACTCGTTTTACCACTGAGGGAGAAAGGGAGAAGCCCAAATGGTCCTGAGATCAGACAGGAAACAAGAAAAAGATGGGGTCTGACACTTTATGGCAAAAAGGAAGTCTAAGCTAAACCTTTCTGCATGTTTTAATACCAGACTTTGATAGTGCATGAATATTGGCATGAAAACTGCAACATGTCTGTGTTTTGTGTTTCTGATTTGATCACAACATGTGGTCGATTGACTTCTCACTGTAAATGACGTGTTTTTCTTAATGCACTCTGGTGTTGTAGAACAAAATGTGTCAAAGGGGAAGGTTTCTTATGGTGAAGGGGACTCTCTTTATTTCTCCACTTTCTGTCCTCTCTCTTTCTTCCATGTATGCGTCTCCTACACTATGGTGCACCACTTCCTCCACCTCTTCTCCTCCTCCTCTGCCTCCTTTTCGTCCACCTCCCACGCTCCTCTTCAGCTGACACGCCTGCCGTCCGAGAGGAGAAGGGGGCTTGCTTCCGTTTGGTCAGCTCAGGGAGACAGTGTTTGCACCCAGTTTCTGCCCAACTGAGCAAACAGCTCTGCTGCTGCAGTGTGGGCAAAGCCTGGGGCCCTCACTGCGACAAATGCCCCCCTCCAGGCACAGGTAAGGTCTCCAGCCACATCAGACACTCACCCTGTCTCAATGAGAACTACAGTGGAGGGAACTGCACACCAAATACCATTCAGGTGTCTAGTTTGGCCATTAGACATGGACTGTAAAGTAAGAGTCAGCCATCTGTGATTGCCTTGTTTCATTTGGTTTACACCAGACTCTAACTGGCTTCATTACTGGCAAGAACTAAACACAGTATCTTCTCTCGTGCCCAACATTGAAACTAGCTCAGTTTATACGAGACCACTGTGGCGACTTATTTCAAAAAAGTAACAAGCAATACATCTTGTGACTCAGGCCAAACCTTAGCTACTTTTCCGAGTAAGAAAGTCATTAGTTCTGGTGGTTCCATCATATGGAAATGCTCTATATTAGGATTATATTCCAATATAATCTAATAATACTCAACAATAACATAACAATTTTAACATTAACCAATTAAGAAAGAAACAAAAATGGATAAGCAATGACCTATGGAGGAAAGTGGTGTTGTGAAAACATATTTTTGTGCAACTGGATATTCTAGGTTTGTTTAAACAGGACTTGCTTATTATGTAATGACCTGTAGGGGGCGAACATTACAGACGTTTGGTCTGAAGTGGTCAGTGAAACATAAATCCTGGGCCTTTCACACCACGTAGACCACTTTATACCACATCTATTCAAAGTAGTAACACTATTAATGAAATAAATGTCAATGGAATGTGTGTTGAAAAGTAAGACATTACGTTAGACAGTAAGAGCTTGAGAATCCAGGAGAAACCAGATTTAAAAAGGTTTAAAAATGCACACATATCACGTGTCTTATTTCTCTTATCTTGCTACATACTTTCCATCTGCATGGTTTTTTATCAGCTTGGCCGAGTAGTTGCTCTTTTTTAGTGTTGCTTGTAAAGTAGATGATTTCACACCTGATACCTATCTTTAGTTGGATGCTGGTACATTTCATTGGATTTTTAAAAGGTTTATTTTGTTTGTTTCATGTATGTCTGAGGATACTAACTGAATGGAAGTAAGAACAACCAGCAGTTATTAGAAGGAGCTCAACAAACATCTATATTTGGTTGGAGAGGCAGTATATATAGCTGTCATTGTGATGGTCAATTGTCTTCCAATCATTGAGGATGATTTATTAAAACAGTATTATTGCACCCCCACTTCCATTCACATTCACATAGGGGCAACTGGTTGTAGCGCCACCACCAGGTGAGTGGGTCTTTAATGAGGTCTAGTGGCTGTTGGCTTGTAGGTAACGTGATATGGATACTGACTCAAGTTTTCTTGGGAAAGCCTGTGGAAATGGTTTTGCATGACTTCAAGACTCTTCTCCTTTGTGGCACATGTGGCACGCCCTCCCCTCCAACAGGTGGTGCTCTGGCATAGCGCCCTCTGTTTTCCTTCTGTAATATCGCCTCCCACCATTTAAAAGTGTGTTACAGCAGTTTACATTTACAGTTGTGTTTGACTTCTGTGTGTGAGCAATCCGGGGATTTCTAACAGTATTATTCCTAATTGCATGGTAAATGATTAGCTGACACAGTACCTAGTGCTAGGTTGGTATTACACACACACACACACACACTCAACAGTGCCTCGCTGGAGCACTCATTCATGCTCAAACATAAATTGTATGTTTCCTCAGATCACAGACTCAGCTCAGCCCAGGTTAAGTGCATTATTATTATGTTTCCTGAACACTAATACTGGACATCGGATCTTATTCCAAGTGGGTCAGGAGTCTTCCAGTCGTGCATGGAAGATTATAAGATAATATAGTTATGCTCAGTGGTGTGTGGTTGGAGATGAAGTAAGTGCAATTTCAGTGACTATGTAGAACGCAGCAGGGACGAAAATGTGCCTCCTTTGAAGATGAGTCGTGCAGTTACCGCTGCAGAGATCATGTTGGCTGAGACTCGGCTGCTGCTGCTGATGGATTGATAATGATGAGGGATTCCAAGATGTAGCACAGTCGTATTTGTTTGACTGTAAATCAGTAAATGAGGTTGTTTTGGGCAGTAAAAAATACTTCATTCACAAACACATTGCTGCTGTACTCTGTAGTGTCTGTTCCAACCACATGATGATTTTACACATGATTTTTTTCCTTGGTGTGTCTAGAGTGAACCGCTCCTATACCTCTGATATTTTGGGGCAAGTGAGTGTTAGATTGGCAGCAGCCATGTTGCGTTGATGTTTACCTGCCGTCTCCGGCTGTTCACTGCACGTGTGATTCCCAGCACAGGTAGACGTGGACTTTACGCTAACAGGGATTCTCACGTCACCTGTACACCTGTGCACAAGTAATGTTTTGTAGGCAAGAGTTGGAATGGCAGCACATTGTGTCGACTTCTACTGTTGCAACATTTTCATAGAGTTAGGAGGAGAAAACTATTTTGGTAATGTTCCTGGAGAGGATGTGTGTGAGGACAGTTGTTGGATTTAATAGGAAAGAGATGCGTGAGTGGAGGGAGATGACATGCAACAAAGTCTTTAGCCACTCGGCTACAGTGTGCCTTGAGAGCCACGTTTTCAGTCAGGTCTCAGCACAGGTGTCCAGCAGGGGGCACACGCGGCCTCGTCAGCATTGACTTATTGTCTCTTTACATAGTCGTCAGTTGTATTCTTTAACTTATTTGATTGTTTGCAGTTCTTCTGACTTTAATGTCCATAAATATGTGGAAAAATAAAGTTTGGATACAAAAATACACAATTTATATAGCAACATATTGTTGTTAGGGATTTGGCTCTGAACTGTCGAGGTAAGGGAGCTGCTGATAACTTTAAAGAACCAATCGCACCATCGTTTTTTCAGAGGTTAATTATTACCATTATACTAGAAACAATGTCAATCAAAAAGACTTAAAACTTGTTTTATATTTGTTTTTATGATGTAGCTAAATTCAAAGAGATCTGTCCTGGTGGAATGGGCTACACTGTTCTACCAAACCCGCCGGTCCATAAGCCGGTCATCATTTACCAGCAGCCCATTGACCTGCTCCCACCTCAGCCCCTACCCACACCAGAGAGACCAGTGGAGGCTTTTGGGCAACCAGATGAGATCATTCCAGGTGAGCCTCCATCATGTCAACTACTAATGCATATTCAGTGTTGTTATTTATTATATGTATATTGTTATTTAATAATGCATTATTGCCTAGCATGAACTAGATGATGTGATGATGAGTAAACGAGAAGACAACAACAATTTTTAATTTATGAAAAACCTCTTAGGATTGTGATGTCAGAAGGTTTAGTGAGGGATCGCAAGTTTAAAAAAACAACAACATGTTTTCACATGGGAAATGTCCTCCACCTTCTTTTGGGTGTTCCAAAGATGTAATTCCTCCACTCACAGAGTGATGCATTTTTCATTTAATCTGTGCAGGCGAGGTGGAAGAAGCACACCGTGTTAGTAAAGGTTGACAGCTTCATACAGCAGCGCTGTGGCTGACAAAGGCTTAGACGCACACATGAAACATTTCAGAGTCAGAAGAGGCTTTAATTGTGCTGTGTAGAGGAGCTTGATGCTGCAACGGAGAACTTTGGGCTGTGTTTGGGAGCTTTGAGCTGCAGTAAAGGCGGTTGGGAGGAGAACAGGAGGGGCTGTGGTAAAGAACTTGGCAAGGATCAAGGAACTTCGATCTGTGGAGCTGTAGAGGGCAGCATTGCATCTCAGTGGTGGACATTTTCAGAAGATCAGCAAGATTCTTGAAGAAAGCTTTGAGTGAGGAAGAGAATCCAGAAGGATTAAGGACCGATTATGAGGACCAAAGAATGATGGGTAATTTTGGTTTCAGATGTGCATTCTAGCACTAAAAATAAACCTAGACACTAAGTAGTATTGTATTTCAATCACAATTACTATTTTGGCTTCTTGCAAACATGATTCTGACAACAGAAAGCAAAGAAAATCAAGTTTGTTTGTGTAATTACTAGTGCTGTCAGTTAAACGCGTTATTAACGGCGTTAACACAAACCCATTTTTTTGGCGTGCATTTTTTTATCACGAGATTAATGTTCCTTTTGGCCTAGCAAACTTTGTATCCTCCACTTCAGCCTCTCAGCCATCGTCACGATGACTGAAAGTTTGCCTGGGAAAGTTTACCAAAAGCTGGAGTTCCTGACACCATCAGCTCTCTCCTCTCCTGTGCTGTCCAAACCACTTGAAGCCTTCTCAGCAGCGCGAGTCGGTCCAGGAACTGGATTAAACAAAACTGTCTGGTGTAGAGTTACTTGGTGGAAGTTTCATACGGTTGTTGCAGAGAAAGGGAGGGGTCCAACAAGGGTACTTGAGTACTCTTGTCTAAAACTGTCTCCTGCTCACATCATCTGCTGTCAAAACACCACTTGACCTTGTCCATGCTAGCAAATGACTGAGCCAGTTTAACCAATCACAGCGTGTTAGCCAAGCTCAAGTCGTGGCATTGGGGACATTGTCATCGCTTTATTCAGTGAAATAAAACAGAAGTACATGTTGTTGAAACACGACTCTTCCCATGATGCTGAGCGGGTCATGGATGATCTAAGTGCTCCCTGTGCTCGCTCTCACATACAGCAGGAACATGTTCGTGACAATAAAGTTCAGTTCATGATGGCAAACGTCTACCTCTGCATCCGTCGTTATTTTTTATGCTCCACTTGGACACAACAGTACAAACTCTCGTGTAAGCCTTGCTTTCACTATGTTGTTCTCTTGGCAACAAGGATGTTGTTCTCATGGAAAAATGACTTTTTTGTGTTTGACACAAAATAACTGTATCCAAAACCATGAAGGAAATCGTGTTGAGCTGGTACGGATCATATTTTTCCAAACAGGGACATTTATTGAGACAATAAGAACAATAAAACATAAATGTGATTCTGTTTACTACAGAATATTTTAATTATGAAGACATGATTACTCTTCAGCTGTGCATCATCCAGCATCATTTTTATTGACTCAACTGCAAGTCCTGCCAAACAAAACCAGTTATTTTGATGAATTGTATTCAGGCAGCACAGAGGGAGACCTTCCTCATGCCTTTTGTGCGTTCCTATGATGAATGAAAGTATCGTTTGAAGTGTGGTCTAAATTCAACAGCCTCACTATGCCAGTGTTGTAAATTGCATCACTGTGAGATGAACAGCATTGTCACTTTTTCAAATTACAGCTCAGAGAGTAACACTACAGATCCTGATTTATGATGTCTCCTGCATGTGATTAGGGACCCGGATCTGAAAAGAAACATCCCTCCTTTGACATTAGTTTGTCGAGGACAAGGATTAAAGTGCTTTGGCTCACTTCACATTCTGTTCAAACACAGCCCAGCCCACCAGCATTTAGAGGAGGGACATAGAGGCGGAGATAAACCTGGCTGAGGGAGGGAAAGGAGCCTCAGCCTCCTCTGTTATTATTCAGGACATGCTTGGCAGACATCAAGGGAAGGAGAAATGGTGCTAGATCCTAACCAAAGCCAGACAGAATGCAAATTGCTGCTAAGATTCTCTGGCATAAGGAAGCAAAGAATGTTCTCGCCAGGTGCACAGGACAGGCCTTAAAAGCAAGCTGACAGAAATCCACCACCCAAAACCTGTGTAGATCAGACTCACATGGCACCCAGCTGCAACGTAAGTTGACCTGATCTGGGTCGTAGGAAGAGACACGAGTGCATTTACGTGCATGTTAAAAGTCTGATTCTAATCTCAATGTCAGGTTAGTCCGACTAAAATTGAGCTAGTCTTAGTCGGACTAACGTACCTGGATAATGCGATTCATAATCCAATTACTCCTGCATGTATATTGGTTAAACAGAGTTTAGTAAAGTTAAGTTTAAATTACTGACGGACAAAGCTGTTTTCTTTAAGGCCCAAGATTACTAAATTACAAGTGGATGCAACTGGGCTTTTGCATCTGCTTTTAGAAAGGAAGTTCCTGACCTTTGTTCCCCCTTCCAGAAAAAGATGATGATGATGATGATGATGATGAAGATGACTGCTGCCATTCTCTACACAAGTTTTCCCATAATGCAATCGTAAACACTCACCTGAATTACACCGGCTTTTGTAGTATTTTCACCACAAAACGGGAAATATAATCAGTCACTCATTACTCTTTAAACATGGGAGGTCTATTACGATGCATTAAAGGTCCAGTGTGTGAAAATGAGTGACATCTAATGGTGAGACTGTAGATTGGAACAAACAGAAGACTCCTCTATCCACTTCTCCTTTTCCTCCAAGCGTGTCAGGGAACTACGGTAGCCCTCACATACCAGAAAGGATTTAAACACTATTTCACAACTCTGTCTTTATTGGTTTATGCATCCGGTTTAGCTGGGGGAGAAGGCATTCACCATTGTTTGCAAACGACGCAGGTTTTCACATATGCAACACTAAATGTCAATACTACATCATTTTTCCAAATACGCACTCATGTTTCTTTTCTATCTTTGGGCAGTAGCAACAACTGCACCAGAGCAGGTAGGTTGGGTGTTTTAAAGAGCGAAACTGCAGCAGCAGTATGCATGCACAGTCACATTCAGAAACACCATTGCATGAAGTCAGCGTCATTGCTGCATGACTTTGGCTGTTCAGCACACAGCAGTGAGTCCCTGCGTGAACCGCTGATGTTTGTATGTGCACATAAGTAACAGATGGACTGAACTCCTAAAGACCATGTTCCAGACAGAGGTCAGTGCAGAAGTGGTAGAGACGGTCTTTGCTTCCTGGCTTTGCTCGCTGAGCTGTTCATTCTTGCTCTGTTAATAAACTGTTAAGATGCCATGTAAGCTAAATGCTAATCTGCTTCCGAGCACAGCAACTGTTTTGCATGTCAGACATTGTGCAAAGTTTATGCAACATGTGCATACAGTGCTTTGTCGACCTTGTCCCTTTGGTATAATTGTGTGTCTTGTTGTTGAAGGAGCTGATAGTTCCTGGGTTTAGCGATAGGCCATTAGTTGAGCCAATCCTGCCCCAGCTATCACCGGGTGTGTCCACTGTCAAGATGGAGGCAGCCTTCCCAGGTGTCTGTTTCTCTACACTTCATACTTTGTGGTACATCTATAGCCAGTGAAGCTTAGAATACTCTGTCAGTGTCAGTTTTGTTCAAGTTCACTCAGGGTTTGCAAGATCCAAGTTAACTTTTTAGCTTCTGCCGAGGTCAGACCACACATTTTAAGCACAACTGACTATATGCAGTCATGAAAAGCTAATGATGACAGTAGATGTTCTACAGTCGGTGTCTTCAGAAGTTACCAAGAGTATTTCATGATGGATTATAGACTATGGATGGACGCAGCGGTGTTGTCCTCTCTCAATGCTCACAGCACAGATTTGTGGCTCTGTGATTGCTTAATGCAATTATTTAGGGGCCACATGAGAAACATTGAGGGCCGGAGCGATGGGCTGAATTTATTCTGCTCAATATTAATTTATCTCTTTGTAAAAAAAGCAGTAAATTGTATTGTTTTGGTGTAAATTTGGCAACATACAAACATAATATATATATGTATATATAGATACGTGCGTCCTTACGTCAGGCTTTTCAAAATAAAAGCAACACAGTTGTATTGCATGCGCAGCATAAATACTTGTTTATCCGTGTTTATGACTGACATACCCCGGGCCAGACAGTGATGCCCAAAGGGCCATATGTGGCCATAAGGTCTGGCTTAATGTAACAGTGATTGCAAGAGACCAAAACATTGTGTAGTCTGACCTTGGCATTAAAGTCATGTTACAGGGTTTTATTCTATTTAAGTGTGGGTGTCTGATCTGACCTGTCAGCTTGCTGCAGATTGTTGTAGACATTCAACTCAGGTTCTCTGAGAGTGCTACAGCAGAATCATTTTAGTGACTTGAAACTTTAAGTCAAACAGCAGAAAAAGGAGCAACATCATGGGATCAACACGAGTATTCAATAATTTGCTTGATCTATTTTTAAGATATTGGAAATATGCAAAAAAAATGATTGCATTTATAATAACAAATCTTTCTACTTTAATGACGACCTAATTTGTGGTGCAACTATTATCACAAGAAGGCAGCAGCAGCAAGCATTGAGTTAGTGGACTTCAGTTATGAAATTGAACAGACTTCTTGAATGCATCTTAAAGCTGCTCCTCAAATTTCAACATGCTGTAGATTTAGCACAAGTGATGATTTACCAGGGTCTGTGAATGCATCTCAACACACTGAACCCTGCATTACTTTCAGAAGCCATCATTTGGTGGAGTTTGGAATATTTCATAAATACCATTAAATACCCATCCCTATCTGTTAAAGCAATTTTACAACACATCCCTCTGTTACAATGTTCATGTTCAAGAGAATCGGGAATGGGACCTTTCTGGCTAAATAAAGGATAAAGTAAAATGATATTATTTTTTGTACAGTAAAATAATATATTCTTTTCAATAGTAAAATGGATGGCAACAAGACAGATAAACAACACCAGCATGGCTGAGCTAATGTGAATTCAAAGCTGTTTAAGCTGTCTGACTGTCTATTTACCATGATTTTAGTATTTTTGGAATCATTTTAGTATTTTGGGAATATTGTTTACTGGCATCATTTTGATATTTTTACAGTGTCCTGCTTTTTTTTAAGCAAGACTGCATGTAGTGTAAAGTAGCTTAATGAATAGCATCCAACACTAAACTTCATTTTGTGCACATGAACAAACTAAGAGAGTATTGACAGCTGAAGGAGGTTATCGTATAGTATATATTAGGGTTGTGATAGATTGTTCGTGTGCACCACAACATGAATGTGGAGGAAGTGAGACTCGACCTGTACATCAGTTACTGCTGAAATGATCGATGAAAGTGTCATACATTTCAAAGAGGATCCTCTTTGTATGGGCAGCACACCTGTTCTCCTCTGTACCTTCATCCATGAGCCTCTGGGCTGTATCCAACACGTTTGTTTTCCTGGAGTATATGGTGTCGTAATTAAAATGACATCATCAAAATTGTTAGTCAGGTCCAGCAGAAATAAATATACAATAAATACCAAAACCAAAAGTAATAATTAAGAGCATTATAGTAAATAATAAATAAAACCTATTGAACATAGATGAATAACCGAGTGGCAATACTTTGTCTTTACAGAAAATGAAAACTCACCATACAGATGTGACTTAAATAAACTGATACCAAAGCACACTTTCCCAAAACCTTCAATGTGCAGCATATGATTGATACAGACAGAGTATACATTGAATGAATGATCAAATATAGATTTGCTAAAATGTGTTCTTTTTATTTGTTTTGCTTTTGTAGAGGTTGTGGAGAAAACCTCTCCACCTGCACCAGTGGAGATCCTCCCATCAAATGCAGGCCAGGACATCGCCCCCTCACAGTCATCTGGTAACAATGAAATATTCTATAATCTTGATTTCTTACTTTTCATTTAAAAAAAAATAAATAATAATAATTTTCTTCTCTGGCTTTTTGTAAATCATGTTAGTATCTATGCTCTTACTTTGACACAAATGTACATACATACAGAATATCCATTTATGAATATACATGTATGAGGTATGAACACATTTGACATATGTTATTAATATCAGAATCAGAATAGCCTTTATTGTCGTTATTTTGTGGACAACGAAATTTGGGTGCCACTCCCTTGGTGCAAAATACAAATATATAAATAACAATTTTAAAAGAGAAAATAGAAATATTAACAATAAAATAAGAATAAGAACTGTTGTTTGCATTTTTTTCAGAAACTATGACTATGTATAAATTAACATAAGATAACAAAATATAGCAGCAGCATAATATACTGTATGTAAATGTATGCGTCATAGTGAATTATGTATGCGACATAAATGGCAGTATGGGTATTAACTGCTAGCTAGTTTCCAACTTCTGATTGAATAAATACCCTGAAATTTTAACTCTGTAAGTATATTACTCTATTTATAATATTACTATAATAATTTAATGGAGGATCTATGGGGCACCACTTTCAATTTTACAATCTGGCACCCCATAGTTGACATTTGAGGAAGTTGAAGAGGTCAGGATGCTGCAGGTCTGACAGCTCATAGAATCCATGTGAGTCATGTGATGTCTGGAGTTCTATAGATATTAATCGGGTATACAGTAAATTTTATGAGTTGATGAAACTCTGACTTTAAAAAGCCTGAACTGAAATGATTGGCTCTGTTAAAATGTAAATTTAAAACCAATAAACAAGAGGTCACAAACAAAACTAAGGATTCCAAGGAGCGATTTTTGCCCCCATTTAATCACAATCGGCCTCATTGTCACTTGCATGAGGCGATTTTGCGGACATTGTGGACTTGTGGTACTTTTATATGAAACGTTTAACTTGTGGTACTCTCATTTTATGTTTCGCTTCCTTGGTATTTTACAACATCTAGTAAGACTCATTATAACGAGTGTAAAACTGCTGCCACGTTTCACTCTCTCTCCCTCCCTCTCTCTCTCTGTCTATTTGTTTTTCTCTCTCTCTTTCTCTTCGGGCCCAGAGGTGGATGAGTGTCAGATCCACCGTTACATCTGTGGTCAGGGGATTTGTTACAACACCATTGATGGCTACACCTGCCACTGCAATGAGGGATACCGTCTGGATGATGCTCACAACACCTGTGTAGGTGAGGAGTCCACTGGTCAAAGTCCTTCTGCAGCACTGACCGCACTCATGTAATAGCTTTTATGCAGAGAGGATGAAGACGTTTCCTGAACAAATAAAGAAAAAATCATTTCCATTTCGTTCCATTTCGTTCCATTTCTATGTGAATGTGGCTTTTATTGAACGTGTTATGACATTTGTCAGCATTTGCTTAGAAAAACACTGTAAGGAAAATGATGACACTGGTCTGCAAACACCTTTACACACATACAGGGTAACACTATTACCAGATGAGACACATCCTCTCTCCCTCTCATTTAAAATGCTCCCATATGATAGACATTGTGCCCGTTTAATGGACATCTAAATAAAGTATCTATGTCTAGAATATACAGTATGTACATTCCTAGCAGCACATGAAACTGGAGAATCTGTAAAATTTTTATTGATAACTTTTATTGGGATATTAAATGAACACTCTGCCATCTTGGAGCTCATTATCTAACTGTCTAGGATCTTATCTCATCTTATTTATTTATTTAAATAATGTTGTGTGCCCTGTTTTGTGTGTGCAGATGTTGACGAGTGTTCGGACAGCCCGTCTCTGTGTGTTGGTGGTCACTGCAGGAACACAGAGGGCAGTTTCCTGTGCGTGTGTCCGAGGGGATTTCTTGTTGACGAAGAGGGAACCAGTTGTGTTGGTAAAACCTCATGATATTTCATTTTCACACGCACACACACACACACACACATAGCAACTGCAACAAGAACTGTTATAAGGAGTCAGTTTATGTCAAGTCTCTCAATAATGTTGCATTGAAAATAGAGCTGCAACTAACGATTATTTTCATAATCGATTAATCTGTCGATTATTTTCTTGATTAATCGTTTGGTCCATAAAACATCAGGAAACCATGAAAAATGTTGATCAGTGTTTGTCAAACCTGGAAATGATGATGTTCTCAAATGTCTTGTTTTGTCCACAAACCAAAATCATTCACTTTTAATAATTTCTTTGTTACCTACAGCAAAGAAATTAAGAAAATATTCAAACCGATGAATCGATTATCAAAATAGTTGTAATCGTAGTTGTAATAGTAGTAATCGATTAATAATCAATTAATCGTTTCAGCTCTAATTGAAAACCTTAAACGCACATTAATTCACTAGACCTTCCCTTCAATTATAATTAAACAAGACAGGGTTTGTTGTCTCTCAACTCACAACAGTGCTCAAGCTGAAACAAACAACATGATGACAACTACCTTCACTCTGAATTCAGAAACATCACCAGTGCAGGTGGCTCAGGGACAAAATTAGGATTCCTCCTTTGACCATGAGTGAGGGGATCATTTCAGGGGAATCGTTGCCCAAGATAACCCAAAGTTTCTATTTCAAATCCCTCCCATTTAGTCCCTGATTCCTAATAGTTCAGTGTTCAGTCCCTAGTTCCTGGTACTAGATGTTGTGGTGGAAACACACCTCACATGCTGCACAGTGCTGTCTAATGGTCAACTGACATGTGCATGTGAAGCTCATAAGTATATTACTTTTCTTGTATTTCATTTTTATGAAATGTATTTTATTTTTCTCTGGGAACCCTCTGGGACCTCTTTATAGAACCCTTGGGGTCCCTAGACAGTGTGTAATCTGCATGTTAATGGTCCTGACACAGATTATCACCTACAAATCTTAATTGTAAATCAGGCTCTTAGTGACAGAAACAATAAAAACAGTATTGATAGTCAACACTCACTTTTGTATCGGGTTAGAAAGAACTTAGAGTCTACTGGCAGTTAGTTAATTATCTGTAGACATGATACTGAATATCTTCACCCGTTTGACATTGTTGGGATGAGAAGGTCCTTCACACGTTCAGGTCAGACGGTGGTGAAGGTGAAGCGAGTGACATGCAGGTACTTCTCACCAGGACACAGGAGACAGTCAGGGAACGAAGGCTGAACACAGAAATAATCACTAATCACTTTCAATGAAAAACAGTCAGGTAAAGATATTAACGTGATGCACAGTATGATATTTAATGTCCTGATATAGTACGAGTACTACATAAAAACATACTGACTATTACATATATCACAGTATTGACTTTTGATTTACAGTATAAAGAGATATTGCATTTATGTCATAATGAACACAACAGAGGTTTCAATCTTTGGGAATGTGAACCTATGTAGCCTTCAGTTAGCAACAAAAACCATGAGATGTTCAGTTTAAAAACATGGTGGTCCAAAATGGCCGCCTCGATAGACCAAACCTGGCTTCTGATAGAAAATGAAAGGCAACAGCAATCTATACAATTAGGTGATTTAAATCTTATCAAAAACAAGTATTTAACAAGTCATTACACACTGGACCTTTAACCGTTTAGACAGATTAATGAGATCATAAACACATACTAGCACACTAGTGCCCAGTGCAGAATAAATGGTGCATTTGGGACAATATGTATGCTCGGCACATCAGCCACAGCCTCTGATGCTGGTCAGCACTCGGTCAAATACTTAAACAAACCTGAACCCGGCAAACTAAGTGTGCACTAATGGAATTAGAAGTCTGGAATTTTGGACGACACCAGCAACCACACTGTTACCAGCGTCTGCACCGCTCTCCTCCCTGCTCCTTCCCCGTTATTGGGATATAAATATAAGGCACTCTGTCATTACGTGGTTTCCTGACATTTCAGCACAGTTTTTTTCCCCCACCCACTGAAATGATAGTGAATTAAGGCTGCAAGGGCAAACAGGCCTGATGGTTATTTCCCCACTACTGCAATAAAACTCTCCACCGCTCAACTGTCGACGATGAGGGATCAGATTATGACTTTTTATATGCACACAAATATACAGCCATTGCACCTATTAATAACATTAATAATAAAAAGGAGAGGAGGAATTTTCAATTTTAAAAGAAGAGTCATTACACTGGGGCAAAGTCATGTACAGACTCTTTTGAGTCATGTGAACGTACCCCCAAATAAAGCCTAGACATACTGCAACGTATTATGTGTCAAGAGGAGTAGAACATTTTTCCTGTGAAGGGCTATTTAAAATTTTTACAACATCCTTCACAGGTCATAAATTACTGAACACATGTTATAGTTGTGTTGCTGTCCTCATTTCCTCGTTGCTTTGGAGCTCGTTGATTTGCATGTAAAATGGAGCTTTTCTAGGCTCACAAAGTGCTTTACACTTCAGGAGAGATTGGGGTTCAGTGTTTTGTAAAGCACAGTTCAGCGTGCACTGCAGACTATAGGGGCTATTGAATTGCTGACCTTCTGCTTAGAAAACAACGTGCTCTACTTCCTAAGCCACAGCCACTGTAGTTAAAAAGTCAGGGAATTAGCCAACGCAGGTTCAATTCCTCGAGTTCCTCAGTCAGACAGACAGTCAGTCAGTCAGAACTGAACAAGCCTTTTTGAATGAGAGGTGAAAATATCATCCATAAAACTCAAGCAAGTCCATCTGCCTATATCTACACTTCTCATCATCCCATGGTGTAGTGTGGTCTACTGTAGTGGGTAAGCTGCCACTAACCTGCAGACACATTTTGCTGTTAAGTGTCTGTAGATTCAGGAACAGGCCGTTGAAAACACTCAAAACGTGTCACTTGCTTCCTTTCCATTTCCCCTAAAAGATAAAAATAAATTAACCTTACATTTCTTTCAAAAAATACCCATTTTTAAGTGGTTATACGGAAATCCTGGCCCTTTTGTAATGGGTATATGTCGTATACCTGCGTATCACGTAGACTACACCACTGCTTGTGACATATCAGTAATTTGCTTTGTGACACTTTCTTGAGACAAACAGACACTTTTTCACAGTTTGATTTGATTCTGTCAGCTCCAGCAGCGACAAAGATGGACGGATGGACACATGGAAGGAAAACGATGCCGTGGGGTTCCGCATGAAACCCCCCAAAGCGACTTGATATGCTGTAATACTTACATATTTCAGGCCTGTACATGGCACTGTAACACGTGCACACACGGCATGTGTGTTGCATACAAACCAATTTTTTTATTAGTATACATTACAATGTACAGAGAGAGAATGAAGAAATCCCCACATATATATTTTATGCATTTATTAAAGGTATTTTCTTGTTTATTTATCAACAATCTGTAGGTGGCAGTAATGAGGCTTGGCGTCACCCCACATTCAATAATAAGAACACTGTTCCACTTGCAATTACCGTACATGTCGAGTATGTACTTGAGTCGTATTTCCCAACTATGCAAGTACATAGTATTTGCATACTTGTATATTGAGAAACAGCCAGAGACTAAATACGCTAGGGAGGCAGAGGTAAAAGTAATAAGACACAGGTGAAAAACATTATGGCAGGGCAGGAAATCAAGAGGGAAGACAAGACAGGAAGTACAACATATTATTTACCTACAAACTACAAAATAAAACAGGAAACAAGGAAGAACTGGACCAAACAATGTCAATCATTGTCTACTAGGGATGTCCCGATACAACTTTTTCACTCCGATACGATACCGATATTGCAGCCTTGAGTATTGGCCGATACCGATATCGATCAGATGCGATATCAGCACGAATCATACATACTTTAATTACTTTTTTGTAGTGTGGAATGTTAGAATAGGCTTGATTAAGTGATGTTACTTCATCAGAGAACAATAGTCAGCAACAGTAGGTTTGAGAAAAACTGACCCATATATTATTATTAACCAATGGTTACATCAATTTTAACCTTCAACATAAGAATATAGGATTTTTTGCCATGTTAATTTCATACAGTCTATGGTTAATTTCATCAGGAGGAAAGTACCAAGTGCTAATGGGGGTGTTTTTAGAGCACCCGTGTTTCACAGGTAACAGCGTGTCTTCAGAGAACACGCCCCTTGTTTTCACTATTTTGAATTAGCCCAACCCACACAGGGTGAGTGACTCGTCCCGCAGGTAAACACAAAGCCCGAGGACCGGCCCTGCAGATGTACTTAGCTCCGTGTGTGGAGCTTCAGGACACATTTAAAACACACAAAGCTCTTGGCATGGCTGGTTTTTGGGGTACAACTAACAAACGGAGGCGGTTGAATGTTGTATCGCAGATTTTATAGGCAGTCCGATATAATCCAAAACTCGTTTTTTGGCTGATATCGCACTGATATCCAATATCAATATAGGATCAGGACATCCCTATCCTCTACACAAGGGTCGCAGGGCTGCTGGGTCCATACCCAGCTGACAGGGTGTAAGGAGGGGATCACCCTGGACAGGTCGCCAGTCCATCGCAGGGCAAATATAACCATTCACTCTCACATTCAGTCAATTAGTGTCCCAGACAACAGTGCTAGGTTAAGGAATCTACTATGTGTGAGAGGGTCTTATGAATTCAATGTATGATAGTATTGTTTTTAACAGCCTTTTTATAAATGTCTTTCAGATGTTGATGAATGTGTGAACAGAACTGTGTGCCCGTCTGGCATCTGCATCAACGTGCCAGGGAGTTTCAACTGTGGCTCCTGTCCTCATGGCTTCCTCGCACATGGAGGCCAGTGTGTAGGTGGGTCTAACACTGTGTGTGCACAACAGAGTACATGTGTGCCGTGGCTTTATCGGATTTATTAAACCGAGTAGAATTGATTGATTTTTTTTCTTTACCCATCAATCCACACTAAATAACAAAATGACATGGTTAAAATAAAAATACTGTATGTTGAAAAACAAAGGGGAATTTCACATTTACAGACGTGTTCAGACCTGTGAACACCAGTGTCATCCTTAAAGTAAACTAAACTGTCTGGACATAATTTAGAAAATCAACACACAACACATGACCAAGACCAAGATAAACCTTACTGCATACATGAGCTTGCATATTGGCCAAATAAGAAAAAGATAGAGATAGTACTGTTAACTAAAGTACTTGTACTTGCAAGTCAGAGCCAGTCTGTTTCTCAGCTAAAAAGAAATTCCTCGGGTAGTCTCCAATGTTAGTTACTCGTACTTGAAGGTGATACAGTTCTTTGAATAGTTAGATCACATCCAAACTATGGTGTGCAATGTTTTGCCATCAACACATACAGAAATTAGGTCAGAAAACATGGACAGAATAAAAAAAATTGCCAATAAAGCAGTAAAATCCAGTGAAGCGTTCCAAAGAACACACAGTGTGGGCCGACTTTTTCCTGGAAGTGCTGTTATTTCTAACAGAAACCCAAAGGTGTTCCCATCTCTCTCTCTTTTCACTAGTTTACTGCTCCTTTCATCCCATGTGACACAGCTGTAGCTGTGAGGTTTTGACTGCTCCCACAGCAGCCAAGACGAGCCAAGCCACAGTGGGGTGGCAGTGGACGCTGATGGCAGTCAGAGGAAATAATTAGGCCGTGCAAGAGAGTCCTTTATAAAAGTTAATAACCCGGCACACAGATGTTTGTGACACTGCCAAACTCAGGGAAATGTGTCATCTCTTAGAGACGCGTGTGCGTGCGTCTGTGTGTGTGTGTGTGTTCTTGTATTTCTCACCTCTTAAGGACATTTTCTAGCAGAAACACTGACCTTGGCAGGACCAGTAGTCTAGGAGAGACTAAAGGAGGAGACTAAAACCTGGTCCTAATGAGGCAGTACCTAGTCTGTCCAAATGAATGGAAGTGGGTACTTAAACCTGTGTGTGTGTGTGTATGGGGTTCCCACGGGTCAATCTTGGTGTGCTATGAATGGACGTCTTGTTGCCCAGAGCTCCTGTCATGAGTTCATTCTAAAACGCTGGTATTTGTACCTTGTTAGTTTATTATTGACCATGGTGCTGAGGCCTCTTTTCTCGCTCGTGTAATGGAGGTTTATGTTTAAATCTTTAAGAGTTTTGCCAGGACAGTCGGCTTTTCAGCTCTTTTTCTTATAAACCCCATTTCCAGAAAAGTTGGGATCATTTCTTAAAATGCAATAATAAAAGGTCCAATCTGTAATTTGATGAATCACTTGAAAACAACTACCTGACAAATCTCTTTTCTTTACCTACAAAGAAAAGGTTTCACTCGGGATGGCCGATATTGGCTTTTTCTTACCGATATTCGATATTGCCGATATTGCCCAACACTTAATTTCCTATTCTGATATCATCCGATACCGATACAGGCTTTTTTCCCACAAAACTATTACTTATTCTGTTATCATTTCTTGTCCTTACACTAGTGCAGTCATATTTCCATCATCTGTTTTTGTTGTGTTAGGGTTAGGGTTTCTTTACTGTTTTGAAACAGTTTGCAGTGCAGTTGCAGTAAATACAGTTTTATCGTTGCATAGTCCATTTTAGTCAGAGGCTACTTTTAGTTGTAATATTTAATTTTTAGATTTTATATCCTGGACATGCATATATTAATCGTTGAAAATCTGCCACCAACGCCTACAACACACAATCATACCCCTCATATAAATATTTTAATCGTTTTACAGCACTAGTTTTTATAAGACAAGCACATTTAAATACTCATGTTTATGTTCACGATGTAGCAACCTCGTGTTTTAAAAGCTCTAAGTCCTGTAAGTTCTATATGGAATGTATATGTCATGGTTGCGAGTTTGTGAGTTTCCACTCGAACCTCAGGCCTCAAGCGTTCAACACTGATTTGTCTACAGTTTAATGCTTTTGTCTAATATGATGTGTTATATTATTTAACTGTGTGTTGTTATAGATATCGATGAGTGTCAGGATCAGCGTGTGTGCACCAGAGGTCACTGCCTGAACACTGAAGGCTCCTTCATCTGTGAGTGTGGGCCGGGCTTCAGAGTATCAGCAGCTGGAGACCAGTGTGATGGTATGATATCGCTCAATATAAGAACTGTTTACTGTGGCTGTCTGTTGGGTTTAGTAAAAACTATTGAAACCATTTTCATTGAAGAAGCAGGAAAAAAAATACACATGGATTCAGATATCGTCAGATCAGTTTCAGGCTTCATTCAATTGTGGAAGTAAATCAGATATTCCCCTGTCAAAGCTAGCTAGGACATGCTAGACCAGGGGTGGGCCATTATTTTCCCCATGGGGCCACATGAGAAACAAAAAATATTGTTGAGGGCCAGGCCAAATTTTATCTCTTTTATCTAAAAGAGCAGTAAATTGTATTTTTTTGGTGTAAATTGGGCAGCATACAAACACACAATAAACACAATTACTAACCAACTCTTTTGAAAATATCATATTACTACACTATATAATGAATACTATTATACTATACTACTGTGGTGTAGCACAGAACGCACCTGCACACTTATGCACACACACACACACACACACTAATGCTGCAATCACACCGGATGAGTTTACGTACGAGTGACGGCGCTTCGCTGGTTAGATAATAAGATAATAAACATGTAGGGAGATAATGAGAACTCCTAAACTTAACTTATAGAAGAAACTTATCACAGACATCGTTCTCAACGCTGTCTTCGATATAGGCTTTTTCATCAGATAAGTTCTTGTATTTCTTGGTCTTGGTGTTTGGTCAGGTAGTAGCGATTCAGATTGTAATCCTTAAACACAGTGACTTGTGTACCACAGACTAAGCACACGGCTTTACCTTTGACGCCTGTAAAGAAATATTTAGCAGTCCATGTCTTGTTAAAAACACGTCATTCGAAATTTTTAGGGGGCCAGGGGTAACTGGCTAGCGTCACCTGTCGCTGTGAAGACAGACGCAGATACGTGTGTCCATACGTCAGGCTTTTCAAAATAAAAGCAACACAGTTGTATTGCATGCGCAATCTGTGTTTATGACTGACATACCGCAGGCCGGACAGGGATGCCCAAAGGGTCGTATGTGGACCACGGGCCGTAAAATGCCCAGGTCTGTGCAAACTATTTTAATTTAGGATTGACTCCGACTTGATTGAGTAAACACTTACGCTATTACTAAGGTTATTAGGAGAGGATGTTGACTCTATATGAAGAGGAACCTGTCATCTACAAAACAGTTCTGAGAGATTATGCCTGTTTACATTCTGCAATAGCTGCAAACTAGCTAGTAATTCCTAAGGTCGTGGATAAGTAATTACTAAATCTGGAGGGTTAGGGTTAGGGTTGGCAATAGCAAACTTCACTTTGACATATTACAACCAATACACCTCACCCTTCCCTTCAGCCTTTGTGTCCAAGCCCTGAACAATGTAAAGAGCATGTTTTTGTAGCATTACAATTTTTTATTAAAATGACGTAAAATGTATGCTTTTTGTTGGTTTTCAATATAATTAACACATTCTCTTTTAGCTTTCAGTAAATGTGCCCAAATACACCACATTTTATGAAACACCACAAAATGTAAATATACAAGCGCTTCACTCATGTTGGGTGGCATGATGGATGTGACGTGACAGATTTGTCAAACTGTCAAGATGAAATATTCCAACTTTCAACATTGCTTCAGAATTTGAGGATACAATTGTAGTTGGGATATATGGTCACCCAGCCATTGTTGATGGTTAAAAGAACTAGATGTTCCTCCTCGCTCTAGTGGAGATGTGATTTCAGAAATCATATCTCTCGCATAATAGATGACAAGCACTTAAAATGCTCATCCTGGCATTATAATACAGAATAGATAAGTCCCATGTGTTAATGCACCATCACATTTAAAAATATGTTACAGTAACTGCACTAAACCTTGCATTAGATACATTATATTAATATAATAATCCCCTGAATTCTTAGACTTGTTTAAAAGTTGCTGAAAATCTAAAGCAGTTTCAATTAACATCTGATTTCACACAAAGTCATCAGATACATGCCAGATGTTTGTTTAATTTAGGAAACAAAAAAACATTTTAGAAATGTCCTGCAGGATGTTGACTGTGACTGTGGCTGTGGCTGTGGCTGTGGATGTGACTGTGGCTGTCTGTGGATGTGGCTGTGGATGTGGCTGTGGCTGTGGCTGTGGCTGTGACTGTGACTGTGGATGTGGCTGTCTGTGGATGTGGATGTGACTGTGACTGTCTGTGGCTGTGAATGTGGCTGTGACTGTGGATGTGGATGTGGATGTGGCTGTGGCTGTGGATGTGGATGTGGATGTGGATGTGGATGTGGCTGTGGCTGTGGATGCGGATGCGGATGTGACTGTGACTGTGACTGTGACTGTCTGTGGCTGTGAATGTGGCTGAGGATGTGACTGTGGCTGTGGATGTGGATGAGGATGTGACTGTGGATGAGGATGTGACTGTGGATGTGGCTGAGGATGTGACTGTGGCTGAGGCTGTGGCTGTGGCTGTGGCTGAGGCTGAGGCTGTGACTGTGGCTGTGGCTGTGACTGTGACTGGCTGTGGATGAGGATGTGACTGTGGCTGTGGCTGTGGCTGAGGCTGTGACTGTGACTGTGGCTGTGGCTGTGACTGTGACTGGCTGTGGATGAGGATGTGACTGTGGCTGTGGCTGAGGATGTGACTGTGGCTGTGGCTGTGGATGTGGATGTGGATGTGGCTGTGACTGTGGCTGTGGCTGTGGATGTGAATGTGGATGTGGATGAGGATGTGACTGTGGCTGTGACTGTGGCTGAGGCTGTGACTGTGGCTGTGACTGTGGCTGTGGATGTGGATGTGGATGAGGGTGTGACTGTGGCTGTGGCTGAGGATGTGACTGTGACTGTGACTGTGGCTGTGGATGTGGATGTGGATGTGGATGTGGATGAGGATGTGACTGTGGCTGTGGCTGAGGATGTGACTGTGGCTGTGGCTGTGGCTGTGACTGTGGCTGTGGATGTGGATGTGGCTGTGACTGTGGCTGTGGCTGTGGCTGAGACTGTGGCTGTGACTGTGACTGTGGCTGTGACTCTGTGGCTGTGGCTGTGGCTGTGACTGTGACTGAGGATGTGACTGTGGCTGTGGATGTGGATGAGGATGTGACTGTGGCTGTGGATGTGGATGTGGATGTGGATGTGGATGTGGATGTGGATGTGGATGAGGATGTGGCTGTGACTGTGGCTGTGGATGTGGCTGTGACTGTGGCTGTGGCTGAGACTGTGGCTGTGGCTGTGGCTGTGACTGTGGCTGTGGCTGTGGCTGAGGCTGTGGCTGTGGCTGTGACTGTGGCTGTGGCTGTGGCTGTGACTGTGACTTTGACTGTGACTGTGACTGTGGATGTGGATGTGACTCCACTTCTATCTTTGCATGAAATTAAAATATATTCTTTTTATTGTTATTTTTTAGGTTTTTAAAATCCTGATAGCTGCTGTGTTCCTGTGAGCTAAAAACACTTTTTGGCATGGGAGAGTGAATGGTTTAAAACATGACAGAAACTTCAGTTTTCAGTGGCAAAAGTCATTTCCAACTTATATACTTTTCCAACTACTCATAAAATATTTGTACTTCACAACAGTTTTGTTTGGTGACCCGATCAGAGTCATTCCCAATAACCTCGTCTATATTTCATATTTCAAAACTAACTCACAGTTCCATTCTCACTCAACTTGCAATTCAGCTGAGCTCCATCTGCCAAAGTTCCTCACTTGCAGAGGTCAATTTTAAATCAAATTCTGGGGGAAGAAAATTATGAAACGACTTTTTCCATTTGACAAAAAACTGTTTAATGTTACAAGAGATGTTTAAAAAAATAATTTTCATTTTTTTACTGCTATTCTTGTCCATGTTTTTTTTACTCATTGTCATGTACTGTACTGTTATGAATGTTTGCTTTAGTTTTCTTGCCTCTCCCTGCACTGTTACTATCTGGTGTTTACTAGTTTGTAATTTTTGACATGTGGAAAATGTTAAGACACTGACTGATGCGTGTATGTTTCAGATGTGGATGAGTGTGTGGAGGAAGCGACGCCCTGTCACGATGTAGGAGAGTGTGTGAACAGCCTGGGCTCCTACACGTGTACCTGCCCACAGGGATACCAGCAGGTCAACAGCACCACCTGCAGAGGTGAGTGCGCGCGCACACACACGCACGCACGCACACACACACACACACAAAGGTTTGCGCAGCTAGTCTTAGGCCTCTGCATTGACTTCCATTCGTTTGGACAGCCTAAACTAAGCTTTATTCCTAACCTTACCCAGAACCAGTTATTGCTAAACCAAAACTTTAAATTTAAATCTTAGCCCTAAGTTAGGTATTACTTCACTAGGACCAGGCTTTGGTCTCTACAAGGACTGCTGGTCCTTAAAAAGTCTGTGTTTCTGTCCTAAAGAGGAAACAAGCACGCACACACACCTCAGCATATCTCTGTCTGTGTCGTTCCAGATGTTAATGAGTGTATGGACGAGCCAGAGCTCTGTTCCCCCAATGGCGAATGTCTCAACACAGAAGGATCCTTCCTGTGTGTGTGTGATAGTGGCTTCACTATCAGCCTGGTCACACCCTCCTGTGATGGTAGGAAGCAACAACACAACACACTCACACACACACACACACACACACACACACACACACACACACAGACATACACACAGAGTAGGTTTGTGTTCCATTTTTTAACAATCATTACATAGAGAAAAATATCCATTTCATTTTCATTTAAATCTGACCATATTAATAGTAAATGCTCTGTATTTACGTATATAACGCCTGTTTAGTCCTGATGACCACTCAATGTCATATGTCCCTAAGTCTGATCTTTTTTCCCCCCTGGATAAGACGTTATTTTACAGTAGCTTATATTTTAAGAAATTCATGAAGATATCAAAACCAACAATTGTTTCAGCTCAGTTTATAGTGTAATGCATAACAGATTTACCAAGTTCACTAAGATGAGCAGCAGGTGGCGCCACATACAGATGAAGGTGCACCTTGATGATGTAAATAAAGACCACTAGCTGATGATATATGGTGCCGTTGCTAATATTGTAGTCATTTGCTCCTTGCACTACGTTCAGGAAAATTGTGGTTTCCTGAAATGTGGATATGGTAGAGTGACATTTTAGTCACGTGGTTTCTAAAATGTATCCTTTATTCACTGTATTTGTTTCCACTGCATATGTTTGCAGTTACTTTTTATCGACACACCAACTTTTTCACCTCCCTTAAGTGTAAAAACTTATCTCATGTAGCCCTGGGTTGAAAACTGTCCACGTAAATTTAGTGTAAACTGAATATATATTTGAAAAACGACACAAGAACAGTATCTATACAGGTTATATTGTGGATGGACTAGGAGGACACACATTTATCATTTAGCAGAATCTGACCTTTACATTTACGTTAAGTCTGAGTTCTGATTTACTTCCTGCATGAACTGTAATTATATTTTTGTTAGAAAAATGCAAGGCATACATATGCAGGCCATAAATACAGTTTATTTTTCAGTAGCTAATGCAGCAGCTTTAAAGTGGTTGCAGGTTCAAGAATACACCTTACACGGAGGTCAGGGTTGGTTTTAGTATTATTATTTCTATAAAAGTAAGAGCATGACCTGCAATTGAGGGAAACTCTTTGACAGATTTTCTTTCCTCAGTGAAACGCCTGACAACACCCACAAACATGTCAACAATCGTCACAATCACACGTCCACTCAGTCTACTGCAGGATAATTCACATTTCCAATACATTCCCCAGTCAGAGAACAGAGAG
The DNA here is from genome assembly GCF_958295425.1 of Solea solea. Lineage (NCBI taxonomy): Eukaryota > Metazoa > Chordata > Actinopteri > Pleuronectiformes > Soleidae > Solea > Solea solea. Next base: position 3,689,217 of record NC_081148.1, on the reverse strand, counting down.
CATCACACATGTCTTACCAGCTAAGCAGCTTCCCAAGTTTCATCACTCGACTGTATGTCTCCATCAATAATTAGAACCTCCAGGAACCTTTGACAAAAATGTTCATAAAATGAATTACACAGGTTTTAATAAGGTTCACGAAAACATACACTCAGCTACACGAACAAGCATTGGTCAATGCTGACGCCACTTTCTTAATCATTACATAAAAGATATTTTGAAAGAAGTGAAGATCTGCGAGCAGGAGCATGGGTTGCTGCCAAGAAAGGGTACCGCAGATGTGATTTTTGCTTTGAGAGTGCTGATGGAGAAGTGTAGAGAAGGCCAGAAGGAGTTGCACGGTGTCTTTGTGGATCTGGATGAAAGCGTATGATCGGGTGCCAAGAAAGGAATTGTGTTATTGCAAGAGGAAGTTCGGAGTGGCAGAGAAATATGTGAGGGTGATGCAGGACATGTTTGAGGACAGTGAGACAGTGGTGAGGTGTGCAGTTGGAGTGGAGGTGGGATTACATCAGGGATCAGTTCTGAGCACCTCCTTGTTGGCACTGGCGATGAACAGGTTGACATATGAGGTCAGACCGGAGTCACCATGGACTATGTTGTTAGCAGATGATGTTGTAATCTGTAGTGAGACTAGGGGACAGGTGGAAGAGAGCCTGGAGAGGTTTGGACAGAATTCAATTCATTTTTATTTTTAGATACATTATCTCAAGGCAGTTTATGTTACAATCCACAATCGCTTTATATTAGTACCATACACATAATAAACATGACATAGTTAAAGAATATGACATGAGCCTTGAAGACAAAAACAGGAGTTATGGACTGGGCTCTAACAAGGACCATCATAAACCACAGCCTCATGGAACCAAACTCTAAGATTATAGCACATCTTTGTTCAGGCCTAAATATGATTTCATTTTCAAAATGTAACTATTGAATACAGAAACTACTGTAGATACATCACTTTATGTCCATAATCTTTTGCTTTATCATCATCTCTATTTCTACCCTCTCAACGACTTTGTCACAGCCAGTCAGAGGTATCAGAAAAAACGTGTTTTCTTTCTTTCACATGCTGATCCTGTTTTTGAAAGCTGGCTGGAGTTTTGGCTTCTGTGGCAAAGATGTTTTTAATGCCCCCTCCTGCCCCAGAACAAAAAAAAAAATAGAGAGAAGGAAAGAAACAGATGGAAGCCTTTGAGCTGGCTGTCTAGACAAGGAGGGATATTTGTTGCTCTCTGCCTCATGATTTATTCACAGGACTCAGACTGAGCGGTGGTTTGTGTGAGTGTGCACTTTTATGAAACTGCTTCAGTGAGATGAGTTCAGTCAGCAGAGTATGACAATATTTATTGAAGTACAAAGTTGAGGAAAGTTTTGGTTGCTGTAAACAAAGGAGTGAGTGAAGAGGAGACAGAATCTAGAACATACGCACACAACGTATAGAAGATCATTGGGAGTCTGGATACTGATGGTGGTGCATCAGGGTCTGGATCTGCACCACTGTAAAATATAACATCTTCCATGATTGGGCAATAAAAACATGTAGAAACATTTGGAAATGATCTAGATGCTAAATCTAGTACTGTGTCAAACGGAGTCTGTGCTCCGGTCTTGCAGGGAGTACTGAACGATTCCGTGAACAAATCTTTTTAATGAACTGATTCAAATGATTCAGTTCACCCTAAAAGAACTTTGATGATGAGGAGTTACGATGAAGTAATGGAAAATGACGTGACTGATACCAAACTGAGTAGACTCCAGGAGAGCAGAGTAGTGCTAGATCCGCAGAATGGAAAAACGCCTTATAACTACTACTAAAAGACAATGTTAACATCTTTGTTTCTATATCTGAATTTTTAATCACTAACATTACCTTAACAAGGCCAATTTCCCCCTGAATTACAACTAACCAGAAGTTAAGAAGCTAGTTTACTTTAGTGGATGTTGTAAGTGACGCTCTGTGCACTTCCATTTGTACTTGGACAGTGTGAACACTCAGGACGTGGCTTAATGACTGGACCAGGTGAGCACATAAATTGTTAGCTTTGGCTTAACTGAAAACTAAAGAAGCTGAGAATTAAGAGGGGAGTTTTCATATAAAGAGAACTTTTATTTTTTTTATGTTAAAATGATCTGACAGGGAAAAGTTCATCTGGTGGTGAAGGCCAAAGAGCTGTTGGAGGCTAGAGATTTAACAAAAATAGGACATAAAGAGCCAGGACAATACAAGATTAATGCAATTTTGAAAATATTACATTACATTACATGTCATTTAGCAGACGCTTTTATCCATTTAAACATTTGGGTACAAATAAGAGCTAGAAGTAAGTAAGAGCCTTAAGTAAGCCAAACTATAAAGTGCTAGTCATAAGTGCGATGTATAAGCAAGTTGTTGTTTTTGGGTTTTTTTGTCGCCGTCGTCTTAGTCAAGGTAGAGTCGGAAGAATTGTGTTTTTAGTCGGCGGCAGAAGATGTGGAGGCTTTCCGCTGTCTGGATGTTGATGGGGAGCTCGTTCCACCATTTGGGAGCGAGGACAGTGAACAGTCTCGAGTTCTGCGAATGCCTCTGCGATCCTCTCAGTGAGGGGGCAGCGAGCCAGTTTGCAGATGCATAGCGGAGTGGGCGGGCTGGGGTGTAGGTTTTGATCATGTCCTGGATGTAGGCTGTACCGGATCCGTTTGTAGCATGGAACGCAAGCACTAGAGTCTTGAAGCGGATGCGAGCAGCTACAGGAAGCCAGTGAAGGGAGTGGAGGAGCGGTGTAGTGTGGGAGAATTTTGGTAAGTTGAAGACCAGTCGAGCTGCTGCATTCTGGATGAGTTGCAGAGGTCGTATGGCACACGCAGGGAGACCAGCCAGGAGGGAATTGCAGTCGTCCAAGCGTGAGATGACAAGAGCCTGGACCAGAACCTGTGCCGCCTACTGGGTTAGAAGAGGCCGTATCCTTCTGATGTTGTGCAACATGTATCTGCAAGATCGAGCTGTTGCAGCAATGTTGGCAGTGAGGGAGAGATGGTCATCAAGTGTCACACCCAGGTTCCTTGCGGTATGAGAAGGAGCTACCACAGAGTTGTCGAGGGTGATGGTTAGATCTGTGGTGGGAGAGCCCTTTACTGGGAGACAAAGAAACTCAGTCTTGTCGAGATTGAGTTTCAGGTGATGGTCAGACTGGGAAAGAGCTGGGAAAAGAGAGAATGAGTTGGGTGTCATCGGCGTAGCTGTGATAGGAAAAACCATGATAGAGAATAACAGAACCAAGAGAGTTGGTGTATAGAGAGAAGAGGAGAGGGCCCAAGACAGAACCCTGATGTCATCAAATATGTCATCAATGAGCAACCTCCTCCAGTTATATTGATACCCTAAGGCTCTGAATGGCAAAGGAGTTTCAGGAGACAGGGTGACATCAGAGTGTAGGTGAAAGCGTGTGGAACATGCTGAACATGAAGAATGAAGATGTAAGAGACTGATATACTGAAGATGATTGAGTGTCTGGTTGTTGTGAGTGCCAGAGATGACTGTGTGGAACACATGACTGAAATACAGTGTAAAACCCTCTGATTTTGGATGGATTTGTTTTCTTTGCAGACATTGACGAGTGCGACCTCAATGAGACAATCTGTGGCCCTCATGGCTTCTGTGAGAACAGACTGGGCTCGTTCCAATGCCTCTGTGACCAGGGCTACCAGGAGACACCGGATGGCAAAGGCTGTGTGGGTAAGTGTTACAGGTTTGTTTTTGATGTACTATATTATTTGCTGAAGGTATCAGTTTGATGCAGAGTGAGTTGTTGGTGAATGGTGGGTCATTCAAGGTCAGTACAAACAAATGAATAAAACAGGTTTAGGAGTGATTTGTTTTGTACACGTGATGCTTTACAGTTATTTTCTTTTGTTATTTCCTGGCTGTTGATGAAATATGTATGGATATATTTGATCATTTCATGTGTTCTGATCAGATTTATGAGTAAAGGTTCTGTTGTGCCAAAGAAGATTTTCTGAATTTTAATTGGTCCACCACATTGTTAAAGGGTAATTAGACCACCTCATATGAGGCTCCCACTAATGGCGGATTTTGTAAAATGCCAAGATGTGGGCTGAGATCAGGGACCAGTGAGTGGTAGATAGTTTCAATATAACTGGAAGTAAAACAGGCGAACAATGATGAGCGATACAATACATAACACACTCCTGTTAATCATTTAATCAGTCATGCTGTTCCAGTTCCAACTTCAGAGTTCCAATGTAAATGGAACACAGAAAAATAACCTGTGGATGAAACTCAATGATCTCAACAACTATTCTTGTGATCCTGCCTACTGCAGCTTTAAAATCATTAAAGAGTCAACCTGTAAACAGATTTCTGCAAACAGTCTGGACTGTGTCACTGTAATTATATGCATTATGTTTCCAACACAGGCCTGTTTTTCTCTTTAAGACCCTAACCACTGCAGTTATTACCCTCCTGTTACCTCTGGCCTCAGTCGCTTCTCACATAATCTTTAAAAACAACATTGCCAAGTATTGTGGACACAGCCTGATTTGGACGACTCAGAAGCTCATTGAAAAGCTGTGGTTTTCCTCAGGTTTGGTTTGGAGTGAGTCTGAGCTGATGGCTGCTGCTGGTGGTTTTGTGGGGCTAACTGAGCCCCCGCTGCACCTCTCATCTAGTCGTATTTCCTCCAACAGGAAGGACTGTCTGAGCAGACTTCCTCCCGCTGCTCCCTGATGAAGGGACACTCCCCCCATGCACACAACACCACATACAACCAAAGTTGTGAAATAAGTTTATTATTTTTAACCATAACTCACATTTTACACTACCTTCGTAGGAATGAGATTCTGCTTTATTAGGACCAGGCTTTGGTCTCCATGAGGACTATTCTGAAAACAAGTCAGGGCTTATATGAGGAAAGGTTCATGAGAACATGCACTCACACATGTACACACAGATTTTTAGCAGCAGTTTTTCTTGAGACATTGCATTCACAGTTAATGTCTCACCTTAACTTAACCACAATTCAAATCTTAGCCCTTAATAGTTCCTCAGAATTTAGGCTCTGCATCATTAGGACCAGGTTTTGGTCTCCATGAGTCCTGACAAAGTCAGTGTTGACATTAAATGGAACAAATACAAGAACACTCACACACACACACACACACACAGGACACTCCATGACTAATGGTTATTTCCTATCCATAACTCACGTAAATGTCACTTCAATGCTTGAAGGTGGGCAGGCCCCCAGCCTGGTGGCTATCAGAGGTTAGCAGAGTCATGATCTGTCATGGTTGACCAATGTATCAGGAGGTGAGCATGTCCAGCATGTCCAGCAAAAAGATATTAGTAGTAGGAAGAACCTTGGAGGAGAGTTTGAGCTGTTTAATGTTTGATCTAAATCTAAATGCGCCTTCACACAAAAAAACAAAAAATATTCAAAATGCTATTCACAAAAATATATACAGTACATACTGTATATCAGCAAACCAGGATGAAAGTCCTGCAAATCCAAATCACAAAATAAAGCTTTCACTTTGTCAGCAAATAAAGGCGTTACCTCTGTTAGCCACACTTACAACTCTTTATTTAGGCCCTCTGACCATTCCCATCAAAATATCCAAAAATCACAATGTACATCATGACAGCCATGAATAATCTTCCAAACAACCCCCATGAAAATAAAACCAACCCCCACCCCCCAATAAACAATACTGGCAGATAATTAACAGAAACTACAAAATCAGTGACATCGCACACAGGCGTCACGCCATTTTGTCGCGCTGCTGACGTAAACAATGTTTGAAGTGCTGCCGGTGCAAACTGAGGATAAAGGGTGATGAAGGGTGATGAAGAGTAAGTTATGAGTTTGAACCGAATTAAAGATTACTAGTGCAGCGCCCGTGCAAAATCTGTTTTTTTTTAGTAATTGTTGGTTTGGTGTGTTTCAGTGCTCATTGTTACTATTACTCAGCAAAAGTTCAGTGACATTCTTATTTGTTTATGGTAGAAAGCAAATACTGATTCTGACATAATGGCATACATAGCAAGACGCGTCAAGTTTGAAATCAATCGGTCCATCGGTTCAAGAGATATGCAAATAACACACACACATATATACAGATACACAGACAGACAGACGTTCCTGGAATTTATTGATAGATGGAAACGGGATGGTTATGTAGGAGTGGCAAGTATGTGTATGTGTGGTGACTGCGGCAGCGTCTGTGTGTGTGTCTATCGGATCAGTTTTTGTTTGGTGCTGGGTTTTTTATTTATTGTCTCAGAAACAATAGTAATGCAAAAAAAATAGAAATGCATTTGGACAAAGTCACGCAAAGTGGAAATTAAAATGCCATTATTATCATTTTACATGGCAATTACTTGAAAAACAAAAACAACCGTTGTCGGATGTTAAAGTGGTGTTGATTATGTGTACAGGATCTAAATAACACGTAAAAGATTTCACATTGTTTTTATCAAGCCTATAAAATAGGACTGCTGTGGTTAGGTTGTTGCACAAAAATGGCTTTTGTCAAAGTCAGTGGTCATTTGAGTGCTGTCCATGGTTCTGATCCCGTCCCACTTTGTGTAAGTGTATTACCATTTGTTGTGATAAGTTGCTTGGTCCTCACAGAGAGAAAGATCTTTTATGAGACTGGTTTTCGCTATAGAAATGTGTAAAATCTCTGCCAAGATGTACTGAAGCTGCTCAAAACTGTCTGAGCAATATGATTGAACACGTCATGTTCCTCCTCCACAGATGTGAACGAGTGTGAACTGCTGAGCAGTGTGTGTGGAGAAGCTCAGTGCGTGAACATGGACGGCTCCTTCCTCTGCATGTGTCCCAGTGGCCAGGACTACAACGTCATGATCGCCAAGTGTGAGCCTGTTCCCACAGGTGAGCCACCTTATAAGAACCTGATGACGTCAGGGCTGCACACACTTTACACAGTCAATAGATACCAAATGTGATTTATTTTCTTGTTAGTGCCGAAGAAGAAATAGAAACCACAGGATTTCCTTTCACCATTATGTAACTCTATACTCGTAAAAAGGATTACACCAACTCCATAATTACATTCAGTCTGGTTTGCATAAACCAAACAATCATTATTATCTTATCCCTACTTACTTTATGCTAGTTTGTAATATTAGTTTGGAAATCCTGGCTAATGTCTTGATGTCAGGCTAAATCAGAGGTATTATAAATAGTAATAATACAGAGAAATGTGTTCCTAAAATAAATGGGAGAAAACGAGTCTGATACTTAGCAATATCCACAGAAAAGAGGGTGCATCATTAATACTGTATATGCTGTTATAAATATTTTGCATTTTAACGAACCATTTATTAATGTTACTCATGTTAATAAAGTTTTTCATTGATATATTATTCAAGGGTCTATGTCAAGTTATGTACATTATATAGAGAGGCTATAAGAATGTGTAATGTAGAATGTCTTATCAACCTGACAATCTGATTAAAAAATACATATATTTTCACCAACTATATAAACACACCTGAGCAAAATGTACTCAAAAGGTTTAAAATCCGATACGTCAACACGTCACAATTGCAAGTTTACTTGGCTCGTTTTTAAGTAAAAAACAGTCAATTTCGAGACTTCTGCACAATTCTTACTACTTTATATCACTACTAAAATTGTATATAAAAAGAATAATGACTTTGACAAGAACACATAAGAAGATGAATAAAAGGATGTTTTAAAATCTCACAGATCTGTGCCGTGTGAGCTCTCAGGGTTAAGTAACTGTAAATGTCTTTCTGAGGTTAACTTTTATTAATAGAGGTTTCTATGTCTATAAAATTGAAAATGTGTTTCCCTGACGTGACACCTCATTTATAGAGCACTAAATAATCATTACTGAACTATAATTAAGCATTAGTAAAGCTTACTATAGCTTTATTAATGCTCCTTGTAAGCCTTGTTGTAAAGTGTAAAACATGCATCCCCTTAACTATGACTTCATAAATGTATGGAAGTGCTGTATACACATTACTTCACTATAATGAAGCATTTATTCACATTGTTACCCCTTACTAATGCTCCTTGTAAATTGTCTGTATTTAAATAGTGCTTTTCTACTCTTGATGACCACTCAAAGCTCCATGACACCGTGTTTTAAAATGCGTTTAATGCTTATATTCAACCATTTTAAAAACTTTGTTGAGAAATTAAGGTCAATGAAGACAGATGTGAAGTTTTATTTGATGTCACAAGTTTCAAAGAAACAGATCATCAGCTTCTCTCTTTAGCTTTAGCTCTCAACATTCCATTGATTCTCTCAGTCAAACCTTGACTTTCTACACAAATGCTGACCCATTGACTTCATCTTTTTCTATAATATTCAAATTCCAAATGCAACTTTTTTTTTTTTACTTCACAATAGTATCGTGTCTACATAATTTATAAGTACTAAAACTTGAAATATGTCTTACAATAAAGTTTTGCATTGCTTGATAGCTTTCACCAGCGGCTCAGCACTTTCCCCTCATTAATACATCCCCACAGGAGAACCATATAATGCAGCTGAAAATATAATAAATATAAATAATATTACATGAAAGATATTTTAATGTTTTAAATGAGTGCCTCTGAGTTGCCTCCTACATAATTTGATATTGTTTTTTCTTAATATCGTTCCTGATTTTGAGGAGCAAATGTAACGATTTAATGAGGATAAATAAAGTATTTAGACTCTGATAACTAGGGTGAAGTGGCACAACATTGCTGGTAAAGTACTTTTAATGTGCACGTCAACTGATTCAGACAACTGACATGAGATATTATAAGAGTGTAGAGGGTTCACAAATCCCACCTATATATAAATAATAACTCAGTGGTTAGAATTATAATTTTATTTTCAGATTATGCACAACACTATCCTGATTTACAACTCAAGTTTGCCTGCTCCTCTTTGTTGTCTAAGATAAACAAGAGAAAATCCTACTGTATGCAGTGCAGCAGCACAAACTGATTTGTTTAATTGAACATGTACAGTAGAGCAGTGTCTGGAGGAATATTGATATTCTGTGGGTCTGACATTCTGGATTGACCTCTCTGACTTTGGCCTTGTTTAGACTGCAGATCTGATCAGATCCATATTGACATGGTCTAACCTTGTCCTCCACATGGATAAGTAGCCTAAACAAAAGAAACAAAATGGACACAGTAATCTTTACCTTTATGTTTTTTCTCAAACTTAATCTCCCTGCTGTGTGTGTGTGTGTGTGTGTGTGTGTGTGTTATTCTTGCTTCAGTGTCGTCAGTGGAGCGTAAGGAATGTTATTTTCACCTGAACGACGAGAACCTCTGTGACAGTGTGCTGACCAGCCACGTCACTCTGCAGGAGTGCTGCTGCACGCTGGGAGCCGGCTGGGGTGATAACTGTGAGGTCCATCCTTGTCCTGTTAACGGCACAGGTGAGTTATAGGAGGAGGAGACACAACCACAACATTCACTGTCTTTTCTACACACAGCTGTCACATAACCATGTTCATGCGACGATGAAGGGATGCAACGGTAACACGAGCCTGGAACGTAAACGCTGATGCCCGATTTTGAAAAATGCCAAGAAATGGGCTGAGAGTTTTTTATTTGTTTTTTTTTAACCAGATAAAAGACCCATTGAGATCAAGATCTCTTTCACAAGGGTGACCTGGCCAAGAAAGGCAGCAACACACATCATAGTTAAATAAAAACAGGAAGACAACAACTACAAGTCAACTCAAAATGTCATAAAAAAAATAAAAAAAAACAAAAAACTAACGAAATGTATGATGATAATGGGGGCGGGACTAGTTAAGCTTTGCTTCTCCCGCATTCCCTTTCGGTTATGTATATTGTGTGAACTGCACTGTTATGTGATGAGTGATCTAAATGTCATGACCGAAATAAATAAATAAATAAATAACAATACAAACATAGAAATACAAGAGTACAACTAGACAAACATAAAGTGCAAGAGTTGTGGTCACAGTTACAATTTAAGAACACAGGCACTGTACAATTGTTGAAGGAGGGCGGGAGAGTGGGGAGAAGTGTCAGACCTTGTTTAGACTGCAGCCCAAATTGGATTTTTTTAAGCCTATCCAGATTGTTTCTAGCTTGATTTGTTGGCAATCCGGATAGATGTAAAACATAGGAGATCCCAAAGCCGATTCAAACCACATACGGAGGTGGTTTTGAGTGAAATCTGACACAGAGTGGATTGGATACCCTAAAACTGACCCCATCCGTGGGGGGCACATCCAATGTACTCCTAGTGCTGGTCCCAAGCCTGCATAGAGGATAGGGTTGTGTCAGGGAAGGCATCATGCGTAACATCTCTGCCAGCTCACTGAGAGAGTGATCCACTGTGACGACCCCTAGAGAAGATTGTTAGTTGTATTAGTCGTTCCTTTTACTGGGTTTTACTCTGTTTCTTTATTCTGTCTTTGTACATAGATTTGTACAAGTATATTAGTAAGTTAATGATATTATTATATCCTCCCTCAGACCAGTTTAATCAGATGTGTCCATCTGGAAGAGGTTTTATCCCCGGTGGAGACGAACCCACTGCTGGCAACTACAAAGGTAACTAAACTCACGTGATCTACAGGTGTGAATCCTTTTGTCCAGCGTTGTTCTTTCACACATGCAGAACACAGTTGGGACTGTGAGTCATATCACAGCTTATCTCTCTCTCCATCTCACTCTGTCCCATTTTACTGTCCCATTACAGTGCACCTGAAGCATGTGTGACTCAGTGAGCATTTTTCATCTCAACATTTCCTCCTCCCAAAGTCTGGGAAATATTTCTAGTGTTTTCATTTAGCATTTTTTATGTTCAAATCAAAAATGTGCACCGACACAGGCTGATGGAAATCTAACACATGGTCTCCATTTTAACAATTATTGCAATACTATCTTGTATCTTGCAGTTAATAAACAAACAATTGTAACATGAAAATGTTTCTCCAGTCTTTGTCTCCTGTGTTGAGTCAGAAGTAAACTGTGTGTTTGTGAACATGTCACATGTTAACACGCTTCTCTCCTCCTGTCTGCAGATGCAGATGAATGCACTCTGTTTGGTCATGAGGTTTGTAAAGGAGGCTTCTGCCTCGACACTGTGGGCAGTTACGAGTGTTACTGCAAGACCGGGCAGGACTACGACCCCGCCAAACTGGAGTGCAGAGGTCAGACTGATGCTCTGTGTGTGTGTGTGTGTGTCTCGACAGATCATAGACGGCACTACTACAATCAAAGTTCAGCAGTTGAACGTGCAACTGAAAACATTCTCCATGTCATTTCTTATTTGAACCCTTGAAGAACAGACATCACAAAGTGCTGCTCAAAGGAAATCATTGAGTTATTCTAGTTTCAAATCAGTCTGGTCATTCTCAGACCTCGTGTCACTGGATATGTTCTTTTTGGACCATTCATTTGCTGCCATGTGATTGGCTGAGTAAATGTGTGCAATAACAAGCCATTGAACAGGAAGACAGTAAACATCACACCATGTACTTAAAAGAGGACAAAAAAAATCAGTTGTAATAAATCCAAAATGGGATTTGTGACTGAAAGCTTTTTAAATAAATCGAAAATCACAGTGGGTCACATCACAACACTCACTTAGTTACAACAAACCTAACATAATAGTTAGTGTGTGTCTGGATGTCATTTGTTTATTGTAATACAGGATGAATAAGTGAGAGCTGTTCAAGAAAAATCAGTTTTCTCTGTTTTCAGACATCAACGAGTGTCTGGATGAGTCGGTGTGTGTCGGTGGACAGTGTCTGAACACAGAAGGCTCATACATGTGTTTCTGTACATATCCCATGGTGTTGGACCCCAACAGTAACCACTGTGTCTTCATTCCTGATGTAGCCGGTAAGAAAACAAACTGTTGTTCTAATGTTCCTCTTCTCCAAACAGCAGAAACAAAACTTCTATATACCGCAAACCTGAACTCTCCCTTTAAAGGCAATATATATAGGATAATATGACAAAATGAAACATAAAAGTTTAAAGATAATTGATAAAGTGATGCCACTTTATATTTAAATGGTCAAAGGTCCAGTTCCTTCAGTTCTATATGTATATACAATACATAAATCATATATTATAAGATAGATGGAAACTGCATCTTAACTGAAGTCATAATCTAACTCAAATGTATTTCATGTATAGTTCATGTGGAAGCGACAGTGCATGCTAATGAACATTTCAAGAATCTAAAAACACCAGCTTATAGACAAAGGCTAGTTTCCATCTGTTGTCCCCAAAGATGTTAACGGAACAAAAAAACCCTAAACAGTTAAAAACACTGTATACTCCTCACAGGACGTGTGTGTGTGTGTGTGTGTGTGTGTGTGTAGTAATGATGTACTATGTTGACAGAGCAACATGAGACGGAGCAGGTGGACTACCAGGGCATCTGCTGGAAGACAGTCACAGAAGCCATGACGTGCACACTGCCGCTGGGTCTCAACAGGAAGACCACGTACACAGAGTGCTGCTGTCTTTTCGGAGAGGCCTGGGGCATGGACTGTGCTCTCTGTCCACCCAAAAACACAGGTACACCACGCACACACACACACACACAAGAAAACAAACTCCCAAAGCATATATCCAGACTAGTTTTCTTTCCTCTTTTGGGGAAAAATGTGAAAATAATAATTTATAATTATAATAATATAACTAATGAATTGCACAATTTTCTGTAATTCATCGTGATTAATCACGAAAATAAACCTGAAGAAGCTTACAGATAATTATTTACTTATATCAAACAGAGAACTACAACACACAGAAAACGCTGGTGGACAATGAAAGAGAGCACACAAGTCAGGGAGGGCAAGAGAGAAAACACAATCACAGCAAGAGAGAGAGAGAGAGAGAGAAACATAGGCATATATGTATATATACAGTATGTATATATATATATATATATATACTCATACCAAAACTTAAAGTGTTTAGAATGTTATACTACTTAACTTTGAAAGTTAAATACATAGTCTTTAACAAGAAGTAGTAAAAAAAAAAGCCACACTAACATGGCCACACTAAACATGAATGAAAAATGTATTTAATCTAAATAAGAAGCGTAGAAGACCTGCTCAAACCTGTGTGTGTGTGTGTGTGTGAGAGAGAGAGAGATGCCACTTTTTTAAAATGAGATAGCATTATTATTATTGTTATTATAATTATATTCTATGACTTTGAAACACAGAAATCATGTCATGGTGTGAGACTGGGAACCAGGTTGGCAGTTACTACAGAAGCCCTAAAGGGTCATACATACATACACACATTTTATTTCCTCTGTTTTCTCGTGAGAATGAGATAATTCATTTGAGAACTCGAGAAAACAAAACAATAGTCTAGTCTATTTAATCATTGCAGGAAACATCATTCAATATCACAATGTCAGAGGAGTAGGAGACTATCCATCACCGCATCTATTCAATCAGGGCCTGACACAGGCTGAAATAACTGTAACAGATAATGTACACAGTTAGATGTTAGACTGATGTCGTCATTAACTACTGTACATATGTGACCAGCTACGAGGCCCCCGGGGCGTCTCCATGGATACCGGTCACGCGTGATGGAAATCTCAGGCCTATCACGTTTCATTTCATTCATTATCTCTCAAATGAATGACCTTGTTATCTTGGGAAAACGGAGGAAATAAAATGTATGTATGTATGACCCTTTAGTACGGTGGCCCTGAGAGGTCAGGCCGCTGCAAATACCACAACACATTAAGAAAAACCCACAACACAATACATGAAGAGTTGAATCATTTAAAGACAAGACTTTTGATGTTATGGGAGAATCTTCTGAAAGCACCCAGTTATTCATGTGAAAGTCCTGGACAATGAAATTAACCCTTTACTGTTACAATAAAGTTATTATATATATAAAGTTACTTTGTCCTTATGTGACAAGACTTCTGTCAATGTTTTTACAATGAAGAAGGTAAACACCTTTTCAGTTGTGAGGCTAACTGAAGACGACATAGTATGAGGTGAGAGACATTCAGCTGCAACATGCAACGTCACTAAGAAATGTTGAGGAGATAACGTTATAGCTCATACAGGCCGGTGGTGTCATTCTACTGTCACTGTTACACTGTTGTAACTTAATAAGAACAAGTTTAAGACAAAAAAAGTGTAAATTTCCACTTTAAATGAAAGTGGTGTTCACATGTTCATCATTCTCCAGGTTTATTTTTATTTTTATTAAATCTGTCCTTGTCATTCATCAGAGGATAAATTATAACAGGTGAATGGACTTTGATGATATATTACATGTATATCGTTTTTTTTATCGACAACTCCATGTGCTTTATTACACCATGTGCAGCATTCACACACACACACACACACACCAGTGTCACATGTGTATGTGTTATGTGTGTGTGTATGTGTGTGTGTGTATGGGGTTCCCACGGGTCCTTGGAGTCTTGAAAGTTAGTGAATTTGAAGAAAAGCCCTTGTAAGTTTTTGAAAATCGTCCTAAATAGGCATGGGTCTTGAAGTTCAGTTGATATTTAGGTAAATGTCTCCCTTGTTTGGGTTAGGGCATTGCTTGATGTATGTAGACTAGGCCTATGCAGGACATACGTGGAGTCATAATTACTTAGTGGTGTTGTGGACACTGTCTCTCGCCGCCACTGAGCGAAGAGACAAGCTAAGACAAGAGAGAGCAAATGACGTGATCGCTGTCTCACCAAAGAAAATTGCAAAGACTGACCAAGATCCACTCTGTCCTCCAAGTGAGACGCTTTGGCGATCCCTGAACACGAGTTGTTTATTATGTAATATTTACGGGACTGACTGGACTCTCCCCCCCCTCTCTCTCTCTCTCTCTCTCTCTCTCTCTCTCTCAGAGGATTATGCATCCATGTGTAACCTCCCTCTGGGTGGCGGACGGCGACCGTATGGCCGTGATGCCCTGATTGCAGGCCCTGACCATGAATATGAAGTGAGCCCAGACTATTCTCAATCCTCTGAACAGCAGGAAGCTCTGCCCTTCTATGACACCCAGGAGCGTAAGTATTTATATCGTGTGTTCCCTCCATATGTTTTTATATGAACAGAGGAACAGGGTTGTTTATTACAGTGACATATTTACCTGGTTCTTTAAAACAACATTTAAGTGGCTGAGGTTAAAAAGTGTGGCCGACTTTTTCTGAGCTCCGTATGACCGCACTGATATTACACACACAAAACTCCGCCCAATTCAATATTTTGCAACAACGTCCCTGTCGTGTATTTTAATATGAGTATTGACGAGTATTTTTTGGGACCCTGGGACAACATGCCACCAAAAGAAAGAAGCTGCTAGCATGCCTGACTCTCCCCCAGGGCAGGAAGAGCAACAACCGCTACAAGCTAACACTGAGGATGTCGTTGCCCTGGCTTTTTGCCAAACTATTCCAGAAATAACAGCGAACATAAGCAGGGTGATAGATGAAAAGCTGGGGCCATTATCCCAAACGATACTGAAAAAGATGGAGGAGAGAATCACAGAGGCAGGTAACAGGATTGCTGCGGCTGAGCACACCTGTGAGACGGTGGACACGCGCGTTTGGGTGCTTTTTAAAGGTGACATAGACGGGAAGCTCCAATTAACGCTGCATTTGTGTGTGTATCTGCGTCATTACCTCGTTTATGAAACCCTAAAGTTTCAGAACAAACAGTTCAGCCACTGCTGAGAAAATAGGGTTGTATTGTTTTCCTTGGCTCTGCGAAGCGGATCGGCACTTCCGTATGTTGATGATGTCATCAGTAAACCTCACCACTCCTCTCACCACCGTAGCGCCTCCCGGTGCGGGCACTAGTCCGGGCACATCCGGTTGCGTACATTCAACCGCAGAAGAAGAAGAACTACTCTCGTTGTAGCTGCTGAGATGCAGAGCATCCACCGTGCCAGAGGGGGAGCTGTGTATCTGAGAGCTGGCCTATCTATTACGTCACTTCCAGGTACCTGGCCAATCACAGGACAGTGGGAAAGCTCTCGTTGGCTGGCCAATCACAACACAGTCCACGTTCTGGACGACCGTGAGAACAAAGGCTTTACCAGAAGACGCAGAAGGCAGTAACACGGAGAGCTGGATACCCAACCTGCTCAGGATGTCCTAGCTCCAAAGCCGGGACCGAACCAGCGACCACGACCCATCCTGACCAGATTTCACAACTTCGCTGACAAACAGAGGGTGTTGAAGATCGTGAAGGCCCAGGAGTCCACCATCGTGTTTTTCCAGGATTTGTCAGTCGCGGTTCTGCGCAAACGTAAAGGATTCGAGGATGTGAAGAAATGTCTGCACCGGACACTGGGGCTAAATACATGATGCTCGACCCGGTTACGCTGTCAATAATCCATGGTGGGGAGGCTTTCACTGTAGATCAGTTAAAAAGACTTAACAATCCTGACAATGTGGGTTCATCTCCAGGCAATTGTCTAAAATCTGGGAAACCAACCAAACTGTAGAGACGAGGCGAGCTGGGACCATGTAGTGGAAATAGGGCAGTTAACTCTGGTGTAAGCTGTTGTGTCTCTTTGCTACAGATCAGTACAAGCCGTTTGAGGGTCTGCGGGCGGAGGAGTGCGGGATTCTGAACGGCTGTGAGAACGGTCGCTGTGTCCGCGTTCAGGAGGGTTACACCTGCGACTGCTTCGACGGATACACCCTGGACTTGTCCCGCATGGCCTGCATCGGTGAGAGAAAGGGAGGGAGCAAGAACACACGACGATCAAATCCAAAACATGTCACGCTGTTAAATAACGCGTCTCTCCTCCTTTCTCCACAGACGTGAACGAGTGTTCGGAACTCAACAACCAGATGTCGCTGTGTAAAAACGCAAAGTGCATCAACACAGTGGGGTCGTACCAGTGTGTCTGTCTGCCGGGCTTCAGCGTCTCCGACAAACCCAACTACTGTGTGGAGGCTGCAACACGCCGCACATCAACACACACTCAGTGAACATGGACCAGACCACATGCACAGAGCTCGTTACACTATACTTGTGAGGACGTCCACTCACTACATTCAGCCAAAGATTAGCTCCAGTGTCCATTAGCACTTCCTGTTTTATCATCATCATCAGCAGCAGCAGCAGCAGCAGCAGCAGCAGCAGTGACCTGAAGGCGTCACAAAATAAGGGGATTGTACTTAAACCCACGTACAGCACACATCATCATGTTTAAATCATTATTAAAAGATAGATGAACATTAAAGGTCCAGAGTGTAAAAATGTGAGCCTGCAGATACGCTGTCACTCCTCTGTGTGTGAGGGAACTATAACGTACACCATCTCTGCATCATTTCCTCCTCCTCCTCCTCCTCCGTCAGTCTACACATCAGGTTTGAGTAGCTGGAGCCGCTCGTCTTCATTGACATCATAAGCTTCCGTTTCAACACCTGTAAACGCAGACTACTGTAGAAACACGGAGGAAGGACCTTGCTTAAATTACAAATAATTGAATTGAATTGAACTAAAAGACTTATTCTAAGGCTACAAAAACAAACCATTTTTATTTTAAAGCTATCAAACATTTACACAAACATATTCATTTTCTGCCAATAAATCCTGCTAAATGTTACACACTGGACCTTTAATTTGAATCAAATCCAAAGTAAGTTGGACAATAATAATCCTCAGATCTGCTTTTAACTCCTGTTCTGCTGCCTGTGTAATGAACACACTGCTTCTATTTGATGATGAGCCATTTTAATATTATGCTCATCATGATCACATATTTGAAACTATTCTAAAAGCTCAGACGTGGCTTTAAACAAGTGCCCCAAGAACCAAGAAGAGACAGTTTGACTTTCATTCAAACAGATTAAAGCCTAAAGCTGATATTTTAAGGAAATGTTTGCCACTTTACATCTTAAACATTCATTGTTAAGTTTTTATAAACCACTCACTTCCCACACCAAAGTCCGTAGAGAAAATCCTCATTTTAAACCCTGACACACATGAGTTTTTGATCCACTGCTGTTTCCACCCGGTGACACAGATGTACGACATGATGCAGCAGTCGAGTGGCAGCTCTCCTTTCCCAGAAAGCCAAAAATATAGATTTTCTTCCGTGGACTTTGGTGCAGGAATACATGTCAAACATTTTCTTAATCTATAGTAGACATAAGCTAACACACGTGGTGTTTTCACTGAGAGCATGACAGTCTCATGAAGACCTGTCAGTGACTCGTACAACTTCAATTCAAAAGTCCTGATCTGTCCCTTTGAGCAGAGCTTTGTTAAATTAAACATCCCTAAAAGTATAGAAATGCAACACACACACACACACACACACACACACACACACTCACTTACTTAACCAACGCCCATATACTCTGCACTGTATAAAACACACACGAAATTAAACTAAAGTAATTTACTTGAGATAAAGATTCAACTTAATCTACTATTTGGTGTCGACCGTATGTTGGGGAAAGAAACACAGAATTGTATAAAATTGTATGTTTGTTTGTTGCTTTTCTTAGTTTGTTTTTAAATGAGAGATTTACATGTTACACACGGCCGTTCTTTTGTTTGTTTTTTGCTCATTTATTAAATTGACAAACCCTATGGACTCGTGCTGGGGGATCTCGTTTTATTTTGTACCCAGTCAAAGTGATTGTGGATATTTAATTCTGTGAAGAGGCCAGTTGTTGGCTCCTCCTCTTTCTCCTTCGCCATCCCTCTGTCTTCCGTCAGGAAAACGTGATGACACTACGTTTGTAAAATCCATTGTCATGTTTCTTCCCATGAATCCTTTTTGTCACGTGGTTTTCCCGTTCTCCTCTGTGTCTTTGTTTCTGAGATGACTGAAATGAATTTTTCATCCTTCTCTTAAATACGTTTCACTGCTAAGTCTTTCCAGGTGGCAAAGCTGCTATGGGACAGCGATGGGAGAGAAGGAACTTGTGTACATTTAAAACAAAAGAGTGGAGAACAAAGCTGATGTATTTGTAATTTGTACATGGATAAATAGCTTTTTTTTCTATGAATTCATAAACAATGTACATTAAACCCCTTGGTATTAAACCACAAATTGTGATATTTAACCTGGTCTGCCTCTCATTCTTAAATTAACAATTTTATTTGTTTAGCCCAACATCATTAACACAATTTGCCTCCAAGGGCTTAACAGTCTGTACAGCAAGTGGCACTCCCTGTCCTTAGACCCTCTGTCCTTAGACCCTCTGTCCTTAGACCCCCTGTCCTTAGACCCTCACATCAAGTGAGGAAAAACAACACAAAAAAAACCCTTTTACAAGGAAAAAATGGGAGAAACCTCAGGAAGGGCCACAGAGGAGGGATCCCTCTCCCAGGATGGACAGATGGACAGAAACAAGTCCAGCAGATTACAAACAAAACATCACATTTACAAAGAGAGGAAAGAAGAAGAAGAAGACAGACAATCATCATCACTATCATCTTCATCATCTTTGTGGTTATTGATAAATAATTCCATGATAATCTTTCTGCTTTTTTTTCACCTCTAAATCTGTAGCGTCACAGCAGGATTTGACCAATCACAGACAAAACCTGCCTATGCTGCAAAGAAAGAAAAAAGAATTATCTGAACCCTTTTATCTTAATTTAAGGTCAAGGTAAAAATGTATATAGCAAAGTGCTTAACCTGTCTTAACAAGAAGCAATCATTTACAAAAAGGAAAGTCACCAAATAAATGGAGTAAAAACACAGCACTGTAAAATAGAGGAGGAACGATAATAATAATAAATATAAATAAATAAAAGACAAGCTCAACTGGTATTAAAAGCAGGGTTCCCATGTGTTCTTGAAATCCTTTAAAGTTGAAAAACCTTTATTTTAAAGATTATTCATGAAACAGGTAACAAATGTGGAGTAGGGCAGGACCTACCAAATCAAAAGCAGCACTATCTCTCAGGCTGTCACATTAAAACCAAACAAACACTAGTTTCTCTACAAAAACGGTAGAAGGTACCTGGAAGTGATCAGCACCCAAATCCAGCCTCTTCATTCTTCAGAAGACGTTTGATTTATTATTTACCTTTAGATTCCTTTGTTAGTAATAAATATTGTTCAACTTTTCAGTCGTTTCCTCTTGTGACCTGGACAAACAGTGGTGTTGCAACCATAAAACCTTAGACTTAAAGCAGGTTGTAGCCGTGAGTGTGAGTGCACCACAGAAGGGAAGAATTCATGCTGCATCATTTTGAATGAACTGAAGGGTTTTTACAGACTTGTTGGAACATCCTGATAATAAGGACTTACAGTAATCTAATCTAGATGTAACAAAAGCATGAAGTACTTTTTCAGCGTCCTTTAAGGACACAATGTTTCTAATTTTCATAAAGTTCTGCAGGTGGAAGAAGGCTGTTCTGAGTTTTATGTGTGAATCAAATGACATTTCCTGGTCAAAAGTAACTCCAAGGTTCTTCATAGTGGAACTGGAAGCCATGGTGATGTCATCTAAAGTGACAATGTGGTCAGAAGGTTTGTCTCTGAGGTGTTTAGGGCTGAATATAATGACCTCAGTTTTTTCTGGCCCTTCACAGTCAGAAAAATGTTCATCTATTGATGTCAAACCCAAATGTTTTCAGTCTATGGCAAAAATAAAGGAATTGGCCTCACTGTTCCAATACTGTAGGAGGCCAGTGTAGTTCCTAACAAACACCAGACATCTGCAGAAAGTCCTCCATCAACATCCTCTCTTCTAGTGTCTGATTTACACACAAGCACAGAACAACAAAGAGCCGAGCACTGAACTCACACGGATGTCTGACACAACTGCTCTCATTTATCAGAGTGTGAAAGGAACACAAGGGCACAAGGACAAATATCATATCCTGGTATGTTCATTCTTGGTAAGTGTGGAGTTAAGGGGCGGAGGGGTTGTGTGTTTACACACACACACACACACACACACAGGCACTACTCACAAGGTCACATGGCAGCGTTATCATCACTGCTCATATGACCAAGGCATCTCTCAGTGTGAAATAATGACAAAAATGTCAGGTAAAACAACACATACTGCATGTCTTACAGACCTGTGTATGAAAAGCATATTAACCTGTGCAGGCTGCAACTAACGATTATTTTCATAATCAATTAATCTGTCAATTATTTTCTCGATTAATCGTTTGGTCCATAAAATATCAGAATACCTTCAAAAATGTTGATCGGTGTTCGTCAAACCTGGAAATGATGATGTTCTGAAATGTCTTGTTTTGTCCACAAACCAAATTGATTCACTTTTAAGGAATTATTTGTTATCCAAACAGTTATCAAACCGATTAATCGATTATCGAAATAGTTGTAATACACAACTCCTTATATATGACAAGCAAAGTGAACTTTGAACTTTTTTTTTAGTATCTTTTGCTCAGGTGTGTTTATATCGTTGGTCAAACTACTTTCTTTTTGTAAATTGTGGAAAAAAAGTTAAATTGAACTTCCAACCTCTTTTCATCTTCAAGCTGTAAATTGTATTTAATTACATTTTTTTATTTTATTACATTTTATTACATTTTATTTCTTATTCTCATTTCTATTTTATTCTCAAACTTTATTTATTTAATAAATGCACTGAGCAAGATAAACCAGTCAAATTCCTTGTTGCATAATGTATACTTGGTCAATAAAGTTGATTCAGGAAAGTTAAAGGTGCAGTGTCCCACTAGGAAGATTAAAGCTGCAGCATGTAACATTTAGGAAGATTAAAGCTGCAGCATGTAACATTTAGGAAGATTAAAGCTGCAGCATGTACTAGGAAGATTAAAGCTGCAGCATGTAACATTTAGGAAAATAAAGGTGCAGACTGTAACATTTAAGGAAGATCAAAGCTGCACGATGTAACATTTTGGATGGTTAAAGGTGCAGCGTGTCACATTTAGTATGGGTTATTGGCAGAATATACCAGTCATCAGTATGCTTGTGTATAATCACAAATTGTTTATTTATTGTTTATTGTTTATTGGTTTTTGGTTTATTTTTAGCTGGAGGGCTGATGGCAGTCGAGGTATAAAGTTTAAAGGCATAACAACAACATATTAGGAAGTTTGTCTTTAGCTTCACAACAACACAGGTTAAAAATGAATCACAATCAATGTGATACTAGAAATAGTTTTCTTGTGTTGTGTCTAAAACCACTGTTGTGTTGTCAATAGTGTCACATGTTCTCACTCAGCAGACAGAGGGGCTGAGCTGGACAACAACCAGAGTTTCCATTCAACTCACAATCTATATTTAAATGGAGAGAGAGGGAGAGAGAGAGAGAGAGAGAGAGATATTAGTGATCGCTCTCGATGTCATACAAAAATGTCATAGTTTAGTATGTCGTCCAAAAAGTCACCAAAATGTCATTGTTTAGTATTTCATCCAAAAAGTCACTAAAATGTCATAGGTTAGTATGTCGTACAAAAAGTCACTAAAATGTCATAGGTTAGTATGTCGTCCAAAAAATCACCAAAATGTCATAGTTTAGTATTTCGTCCAAAAAGTCACCAAAATGTCATAGTTTAGTATGTCGTCCAAAAAGTCACCAAAATGTCATAGTTTAGTATTTCGTCCAAAAAGTCACAAAAATGTCATAGTTTAGTATGTCGTCCAAAAAGTCACAAAAATTTCATAGTTTAGTATGTCGTCCAAAAAGTCACAAAAATGTCATAGTTAAGTATGTCATCCAAAACTAACTACTAAATACTAAACTATGACATTTTGTCTCATTTTGGATGACGTACTAAACTATGACATTTTAGTTACTTTTTGGACGACATACTAAACTATGACATTTTGTCTCATTTTGGATGACGTACTAAACTATGACATTTTAGTTACTTTTTGGACGACATACTAAACTATGACATTTTGTCTCATTTTGGATGACGTACTAAACTATTACATTTGAGTTACTTTTTGGACAACATACTAAACTATGACATTTTTGTCAAATTTTGCATGGGCAACGCCACACACACTCATTGTAAAATCAGAATACCTCCAAAAAAAGTACAAAACGTAAACTGCGATTGTTTAAAAACCTTAATAGATATCAAAACTTTGACTTAGGTGAGAAAACTACTTGTTTTTCCAATTTCCGATTTTGTGTAGAAATGAAAAATGGAAGAAATGGATAGTTTCCCGTTTAATCTAATTTTGATAAATGCAAGTTACGTGACTCGGAAGTGACCTGTGACGGATAAGACAAGAAGAAAAAGACTGACTACCTGTGATCGGGAAGGGAAGCATAGGCTAGTGTTCAAACTAGTGTACAAACCAAACTTCTCAAAAATGATACAGTAAAAATTAGTCAGGGAGTAGTCCGGATGTCTCTGAGGTCAACTGTACCAACCATTGTCAGAACTTATGGGCCAATGTGTTGTTATTGTACAGTAAATATAGAGTTTTTGGCCTTTTTCTGAGAAAAACAAAGACAACTTTGAGGCTTAATTTCTCAAAAATGATAGCATAGAATAGAATAGAAATACTTTATTCATCCCTGAGGGGAAATTGTTTTGACACAGCAGCAATGCAATACAAAATATATATTTTCATTATAAAAAGTAAACGTAAAATGTACAACAGTGAAACAATATGCTAGTACAGATACAGTAAAATTGTTTGATAATGAGTGAGGGAGTAGTCAGGATGTTCCTGAGGTCAACTGTGGGCCAATGTGTTGTTATAGTACAGTAAAAATCAATGTCTTAAAATCAGCTCGATTGATTGCACTTTTATTATTAATGTCTTATTTTGAAAACCGGAAGTGATCTTGCTCAGTCTCAAGCTAGCACTGACATTCTCAGTCGACTCCCAGCATTCACCGTAAGTGCGACTACACGGGCGCACTTAAAAACGTTGGTGCGGAGGAAAAAGGAGTCGTTACCCGTTTTTTCATTTTGATTTTGTAAACGAATCTTGAGAAAACAAGTCGTTTCTTCGTTTTTTTAATTTCTGGTTTTATTTTGAAAAACGAATGAACAAATGATACACGGACTGAGTTCTGACTAGAATGCCTTGCAGCAGCAGGCACTGATAAAATGATGAAGGATCAATGAATTATTATTTTTTAATGATCTCGCCTACTAAAGCTTTAATGGCATTGCTCTACAATTAAACTGCAACAGCAAAAATCAGATAGAGGAAAAATGTATGTGAGCATGGTGAACTTCAGATTATCATGTCATACAGAAGAGAGTGTTGAGGTTGGAGTGTCCACACAGAGGCTGGAAAAGTGGTCTGGTCAGGTCTTTTTGTTGAGGCCATGCAGCAGGATGTGGCGTCAGTGTTTTTGTTTGGCCAGACATTTTTAGAAGCCCAGAGACAAAACAATATGATCAACGTCATTCGAGGGCAACACGGGATGGGTTCAGCCTCTCACAAGTACACAACAACAGTGCTTGGACACACACGCACACACACACACACACACACACACTGTAGGAACACTGCTACAACCAATACTAAAACTAGTGCTAATTCAGAGATGATGTAATTTGAATTGTGTCACTTTAAAGTGCACACGTGTCACAGGACAAATTAGAGACAGGAAGACACACAGAAACAAATATGAATGTGTGCACAAGTGTATTGTGATACATTTCCTGCTCTGCTCTTTTCCACTTTACCTTGTGTGGTCTCTATATTTAGCTCAGCCCAGGGAAACTATCCGACGCAGGCAGGAAAACTAAGTTTGGAAAGAATTGGAGGAAGTCTAGTGGCCATTTGGACAAACAGCTCACACACTGCAGGGATCAGTTGTGGCTTGAATATGCAGCAGTGCTGCTGTGGCCGAGGCAAACAAAGAGCTTTAGAACTGGGAAATACTCCAGCACCGACAAGTGGACAGCTATGCTGCGGTTAGCCAGTGGATCCAGCTGGACTTGGATGTTCTGATGTAAATTGGAACAGACAAAAGGAGGATCTATACACGTATGAACAGCTCAGCACAGTCCAGGTCTCAGATAAGGTAAGGTGTCCTGCATGTGTGCTTAAATGTTAAATGTTGACAAACGTGTTGTATTCAAGACCAGACTTAAGATGAGACACAGACCAAGGGAATGTGAGATTAAATCAAGACTAATACGAAGAGAGGGCAAGACCAGTTTCAGACCAAGGCAGGATAAGACCACTTTCTGAGCAGGACCTAGGGATGATGAGATCAATTTAAGACAATGAAGTAAGGGTGAGACCAGTTCATGACTAAGATCAAAAAATGGCACCACCAGGTCTCGATCTCTGGAGACCAAGAACCAATGGGGGTACAAGACCAAGGACTCAGTACATTGAAGTAGTAAATAACTTTAACTCATAAGCAGCAATAGTCTGTCACAGACAGTAAATCAAGTTTGGAGAAGCTAGTTTGAAGGAATTGGTTACAAATATGTATGAGTGCAAACTGGTGTCACCACAGACACATTAACATACAAACCCACAGACACGTCAGATGTCAACAACCACCAAGATCTCTGATTTTATGGAATTACATTTGTGTCAACACTTTTCACAGAGCAAACATGAACCACAAAATTAAAATACACAAATTGCAAATAAAAATAAAGATTTAATCATTCAAAAATGTTTTATTTGTTTGAAAATACACTTTTTGTTTGCAATGATTGGAATAGTCACGGTTGTGGAGTCGCTCTCCGTCTGGAACTCGTTCAACCAAATTTTCCCCGTCGACATCATTAACGTTAACAAACGTTAGATACTTACAATTGTTTTGTCGGAATTCCAGATGGACAGTGACTCCAAACTCGTGACTACTTCCGGTCCATTGAGTTGTCGCTCCAAAACTCAGTAGCCAATCAGCAGGCAGCTTCCTCCGCCAAAACCACGGAGCCAAGAACAAATGACGGAGCACAAACGCAATTCCAATCATTGCAATGATGTGCAATGTGTATAAAGATTGCCAATATTGGCAATAGTACAGTATTAAACTTTACTAAAGTAGTGAGTAAATGTCATATTTCTCAAAATTCTAAGATTAAATTAATGTTATGTTAATAAAAAATTACATTCAAACTGTTCACACTCAAGTACAGTAGTAATTACACTCTGGTTAGCCAATATTAATTGTCTGATACAAATACATTTAGTAAGTTAGAACAAGGGCCTTTCTGCATGGAGTTTGCATGTTCTCCCCGTGTGTGCGTGGGTTCTCTCCGGGTTCTCTGGCTTCCTCCCACAGTCTAAAAACATGCAATGTGGGGATTAGGTCAATTGGACACTCTAAATTGAATGGTTGTTTGTCTCTATCTGTGTGTGGCCCTGCGATGGACTGGCGAACTGTCCAGGGTGTACCCCGCCTATCGCCCAATGTAGCTGAGATTGGCACAGCACCCCCTGTGACCCTCTGGTGGAGGCTAAAGCGGTAGATGATGAGACCGACTGAATATTGTTCAGAATTACCTTCTACTTACACTTTCACAGCATTTCCACAGTAAACTTGCCTGAAATTTGACGTGAAGGCAGTGGGAGAGTTCAGGAACGAGCCCTTCCCCAAGTGAAGTGGGAAATAACAGATATCAGTATTAAGCAAATACAGTTACCGTACACTAAAATAACAAGAAGAAGAAGGAAACCAACGAGGAGGCCTGGAGCAAGAATCGATTCATATTTGTCTATAATTCACATTTTACATTACATTCAAATTTGAATATTAATCATGAAGCAAACATTTTCTTCATATTTCACTACTACTGGTGCTATGGACTACATACAAGATTAAATATAAAATGGGAAAAAGAAATGCATTTAAAAGTAGTCTTTACATTGTCAGAGGGATAAAGGGTCGATGCTCACGGAGCCACTGATTATGGCCAGTATTATCATCCCGATAGTAACGTTTAAGAAAACTGTTGTGAATTAGAAGCTGAAATATCTGAACAGATCTCGTCATTTCTAGTTCAGACTCCCTTTACACATGCTGTAGTGTTAGCCGTCCACATCAAAGATGAATGTCATCACACTGGGATTCCTGGTCTGTTAGGTTTGGACAGAGCACTGCATTGTGGCTGTTTGTAATAAGTGATACACACGATATTCTTGTGTTTGCAATATAGTTATTATTATGGCTACAACACCACAGGGGCACGTAGAGTGACCGACATACACACAACCTTTAAAGCACGCGCAGAGTTAATCCATACTTTCTGATAATGTGTAGTTTATGACTATGGTTGACTTGTCAATGTAAGGAAAATAAGACATTATGAATGTTTACCCACTGGATAATACAGTGTCCAAGTTTGTTTCTGAAAACCACAAATAAATGTGAGATCACGTTTCTGAACCAGGACGACATGTATATCAAAGTGATTTTTTTGGCTTAAATCAATTCATTACAAAAAGAGAGAGCGCCCCCCTGTGTCCATGTTAATGGTGATAAATGTTTCCTGGTGTGTTGGCGTAAAGTCAATTATATTTATATAACCCAATCACAAACTTTGTCAAAGCTTTAGAGTCTGTACAGCAAGTGACACCCTGTGTCCTTAGACCCTCACACTGAGTGAGGAAAAACACCACATAAGCCCTTGTACAGGTGAAAAGTGGGAGAAATCCGTCTCCTAGTCGTCCTTCAATGTTATTGTAAGTTTTAACAAACGTGTTCCCTTTAATTAGATTAATTAGCATTATTTGTTGTTTATTAACTTCATTTTAATGTCACTGGTGATGGTTTGCGCACTCACAGCCACACCCACTTTAAGAAGATCTAGTACCTAAACGTTACAGTAATAACATGACAAGATAATTACTAGTAACACGTTGCATCCTAGTTATGTAGTACACTATTACTATTGTTATTACCAAGCTGTTTTCTGGACATTACACTAGAAATGATAGTAACTATCAATGGCGTTGGCCCCACCAGAGGGCGCTGCTGTGCAAGGGAGGATTATAAGCTGTTATACTGTAAATTTTACTGTGTCAAAAATGTCATCAAGCACAAGTTAATAATACATTCAACTTTGTCCACAATGAAATGTCCACGGTTGTCCTTTGACTACTCGACACTTAATGTCGTGTCGTTGTGTGTGAATAGTTGGTTGTGTCTGATTCCGCTGGGTGTGGCACAGCCATGCTCGCCCTGCACCTGCAGTGATGTGGACAGGTGATGTGGACAGGTGATGTGGACAGGTGATGTGGACAGGTGATGTGGACAGGTGATGTGGACAGGTGATGTGGACAGGTGATGTGGACAGGTGATGTGGACAGGTGATGTGGACAGGTGATGTGGACAGGTGATGTGGACAGGTGATGTGGACAGGTGATGTGGACAGGTGATGTGGACAGGTGATGTGGACAGGTGATGTGGACAAAATTTCATGCCAGATATCTCGATATCGATAGGATACGATATGACTACGGGTTCGGTGAAAACCAAGCATTTTTCAGAAAAATAAAAACATCATGATACAAAAGACTGTGGAAACTTTCCAGATGGAAAGTGTAGTTTTATTGATGAGAACTCACTGTGAGACTGTGTACACGGGTACCATGTCTTTTGCAATGTGGTATGTTATAGCGTCTATAACGCCTTTGTCTGGTAGACGTCGACTCATACGGTGTAACGCTACGGAACGCATCAGTAAACACACTTTGCTTGGGCTTCTTTTGGGATGACTGATAAGTCCCCCGGTGTTTCTCTCATTGTAATACACTCTTCGTGCAGCACGCGATGGTGTTGTTTCAGGTGGTGAAACATGTTTGTTGTGCTACCTTGCTTCGTCGCAATTTTCGCTAAGCACGACCTGCACAACACCTCGCTCTGGTTGACATCATCCTTTTTAAATCCAAAATACGATGATTTATGTTTTGGCACAAAATCGCCACCGGCCGCATTATCTTCCGCGCTCATGTCACTTTCTTTCCCGCTGTGTATGTCGTGTGTGTGTGTGCGCGTCTCAGTCTCCGTCTACCGCCCGCCCTCCTATGTTTGTCATTGGTTAGCTTCAGCTGTCGATCCACAGCAAGCATGAAATAAGGTTTGTGGTTGGCTGGCCGTAGTGATGCATTCAAGTGCAATCGTAAAAATGAAGTTTACTGTGACCGCCAGAGCTGTACATGCAGGGCGAGCGAGGGGGAAAATCTATATTGTTTATATCGTTGCTTTTTCGATATTAATATCTTGAATGTTCATATCTCGATAGCGATACGATAACGATATATCGTTCAGCCCTAGTGGACAGGTGATGTGGACAGGTGATGTGGACAGGTGATGTGGACAGGTGATGTGGACAGGTGAACTGCTGTGCGTTTACAGTGCACGCGTCAGTTTCAGCAGTGGGGCCTGAAGTTCAGGGCCCCAGAGCGCTTCTCATTGGCTGATTTGAAGCAAGGGCGGCCACTGCACAGGTCCTGCTTCATTCATTCATTCATTCATTGCATGATGAATGGAGTTGATTACCTGGCTAGTTTGCGGTTTAGCACTTTGCCACTTGAGCAGAAGTTGGAGATCAAACGTTTGGGACCACATCGACGGCAGGATTTAATCATTTCTCAAGAGGGAAAATACAAATCAGGTATGAGAGTCATATGTGGTATTTCTGGATTGCCCCACCAGCATTTCCAGACCAAAATTGCCACTGGTAACTACTGTTACCATAATAATATTCAAAAATGATTGCATACTAATTTTCCATGTTATTACTGTGATGTCAAATATGACTACCGATAACACAGAACATGTTTTTTTTGTAGCGACTCAAAACCACCTACTGTATATACTTACTGTACATACACATGTATGTCCAATCACTGGGCTGATGAACATGTGTTCATCACATGTTCATCACATGTGTGACACTGCTGCATTTTCTCATTTAATGTCGTGCAGAATGTCACTGTGACAGGTGGCATATACATGTATTCATTCAGAATGAACAGCAGCAGCAAATGATTTCATTGGTTGTCACCTGAGAGACGGTAACCTGACTCTGCCTGTGTGGATTTATACAGAAACTCCATTTATTCACGTGTCCACAGTGCAGCTAACTCTGGCTTTAACAAACAACCTCCAACAGCTCTGTAGCTTTTACCTTGAGCTGTTTGCTAGAGATGTATTATATTAGTACTGACAACATCCATGATGTGTCATCACACATTAAGAACAACAATGGAATAGCCTGTTTATCCACAATTTTACCACCAGTCCTCGCTCCTGCACAGAGCAAATACTTTTTTTATCTTATTATTATTATTATTATCATTATCATTATTATTATTATTATTATTATTATTATTATTGTTATTATTATTATTATTATTATTATTATTATTGTTAGTATAATTATTGTTAGTATTATTATTATTGTTGTTAGTATTATTATTATCAATAATAATAGTAATAATAAGCAGGGTTCATATTTAATAACAATACTTGGTAACCCTTTAGATGAGGGAACACATATTCACCATTAATTAGTTGCCTATTAGCATGCAAATTAGTTACATATTGGCTCTTAATTAGTCATTATTAAGTACTTATTAATGCCTTATTCCGCATGGCCTTCTAAAACAACCAGGAAGCCATTAACTAAGAGTTTTCCCTCAATAACCTCAGAATTATTGCTTATTAGTAGTAAGTAAGGAAGTTGTTGTACATGAATTACAATCTCAATATGCTTTGCTTAGTATAAGGTGTTGTATCACAAGAACATGCTTTAGATTAGGGAACATGTGTTGGTTAATAAGTGTTCAGCTACAGTTGAATTAATAGTGATCAAGATGTCACTTTAGTTTGGGGAACATAAGACTTCATTTAGAGTTATTTGGACACTATTAACACTTGTGTCTAGTGTTGTGTTTTGTTATGTAAGAACAGACCATATTCATTAGGTGTTATTAAGGGAGGATAACTATTGTTGTGATAAAACCACCTTATAAAGCATGTTGAGATCATAATTCATATACAACAACTTCCTATATATTGTTTCCTTATTTATTACATTTTTTACGTACTTACCAATATCAGTTTTGTGCAGCCAGGAGGAAGGAGGACTTCCTCTCTGACAGTCCAACCCTGTCACTCTACGGCAGGGGTGTTTCTGGGAAAATGGGGAGGGAGCGGAGAGTTCCACCAAGTCAGGATGAGGTTGGGGTTAGGATTAGGATTAGGATTATTAATTATGGTTAAGGTTAGAGTAAATCACCAGGAAATGAATGTAAGTCAATGTAATGTCTTCTGAAGTCATGGAAACCAGACTGTGTGTGTGTGTGTGTGTGTGTGTGTGTGTGTGTGTGTGTGTGTGTGTGTGAGTGAGTGAGTGAGAGAGAGAGAGAGAGAGAGAGAGAGAGAGAGAGTCACATGGTAGCACTGGCAGGCCTGCTGCTGCTGCTTCAGGCTGTTGTGTTTACCAACAAGAAGAAGAAGAAGAAGAGGAGGAGGAGGAGGAGGAGGAGGAGGTCATAGTATAGTATAGTTAAAAAGTTACCAATAGCAGCCTTTAGCACTAACAGCAAAAAAAGACTGGTCTTTTCCTTGGATGCTTGCTGACATGTTGCTGTAGAGGCGGTAAGATCTGTTTACTGTTTGAATGGTTTGTGTTGTAATTCTTTGACACAATGATATGTAACGTTTGGGTGTTGTTGTTGTTTTTTAGCTAATTGTATTAATAACTAAAATTGGGAGATGCCATCAACATATGACAGTTGTGTCACTAAATGTCAGCAGGGAATGATATCTCTGCTGAAATGATTCCATGTAACCACTCAGCATAACTCGGATGGTTCACATCAGAATCATCTCAAAAATCAAAACTCTTCTATCACAGCCTGACCTAGAGATAGTAGTCCACGCCCTCCTATTCTCCCGTTGAGATGACTCCCTCACAGATCCCTCTCCTGCCTCCAGCTGGTTCAGGCTTCTCACTGGTTTTAACAGACGACATCACATTACTCCGCTGGCTCCCTGTACGCTTTAGAATTGAACATTTTAAGGCTCGTCAAGGTCTCGCCTCACTGACATGCTGACCCCATGCCAGCCTGTTCGCAGCCTCAGATCCACGGGTGGGTCTCTCTTAACTGTACCGAGGCTGAGGCTCAAAACCAGGGGTGACTGTGCCGACTCCGGCAGAGCGCCTCGGCTTTGGAGCGGCCTGCCCGTGGAGATAAGGCTTACTAAATCAATGTCATCTTTGAAATCACATCTTAAAACTCATTTTTAGAGACTTGCCTTTATGTGATGCCATCTTTTTATTCTTTTATCTCATTGCTCTTCTTTCTTTGCAAGCACCTTAAATCTATTTACTAATAAGCTAATAATCATTTCCTTTGTCCTCTAAAGCTGCTCCATCTTCCCCTTTTTTATTACTATGATGTGAAAAGATCTTACGACTATTATTATTATTATTTGTTTTGTTTATACTGTATATATGTGTGTGTTTTACTTACTTACTTACTTAGATAACCCTAACCCAATGCGCAGCGATTCAGC